>NW_012106008.1:194238-210846 GCF_000951045.1 Mandrillus leucophaeus | reverse complement strand
TTTAAAAATGAGGACACTGATGTTCAGAAAGAACGAGTGCTTGTCAAAGGACATGCAGCTTAGATAATTGACAAGGCCAGGACCATTTCCTCTTCACCATGCAGAGAAGTATTTAGTTGTCAAAGAAAAGGTAGCAGAACAGAATATCCAAAGAACAAGGGGAAGAGGCAAATACATATGACATTCAGTATAGGAAGCATTTTCAATTCTTTTACCTCTCTTTTTCCTTTGAATCATCCTGAGTTTGTCACCTGCCCACAGTCATCCAGACCACTGCTGACTGAACCAGGACTGACATGTAAGTTTTCTGCTTTCAAATCTAGTGCTTTATACAAGAGCCTATCTTGTGGATGTGAGACCTGGTGTGAGGGGGCAGAGAGCAGGATTTGTAGAGATGTGGTAGGATGCCTGCAGGTCTCCTTAAAATATGGGCCACAGTAAGGCAAGGTGGAGAGATGATGGCCCAGATGATGACTTTGCCACTGGCTGTTTAGGAAGACTGGGAGCTGGAGGTGCAGCAGGAGTGGCTGTGGTCATCATGGAGTCGTGCTCAGCTGAGTCAGCAATGGACCTCAATCAGACTCTGCCCTATGAGCGAGGCACAGGGGCAGGCTGAACATGTGAAGACAAAATCCGGGAGGTAGAGAATCAAATGTATCAGGCTGATTTCAAACAACCACCTGGTACTCATGAAAATAAGGCCCATCTTTTGCAGATTCGCTTTAATGTGAGAAGTATTATCCTATGTGTATGTATAGCACCGATGTTATGCTAAGTGCTATGACATGCTAAGTGAGAGCCCAAATTGATACATAAGACCCAACTTCTCTGGACTTCAGTTTTCTTATCTATAAAATAAGTGGAAAGAAATAGACAGTTCTCAGAGGTGCTATGCATTTGATGACACAGTGATTTCTGGACGTTATTTACTGTAAATAAGAAAGTCGCAAAAGTAGAACATCAGCAGTGGACTGGCCCTTAGAACTCTCTTGGCTTACACACTGCAAAATCAGGGGAGGCGGTTTAGGCTGAGGCTAGAGACTGGGTCTTCTGAAGCTGATTCCTAGGTGCCCTCTTTCACAACTCAGCAGCTCCTACCCACTACACTATGCGTAGAATGCCTATGTTGGAAGAGATCTTTTTGGTTACCAAGTTGAACTGCTTATCCAATGCTTAAACTGTGCTCAATCCAGAGAGGGGCCATTCTATTTTATAAAGCTACACGTGTTCGTTTTCTTTTGTTTTCTTCCCCTTACATTGCGTTTCTACCTACTGTCCACCATTTAGAGCTGTAAAGAACATATTCATGGTCTCTCTTAGAGATCTGGCTCATGCTTTCCTGACTCATTCATAATTCTTGGCACTGGTCTACACAGCAGGTTGTTCCACATGGTTTTTGAGATTAATATGGAGTCACATTTGGAAAAAGCTGTGACATCCTTCCTGAGAAACACTTCATTTCGTGCCAACTAAGAAGAGGATGTTGAGCTTCACATTGTACAGAAGATGATGGCCCATGTAGTACAGGATACTTTCCTCAAGGATGGGACAGTTTTTCGTTGTACAGTTTCCTCATCCTTGTTTTACCGGGGGGTACAACCACATGTCCTCATCCACCAATTCTAGCACCTCAACTCTTCCCAGACTAAGAGAGTTGAATAAGATTTTTGTAAGACCAAGAAATGAGACAGATATTCCTTGCTCACAATAACACACCACATGTTTACCACAGAAAGGCTTGTCTGTAAGGTGCCGCTTCCTCAGAAGTCTGCTCTGAAAGAAGCCCTGTCTGTAATACCTCTCCCCCCGCATATCCTGTATGGATCTGAGGCCCCCTCACCTCCCACTTCCTGTTTGCTTGACTGGGAGAACAAGAGGCTGAAAGAAGGAAAAAGTAGATCCTGGGGAAGTGAGTGTGAAGAAGGCAGAAGTGTTCAAAAACAACAAGAAAAATGGAGGAGAAACAAGAAGAGTTTAGAGAGGAGGAGGAGAAGGAAACAAAGGCTGTGGAGGAGGAATTCTCCAATTTACATCTTGAGTAGAGTCAATGTGGACTGAAATTCCAATTTAAGCAAAAAGGAGTGGACTCTCCTGCATTATCCTCTGCACTTCCGGTTTGCACTTTAATGTCACAATCAGGCACTTTGGTAATACATCTGGGCAACGCCGCCGCCCCCGCAAAGATGACAGGCCTAGGGACACTTGCATGGATAAGGTGATGGTGATAGGTCTCTCCATCAGTATCAAGAGTAAGACATGTAGTCACTGTGATATGTTAAGACCAGATCATTATTAATGCATTAATTCATTCTTTTAAATAATAAATTTGAACACTTATTATGTTCAAGGAACTTTATAGGAACTGTGTTTTATCCTTGTACTGACAGCTTATAAGCTATTTGGGAAAATGAGACATCAAATTGCAGCATAAATTTAGAGAAATTTCACCGAGGGATTTAACCTTAAGTACAAAATGAGTGGTATAAACAATAATTGCTATGAGTTCACGCGAAGATTATACTTTGGAATGATTAGGGAAGGCTATGTTGAGGAGGTGAGTTCACTTTAATGAATGGGTTGGAATTTTAAAAAGAAGAGAGTCGAGACAATCTTAGACATGAGAAACACGTCAAAAATGCAGAGGAAGAATGAGCATTCCATAAGTGGGTAATGAGTAGATCCAGTTTAACTGAAGGTGACTGTTTTCAAAAGTAATTAGTGGAAGAATACCCTGAAAAGGTAGATTATGGGTAATTACAGAAGATATGACTATCAGACAAAGAAAAAAAAATTGGTGAGGCAAGTGTCATGATTCAATGACATTTTAGAAAGAATATACAATGAGAATGGATAGTAGTGGAAGGGGAGTGGTGGATGGAGAGATCTTAGAAGAGAGATACCCTAGGTAGCAGACTTTTGTAATTATCCAGGTGGGAAAATTAGTGATGGAAGAATTGAGAAGACAGAAAATAATTGTTTGAGGCCAGGTGCTCTGGCTCATGCCTGAAATCCCAGCACTTTGGGAGGCCGAGGCAGGCAGATCACTTGAGGTCAGGAGTTCAAGACCAGCCTGGCCAACATGGGGAAACCATGTCTCTACCAAAAATATAAAAATTAGCCGGGCATATTGGCTCACGCCTGTAACCCTAGTTACTCATGAGGCTGAGGCAGGAGAATCGCTTTAACCTGGGAGACAGAGGTTGTAGTGAGCCAGGATCGCACCACTGCACTCCAGCCTGAATGACAAAGCAAGACTCTGTCTCAAAAAATAAAAAAATAAAATAAAATAAATTGTTTGAGTGTATTGTGGATATTGTGAAGAGGAAGCTAGAGGTATTTGGTAGCTGATTAGATACGGAGCAAGAAGGGACTCAATGATGATTCAGAGGTTTTGAATTTGTGAATTTTATTACTGGCAGAAGATTTTGAAGCCTAAAATATAAAAGAGCCCGTTGTTGTAGAAGAGAAGGAAAGAGTGATTAGTGGAGAAGAACGTGGACTGAATTTTGAACAGATTTGTTGTGGAGCGATCTCCAAGCTTTTTGGCCTGATAGGCAAAGACGTCCAATTTCTCACTCTGTGTTTCAGTTCTAGCTTCAGATTCTTCCTTCCCCTGAAAGCAGTTTGTCTCAACAGTGTCTGTCAGTACTTTAGAACCTGCTGGAAGGGAAAAGGAGGGCTTTTAAAATTTCTTCTACCTGAGTTGTACTTCATCTAATTAAGTCAAAATCTCAGGGAAAAACATCCAAGTACCTGTATTTTTTTTTAAAGCTCCTCATTGTGCGACTAAGGTGAAGACTTGCCCTACAGGTCTTAACTGCATGATATTTTCAGTATTTCTTCTGTGGAAACACACTTTTAAAAAACATTTTCTAAAGAAAATATTTCCACAGGGGGGTTGAAATTATTGCATGTATAAAATATGTTGTAAATTTATACATTTATTTATTTATTTGACAAATGCTTATTGGAGGCTTACCATGCATCAGGCATTATATTAGCACTCAGGTATATCAGTGAACTAATCTAAAAACAATAAAAATATCTGGCTTTCATAAACCTACATCCTAATAAGTAGAGATAAACGATAAATAAAATGTATAAATTATATAGCATATTAGAAAGTGATAAATGCCATGGGGAAAAGTAAATCAGGAAAGGGAGATGGAGAGAATTGCAGATAGGTGAGATTCCAAATAGTAGGCATTGACTATGATAATGACAGTTAGGTAACAGTTGAGAATAGTCTTGAAGTAAAGAGTGAGCCATAAATGGAAGAAGAAATTTCCACGGAGAAGGAAGAACATGTGTTGGAGTCCTAAGATGACAGCACACCTGGACTGCTGGAGGAGGTCAAATGCTCAGAGCAGGATGAGCAAGGGGAATACGTGAGGTCAAAGGAGTGGGAGGAAATAAAGTACGTGTGGTCAGGAGGGCTTTGCAGGTCATTGTAAGGATTTGGGTTTTACTCCTCAGGAGTTGGAAGACTTTGGAGGATGCCGAGCAGAGGAGAGACACGGTACGACTTAGGTTTAAAAAAATTAAAATGGCTTTTATGTTCAGAATAGATGGTTGGAGACCACAGTATAATCCTTAAGCTCCTAGCCACAGTTTTACTGTTTAAAGGCAGCAATAAAATGTCCACTCTACCCTATCTCTGTGTCTGAGAATATTCTTCTCAGCTCACACCTGTCCATTACATCTGTCTGAGCTTGGTTCAGATGCTCCTTCCTTTATAAATTCATCCAGTATTGGCCAGAACCAGTGTGAGCATTTGCTCCTTTCAATCTTCCTGTTTTATTTTTTGGTTTGAATATTTCCAACATTTAGCATACCTACATTGCACTGATATTTTCTGTATACTTTTCTTATCATGTTCTCCATTTTCTGACTCCAAATCTGCTCTTCTAGGTGCCCTGTCTCAGTACCTAGCACCCAGGTATCCAAACCAACAGTGTGGGCGCATCCTTGATTCCCCTCTTTTCCTCAAACCTGTGTTTAGTTATGAAGTTTCACAATTCTACCTCTTAAATAGTTCTAGAATATGGTCGCTTTTCTTCTTCCCTATTACCACTTCTCAGCCTAGGTCATTTTTATCTCTCATCTAGATGATGGCAAGAGCCTCCTCACTCCTCCAGCTCACAGCCCTTCAATCCTATGTCAATGTTGTGGCCAGGTAATTGTTTCTAACAGGCAAATCTGTTCATATCACTTCTCTGCTTAAACCTCTGTGGTTCTATAAGGTCATTAAGGTAAGGCAAACACTTCCTAAGATGATGTAAAGGACAATTGATGATTTGTCATTTGATTACTTATTCGGTTTTACATCTTGCCATTCTCTGCCTCGCCCTCTCTGATCTAGCCAGACTAAATATTCTCTCTTGCTTCAGGTTCATGGTGGTCTCTATGCCTGCAACCCTCTTTCCTCCTCTCTTTCTATTTTCTTCTCCTAATATACTCCTGCTTTTTTTTGGTACCATCCTTCTTTCCCACTGTTCAGCTTAGATGATGCTTTTATATGAAAACCTTCAATGGTCTTCTGGAAGTGGGTTAAATGTTTCTGCCTTGCGTTTCACCACTACCATAACACTACATTATTTACTTACCTCAAATCCTCACTAATCTGTTACTTTTGCAAATAAAAGGAATGTGCCAATGCTGTTCATCATTTTATCCCCAGCAAAATGCCTCCATCATAGTAGGTGCTCAATAAATAATTTTGGAGTCGCTATAAAATAAATCCCCTATTATTATATTACAAATAACTTGGAGGCAGACACGGTAACTGATACACATTTGTTTCCCCACACAGTGAACACTAAACCAAGAAATAATAGCAGACAGTATTTGTTCATTTTTCATCCTGGTGTCCATGCAGAATCCAATAGAGAAGTAGAATGCTGTAGTTTTCCTCAGTCCTGCCTAAAAGCAGAAAAACAGGAGGGCTAGTCAAAAGTAATCGAAATATATATCTCTTTGAAGGAACATGACTGATAAAGCAAATACAAAGTTATCATCATGATTGTCAAACATAACAGACAACAAAATAAAACGAATCAAAATGCTGGTGAGATACTGGTCATAGGAACTAAGCCAGGATAAATTCAATGTCAGAATGGAAGGGTAAAAAATCTACTATATTTTATTAATCTCACGCATTTACTCAGCCCCCTAATATGCCATTCTTAAATGTTCCTAGAGTTTAGATGACCACACAAGAGCCACTACATTCTCTCCTAAGAGATTATTGACATGAAATTCTGCTGCTTCTATGTTTTGAGATTAAATTCCTTCAGGAATATGGGAGGGAAATTAAAATGGTTTAGACTTTCATGTCATTTGGTTTCCAGGTCCTTTGCCACCCTAAAGATGGCTGGCAATCAGGACTAAGCAGTCCTGCACCATCAAGGTTGAGCATGTTGCTTTTGTTGACTCTTCTGTGGGAGGACATTTCTAGGCATGTAACCACGCCCTCTGAGACACAAGAGTGAATTAAAAGTGGATTTAGAGGGCAGCAAGCAATGATAAACTGCACTTCTGAGAGGAATAAATTCACCACCTACACTCCCTTTAGGCTGCTGAGGGAGTGACCGACCGAGGAAAGGAGGAAAATTCACCTTACTCTGGCAAACAAACAAGTATGGTGTCTTGTTCTTATTATATTACAAATAATCCATTAGAACAAGAATAAAGGCTTTACTTAAATATCTGAAGTTCTAACTTTAAACAACAGTGCAGAATTAAAATCTCATCACAAAAAAGTTCTCTGGGAATTTAATTCTCACCTACAGAATGACAAACGTTCTTAGAAGTATGTGTGGAAGGGACCATGGAGTCTTTAATCCAATGGGCACCAGATACTTGAACCTCCTCTGTAGCACCTGGTCCATAGAGTTGTCCAGACTGTGCTCTCTTGATAGGAGAGGTTTTGATGACCAAGAATAGGAGAGACCCCTGGAAGCGTCCACTGATAGTCTACTCTCCTCCTGTCCAGCCTAGCTGGCAGTCCTGTGGCAGCAAGATTTCTGCTGTTTCTTCACAGGACTCAGAGCACCATGAACATGTAAAAAATACCACTCTGGTCATTGCACTATGCGGTGTGGAATTCTCTCTGAGCTATGAATCACAAAAACTGTCTGGTAGAAAAGCACAAAAATTGTCTTCCACAGCATCCTGTTAGGAGCTGAAAAATACAAAGCAGCACCATTCCAGACATCTCACTGACAGACTTCACTTCGCCTCTTTTCCCAACGAATTTGACTCACATTTCTTTTTATTTTGTTTTGGTTTACTTCTAAACTGAAAAATGAAAATTGTGTATTTTTATCATGAACAACATGTTTTGAAATACATATACATTGTGCGATGGCTAAATTAAACTAATTAACATATATATTTCCTGACATATTTATTTTTGTGGGTGTGTGATAAGAACTCTTTAAATCTACTGTCTTAGTAATATTCAAAAATATAATACATTGCAATTAGCTATAGCCGACATGTTTTACAATAGATATCTTGAACTTATTTCTCCTGTCTAACTGAAATTTTGTATCCTTTGACCGACATCTCTCCAACCCCCATCTGTGGCTGCTGAGGAAGGGCCAACCAAGGGAAGGAGGAAAATTCACATTTCTTGAATTTCAGCTCTGGACTAGCCTTATGCTAACCGCATTCCTTTCTTCGAACATATTTATTGAGATTCTGTGAAGGTGTACTTCTTAGCTGTCCCATTTAGTCTCTTTATGTTTCACGGAGGAGTGGTTCTTCTTGCACCCCTTGATTTTAGAGGGAAAAAAGCAATATTAAAATTAAGATTATGAACTCCTGTCCTCAGTAGGTAGAATATAAGTTATCACTATCAGTTAGTTGATCATGGATTTATTGCTAGTTTTTATCCTGCATTTCACTTTGTCCTTCTTATTTTGATCCAATGTTTCTCAAAATTTTCCAGTGAAGTATACCAACAGTACAGGTCCCTTAAATCTTGGATTGTGTGCAGAAAGTGATATGTGATTTAACTTTATAATTTATCTGGATTTTTCATACTCTATCATTAAATATGTATTGACTTTAATACAACATATTTTATATGAATATTAATCAAAACCAATATTTACCCTTGACTTCACATTTCTTGTGTCATATGAAGAGGAAACCCAGAGGACAAATATCTTCCATATATTAAAATTTTTTAAAAGCTGTAATCTCACCCCCGTAACCTTTCCTGGTCCTTCACAATTTCTCTCTTGACCTCCTTGGTGCAACCCCCAAACCTGGATGTTGTGCAGGCCCGGGAGAGTATTTTCCTGCTAAAGGCCCATAAGATGCTCAACTGTTTCTCATCATGCATTTTTTTTTTTGAGACGGAGTCTCGCTCTGTTGCCCAGGCTGGAGTGCAGTGGCACAATCTCAGCTCACTGCAAGCTCCGCCCCCAGGGTTCACGCCATTCTCCTTCCTCAGCCTCCCGAGTAGCTGGGACTACAGGCTGCTGCCACCATGCCCAGCTAATTTTTTGTATTTTTAGTAGAGACGGGGTTTCACCGTGTTAGCCAGGATGGTCTTGATCTCCTGACCTCGTGATCCGCCCACCTCGGCCTCCCAAGGTGCTGGGATTACAGGCATGAGCCACCGTGCCCGGCCCATGCATACATCTTATGAATACTTTTTGAGTACCCACCTTGTCCTGGTCACTATGTACTCTGCAATGCTCCTTTTCTCTTTCTATCTGAATCCCTCACTACACAGTCCTGAACTCTCAGCAATGTGGAACATAGACTTCAAGGGATGCCTGACTCTTGTATGTGTGCTAAATGGTTCATTGTTTTAGCTTCTTGTCTGTGTTTCTCTTTCCAATTTTAATAAAATTGGTCCAAAAGGAGTCATAGTTTCTATAATTGGATTTTCTTGAGTTTCCTCTATACTTAGATCATCATCTTCTTTATTTTCTTCGTATGGCATAGGTCATGGAGACTAGGGGCAATATGGTTTCAATTTTACCCTGTGGCTTACTAGCTATGTGACCTTGAGTAAGCCACTTTACTTCCAGAGCCTCCTTTTTCTTCCTGAAAAATAGAGATAGTCACACTTAACACATAAGGTTGCTGTTAAAGTGATGCTCAAATAAGTCTACTAATGTAAAGCCCATGCATGCAGCTGACTCATAATAGATCTTCAATAAGTAACGTGTTTTAGGGCCCAATCAGAGCCAGGTTCCTTCTTGCTGCAAATATATGATGCTGCACGGTAGACAGCCAATACACATTCTTCAAGCACCAGGAAAGAAAGCATACTAACAACAACAAAGCAAAAGTTTTGAGAGAAAAAATAAAAACAAAAACTGTATCTATTTCAAAAGCAGAGTAGTCATTGTGAGAAAAAGTAGAATTTTGATGGAGTTCCTTACCATTATCTTATGTTAAATCAGGGATGTGTGAGGTTAGAAGCAGCAGCAACTTTTTAGTTCTTACAGCTGTTAAAGGTCTTAAGCCTGCTTAATAGACAGGTGGAAACTTTGCCTTGCAGTGAGTGCTAAAAAGTGATGCCCTTCCCCAGACAACAGTCCCGCATGCTCAGGCTCTCCCTCAAAAAGGGCGACACGGCAACAGTGAAAAACGTCAGTCCTCTGACTTACTAGATAAAAAAAAAGCCAATGTCTACTGAGCATCAATTATGTGTCACAGTTTACATGCATCATTTAATTTAGACCTCACCGATATTCTTGCCTTGGCACATGAGAAAACTCATGCTTATGCCTATAAAGCTATGGGCCATGGGTTATACAGTTATCCAGGGAGAGAATGGGATTTGATTTGAAGTCCAGCATTTCCAATTCTGGAGCCTGAATAGAAAGGGTTAAACCTCTCTATTCTAACCTCTGTGCTAGACAATCGTACTGTTTTCCCCGGGCAAATGGCGATTACCAAGGCGGTCTGTATTAATGTCATTTAGGGCAAATCGTGTTTCTAGACTGTTTTTTCCAGTGTAAATCTCACATGGGTGAAGAAAATACATGACAAAGAAAATGAAGCCAAAAGAGTGAAGCGGGTAGGAGAAAAGGTTGCACAAACTTAGGAAGAATTTGCAAAATAAGACAACATTGCTAACCACTGCCACAAAGCTACATTAGGAGGACTGATGAAGTAAATGGTGTAGCTGGGCCCTGCTCCTTAGAGGAAGGAGCTTTATAAATAACCGAGGCTACTTTTCTCTTTAAAAGAGAATTAAATGAATGTGGATTGTTTGCTTAACTAGCACAACGTGACCTTTATTACTAGTGATTTTTTTTCTTCCAGTAAAAGGCAAGACCCTTGAGATCATAGGGCATCTCCAACATGTGGAGCTGCCCAGAGTTTGTATTGAGGGTCCCCAGAAAACCATCTTGGTCCCAGACAACCTCACCCAGGCATGCATGTGAAGTGCATGGGATAGCAAAGGGCTGGGTGCCATGGCATTTGTTTTTCATTGAATAGGATTAGGGATTTTGACATGAATGATTAATCACCACATTGCAGACGGCTGACGAACGCAGGAAAGAGTCCACTGGAAATGGAGGGTGCACGCAATCTATTCCAAACAGCTGCCGGGTGTTCCCATCCCTGCCACCCTCCCTACTCTTGTCTCAGGTTCCTCCTTTCTTGTTTCTCTCTTTCACATTCTCTTTCTTCCTTTTCTAAGTCACTTTGATTCCTCTTGCTCGCTCCTTTTCTTTCTTTCACAATCATTTTCTTTCCACCCCAGCCCATTTTAATTGATGTTGATTTTCTGTCTTTCTTCCACCATCACGCACCTTTTGTCTTACTTACACACTGAGCCTGTTATCCACGCCTGAAGCCCCGAGGGAGAACACCCTGAGGGCTTCCTATAAGAAGGCAACATTTGAAAGCATTAGGCTAAATTGCAGCTTTCCCTGTCACACCCCTATGTACAAGGGCAATGAAGAGGACAGTGGCCATCTGCTGACTGAAGAACATGAACAGAATTAGACAAAGCCATATAGATACAGTTTTATGTAAAGGGCATAGTAGTAGAAAGAGGATATGTGTACAGTCACCCTTCTCGAGTCCTGAAAGCTTCAAGTGACTCCTTCCTCCATGTTTGCTATAGTTTGTTAATCTACTCCTTTACTTAAGAATGGTGTTTCCTTTTAACCATTTGGGTTTTAGAAAGCTGTGTTTGCTGTAATTCTCCTTCGAAAAACTATACCCTCAGAAATCCTTGAGTTTTTACAGCCTAGAGCAAGAACTCTGGAGTCTGATTTCCTTGCTTGATTCCTGGCTTTACACTTTATAGTGGTGATACTCTAAATTGGTGGTTCTTCACAGTTAGCATGCATCGGAACCAGTGGGGAAATTTGTGAATATGCAGACTGCTACTTTCCGTCGCTAGAGTTTCTGATTCATGAAGACTAGAATGGGATCTGAAAATTTGCTTTGCTAATAAGTTTCCAAATGATCTTGATGCTGTTGGCCTGGGAATCACACTTTGAGGACCCTTTCCCTAAAATGACTTTCTTGGTCTCCATGCTTATTGTTTCTTCCATATTTATACATTCAAGTAGGATTTGTGACCTAACATGAATAGTTTAGGAAATTGAAGATTGTTCTTAGAGAAAGAAAATGCTACCACCAAAACTGACCAAATATCAGCAATGAGTGTAATGTATCCAAGAAAGTCATCTATGACAAAGCTGTAAACTGCTTCTCAGTCCTCCAGAATCTTTTTTTCATACACATCTATTGATAGAACCCCCTCTTCCCCACACCATACCAAATGAATATCTCCCTATCTATCCTTCTCTCAGATCCTTCATTGACAAGAGATTAAAAAAAAAATTCACTAGCCAAGCCAAACCAGTTAGCAAACTGGAAGAACCTCCCTCCACCTGCCCAAACTGCAGTGTGACTGCCTGCCACCAGGAGTCCTCTTAGCAGTCTGGGATCAATTAGTAATTATAATTTAAATGGATCATCATTAATGATATAACTTTGGGTTATTCAAGGTTGATTTCACTAAAATTACATCACAAAACCAGAGGCATTACAAAGAATTGCCAGCAAAAGGAAAATTGGAAAGAACAAACAATCCATAAGCACTGACTGAAGTTGGAGGGTCAAGTTGGCCTCTCCACTTTCCATTTGTTTCATTATACCCAGATGTGGGTTTTCATGCATGGGGTAACATCTGTAAAAGTTTTTAATAAATTGATTAGCAATCAGCTGGCTTGAAACAGCTAAGGTATAAGCTTTGTAAATGCCATCAGGCCCTTAAAACAAAGGGCTCGAAACCCAAGGCTGGCTTTACAGACACCGGTTCAACAGTCCAAAGGCTTTTGAGGGAGCTAGCTTCTTGCAAACTCACATCGAGCAACCCTGTCTATACTGCTGACTCGACCTAATGTAAAGCTAGCCCTGTGGGAGACATCATCTCAACACCGGTGAGAGTCTTCCTCCAGCACAAGCTTGGAAGGGAGATTGAAGAACATTTGCCTTTGATGAGGAAATACGATCTTAAAGCCCATGGATAGGTGATTGCTGTAACGTACATGGTCTCAAAAAGCTGAGCTGTCACATTTAGCTAATGGATGGAAGCATGAAAAACTTTGGAAATATCAAAGCTTAACGTTTTTCCAGTAACATTAATTCACTTACCCTGTACATAATTTTTTGAGATTAGTCATTAAGCTGTTAAAATAGCTTTATATAGAATATGAAAAATATGGTTGCTTGTACGTGACTAAGAGTCTCTCAGGCTTTGTATCTCCTAACATTTTTTTTTTGGTATAAATTTGTACCTGAGTGCTTTATTAACATAGCTTTTTGCATATAATTTCCCTAGTGGTTTTTTGTTTTAAAAGAAAGTATGACTGGAGCAAAGGAACTGCCAGTATTTAATAATGTTTGTATTTAAATATTCTACATAGAATTTGAGGTTAGTACCGTGAAGGAGTAACTGTGTGAGGGGAAGGTACAGATTACCTGGAGCCGTGTATTTGAGGCTTTTTTAACTCAGGGGAACTTGAACCAAAAAGTGAAGAAAGCTTAGTGTAAGATATAGTTTCTTTCTTCCCCACTCTCAACTACCCACCAAGCTCTTTCTTATAAACTGTAGTTTACCCAGAAACTTCCCTGGCTAAAGTCCACAGACTGGAAATGAGTGTTCCCAGCCCTGCCTCTGTCATCAGAACCTGGACCTATTAAAGCTATTAATACCACTGCCTTGCTCTCTGTCACATGAACGTGGTGGAAAATGGATTAACGTGAGAGTGGGTAGGAACTGAGATGTAGCAGAATTTCACACAACTTGGGAATTTCACCAAAATTTTCTTAGCGTAAATTTTCTCATATGCCCGGTGGGAAATTGTAAATCATAAAATTGTGTTGAATAGTGAAATTGAGTTACAAGTGCAAGAAAATCCCTATAAAAGTTTGTTTTGTTCACCTTTGTCTCTCTCCCCAAACTCCCCACTGAAGAAATTCTTTTCTGCAACCGGAAAAGAATTCAATATTAGGAAGGGTGTAAGAGATGGCATTTGCATACCCTGGAGTGCATGGAGCATAGATGATTCTTTATTACACATCATGGTCTGTAGCCTCCTAATGCTGTTCCAACTATATCTGGATGTAGCAAATTTTAACAATTCTCATTAAAAATTAAATTTAATGCAGCAACAAAAATTTATTTGCACCAAGCCTAATGCAGGGTTCATTGTAACTAAGTAGAATCTCACTTTGGGAAAGATAGACTTGAAAATCTGTCATCCACTGTCACGAGGACAGGGACATCTACTATCTTTAATACATATAGTAAAAACCTTGAGCACAGATTGAGGTTCCTTGGAGTCTAGGAAGGGCGCCCCATGCTAGACTGAAGGCCTGTTCAGGATAAGGTTGCCTAACAACTGAGTTCTCCAAGGGAAATGCTGTCAGAAAGCTTGCTTGTCCTCTGTCAGGACAAATTTAGACATTAGGCTTAGGAAAGATGGGCCAATTGCTTAAGTAAAATTTGGGAGGATATCCAATTTGAATTTACAGGGACAGTGCCAATTATGTTAGTTACACATAAAGTCGAACTTCTTCTAAGAGCGGCTTGGAATTCTCACTGTGTTCCCTCCCATCCAAAGAAATCGTGAGTAAAAAAATAAATACAATCCAGTTGAATTAAGTCATGAAAAAAATTGTTCTAATTTTCAAAGTAAACATTGATTTTAAATTTTCCAACCCTCTTCCCTGACCACAAAAAAAGAAACACAAATATTTGTTTCCAGAGACAACACTCATTTCCAGCGTTTGCTCTAGAAAACTGGACTGAAAAAAGCAGCTCTTCAGGTAGGTTTGGCAATAAATTTGAAGCACTGAGCACCAAAGACCCTCCTCCCATCTTTATTTTTTCTTGATATCAAGACATTTAGGAAAGTTTTGTGATTTTTTTTTTAATTGGAGAATCTTTAGCATGTAGCAAAATGCCAAGCCTAGAGTTCATGCTCAGTAACCATTTTGTGAATGAATAGTTAAAATATGTAAGTTACTTACCAACTTCAGTTCTCTACTTACGTACGTATTATTAGGGGCATTTGTGTGTGTAGGAGGCTATTTGTAATGGAACATATTGACACATTTTAATGATTGTGTCCTCAAATAAATTGATATTATCACTTCTTTCTCAGGAAATTAAAGCTTACATGGCCATGATATATTATTCACCATAGCCTTTTACTGAAAAGTACAAAGTGAACCATTGCATTTTACTTCCAACAGATTTGAAAAGATTTTCTTATTTCTTAACTTTTTATTTGTTTTTCACAAATTTATTTAACTACACCTGATGTTATAATAGGTGGTAGTATATTCCATATGTATAAAATATGTATGATTTAAATGGACAAATATGTCTATAAGATCCATAGAAAGATAACAGCACCCTGTCCCAACCATCCACAGCCCACCCCAAGGTCCACACTCAAAAAGCAGTTATTGTCAAACTTTTTAAGCAATTTCTGTTGAAACTGATTTCCATGCTGTATTATAACCTGCTTATATTAGTTATAAGCTGATATGTTTTAGCTTGATGTTTTTAGACATTACTTTTTGATGTCCTGATAGATGAGGCTTGAGTTCATTTCCCTATGCACACACATTCACGCACAGAAATGCCATTTCCCATCTTTCCCAATGTAATCATTTCACAATAATTTGGTGAAATCTATAGCCAATGATTTTTCATGGACACATAAAATCAAATGTATTTATTGTGT
Source organism: Mandrillus leucophaeus (assembly GCF_000951045.1). NCBI lineage: Eukaryota > Metazoa > Chordata > Mammalia > Primates > Cercopithecidae > Mandrillus > Mandrillus leucophaeus. The sequence continues at coordinate 195,592 of NW_012106008.1, read as the reverse complement.
ACAAAATATGTTTTGAAGGATATGTACATTATGAAATGGTTAAATCTACCTGACAAATGCATTACCTCACATAGTTATCATTTTTATGGTGAGAACACTTAGCATTCACTTTCTTTGCATTTTTCAAGAATGTAATACATCGCCATTAACTATGGCACTGTGCTGTAGTCACTGTGCTGCGTAATAGATCTCCTGAACTTATTCTTCCTATCTAATTGTAGTTATGCATCCTTTATCAACATTCCCCCAACCTCTTCTCCTGCCTTAACGCCCAGCCTCTGGTAATCACTGGATATAGTTTGGATATGTATCCTCTCTTAAACTCCTGTTGAAATGTAATTCCCAATGTTGGAGGTAGGGCATGGTGGGATGTGACTGGATCAAGGGGATGGATCTCTCATAGCTTGGTGCTGTCCTCATGATAGTGAGTTCTTATGAGATCTGATGGTTTACAAGGTGTGGCACCTCCCCCTTACTCTCATCTTGCCCCTACTCTGCCATGTGACCTGCTTGATCCCACCTGGCCTTCCACTGTGAGTGAAAGATCCCCAGAAGCCAAGTAGATGCTGGTGCCATGCTTGTGCAGCCTGCAGAACCATGAGCCAATTAAACTTCTTACCAATTAAACTTCTTTTCTTATAAATTACTCAGCCTTAGGTATTTCTTTATAGCAACACAAAGAATGGCCTAACACACCACCATTCTACTCTCTATTATTATGAGATCAACTTCTTTAGATTCCACAAATGAGTAAAAGGATGCATATTTGTCTTTCTATGCGTGACTTATTTCACTTAACATAATTTCCTGTACGTCTATCTATGTTATCACAAACAACAGGATTTCCTTCTTCTTATGGCTGAATAGTATTCCACTGAGGATATATATCATATTTTATTTATCCATTTATCTGTTTATAAACAATTAAGTTGATTCCATATTTTAGCTACTGAGAATAATGCTGCAATAAGCATGGGAGTGTGAATATTTCTTCAACAAATTAATTTCATTTCTTTTGGAGGTATACCCAGTAGTGGGATTGCTGGGACATATAACAGTTCTATTTTTAATCTCTTGAGGAAGCTTCTTACTATTTTTCATGACCATACTATTTATATACTCATCAACAATGTGTAAGATTTTCCTTTTTCCATATCCTCACCAACCTTGTTATTTTTTGTCTTTTTGATAATAACCATTCTGATAGGTGTGAGGTAATATGTCATTGTGGTTTTGATTTACATTACTCTGATAATTAGTGATATTGAACATTTTTCCATATACCTGTTGGTCATTTATGTGTCTTCTTTGGAGAAATGTCTATTTAGATTTTTTTGCTTTTTTTTTTTTTTTT
>NW_012106008.1:183726-194188 GCF_000951045.1 Mandrillus leucophaeus | reverse complement strand
CTGTTGCCCAGGCTGGAGTGCAATGGTGTGATCTCACCTCAAGCTCCATCTTCTAGGTTCGTGCCATTCTCCTGCCTCAGCCTCCAGGGCAGCTGGGACTACAGGCGCCTGCCACCACATCCAGCTAATTTTTTGTATTTTTAGTAGAGACAGTGTTTCACCATGCTAGCCAGGATGGTCTCGGTCTCCTAACCTTGCTCATTTTTAAATATGGTTGCTTTCTTGCTATTGAGTTGTTTTAAGTTCCTTATATATTTTAGATATTACCCCTTATCAGAATATAGTTTGCAAATATTTTCTCCTATTCCCTAGGTTATATCTTTGCTCTGTGGATTATTTCCTTTGCTGTGCAGAAGCGTTTTAGTTTGGTATAATCCCAGTTGTTTATTTTTGCTTTTGTTGCCTGTGCGTTTAAGGTCATGGCCAAAAAACTTTTGCCCAGACCAATGTCATGGAGGCTTTCCCTGATGTTTTCTTCTAGTACTTTCACAGATCCTGGTCTTACATTTAAGTCTGTAATCCATTTTGCCTTTATTTTTGTATATGGTAAGAGATAAGGGTCTAATTTCATTACTCTGTTTGTGGATATTCAGTTTTCCCAACACCAATTACTGAAAATATTGTTCTTTCCTCACAGTGTCTTCCAGGCACCTTTATTGATAATCAACTGGCTGTTAATGTGTGAATTCATTTTTAAGCTGTTTGTTCTGTTTCATTGGTCTATATGTCTATTTTTATGCCAGTACCATGCTGTTTGGGTTACTATAGCTTTGTAGTATATTTCTAAGTCAGGTAGTGTGATGCCTCCAGGATTATTCTTTTTGCTCAAGATTGATTTGGCTGTTTGGGTCTTTTGTGGTTTTATACGAATTGTAGGATTTTTTTTTTTTTTCTGCTAAGAATATCATTGGTATTTTGATAGGAATTGCCTTTGGGCAATGTTTAAATTATACTGATCATGTAACTATAGTCATATATCACTTAAAGACAAAGATGTGTTCTGAGAAATGCATCATTAGGCCATTTTTTGTCATTGTATGAACATCATAGAGTGCACTTACAAAAACCTAGATGATATAGGCTACTGCATACCCAGGCTATAGAGTATAACCTATTGCTTCTAGGCAACAAACCTGTGGAGCATATTACTGAACCGAATCATGTAGGCAATTGTAGGTATTTTTGTATCTAAACATAGAAAAGGTACAGTAAAAATACAGTATTATAATCTTATGGGACCACCACCATACATGCAGTCAGTCATTGACTGAAATCGATATATAGTCATGGTCAACATAATAAGATTTCAGTCGATGACTGACTGCATGTATGGTGGTGGTCCCATAAGATTATAATACTGTATTTTTACTGTACTGTATAATACTGTATTTTTACTGCTTAGCCATGGACTGCACTGTGTCTACGCTTCCTCTTTGCAAAATATTTTGTTTTTTCTCAAATTAATAACCACTGTCTTTATTTTTATCTATGACTTTAAAATGACATTGTATGACAGATTTGCAAACCTACCTCCAAGATGATCAAATACAGAGGAAACATATCTGTTCTGATTTGTTTTCTCCTGCTTGTTTGGAGACATTTCTATTGGTCCACATCCTCCTTGGCTCCCATAGAAGGGGTGTGCTTCAGACCTGTCACACCACCATGAACTTGAGATGATTGTTCCGCCATATATTATATCCCCATTTTCTTGGCTCTCATGTCTTCTTTCTTGGCTTCCCTCTTGTATGCAAGCCTACTTTTAGAGGATACCTTATATCCTCCAGTAACTCCTGAGAAAGTGTACATATGAAAAAATAAAGTGTTAAGAGTTTGCTATTCTTGAGTGTGTCTTCATTCTGCCATCTTGTCTGATTAGTTCAACTGAGTAACAATTCTAGGTGGAAATTAAAAGGCATTTCTCTTTTGTCTTCTTTTTCATTGAATTCTGGCATTTGGTGTTTCTATGAAGAAAAATGCCACCTTGAGTCCCAGTCCTTTGTAAAAGACCCATTTTTTTTTTCTCTCTGAAAAGTGTCTGGGTCACTCCTGGTGTTCTCAGTTTCACCATGATTGGGCCTTAATGGAAATCTGTTTCCATCCACTGTGATGAGCTCTCACCAGGCCCTTTTAATGTTATCTGTTTGACTTTGGGAAAATATGTCAATATTTGGTAATGTTCTCTCTGTTTTCTTATTCTCTTTCTAGAACTCATATTATTCAGGTGTGTGATCCTATGCATTAACCCTTCAATTTTATTATTTCTTTCAGATTTTCATTTGTGTTATTTTTCTTTCTTCTCATAATTTTCTTGGGAACTTCTCACTCTTTGAAAGTCCTGATACCTAGAACCTAATCTTGTTTCATTCATGCAATCAATATCTATTTGGATATTAACTATAGGATTTTAAAATATTCTCTGTTTTTCTCTAAGCTTTTTCTTTCTTTCCTGTGTGTATATTGGTCTCTAACTTTCATGTTAAATCCTTGCCTCCAAGTCTGGTGATTCTGAGGTATCCATTTACATTTGAGTTAGATGCTAAAAATCTGATTGCATGTGGGTAGAGCTGATACACTAGTAGCCCTCACAGAAAGGTTATTGGGTGGGGACATTTTGGGTATGTTCACAATGGATATCTCATCTCAAAATGTCTCATCTCTTGCCTTAGTTTCTTCAGAAGAACTCTCATTTCCCTTTAACATGATTCTTGAAAATAAACATTGACATTTATAAATATTTTATTGCTGTTGTTGTTTAAATGTTATTACCATACTTGAAACTAGCAGGCCTTTAAAAGTTGAGTTTTGAAATCTGGATGGAAAACATCCCAAATGGAAAACTGGGAAAGGAAATTTATAACTCGTCAAAACCTTCATGAGAGAAAGTTTTAACAAAAAAGTGCTGTTCATAAGGCGGTAACAGCTGGATTCCCACGTGAGATAACTGGTTGGCTTTGCTTTTCATGGTTTTCTCATTTGATTCATGGGAGCTAATGTGAAGCAATACTGATGCGATTCTTAAAATAACTGAAATGTGGGGACCTCCATGGGGCAGGGCCATGTAACTCATGTAACTCATTTAATTGCATATACCAGCTCTTTCCTAGTGCCTGGGTGTTGGGTATTGTTGGCAGGAGAAAAACCAAATGAAAAAATCCAACATCTTTTTCAGACTCTGCAGACCCTGGAAGTCAAGACCACTCAGAGTTCTAATTCCAGTAATTTATTAAATGGAACTGCTCTTATGACCTCAAACAGAGAGTGCTCTGATAGAAAAAAAAAAAATGAACAGTGCACTCACTTCTCACCCCTAACAGCTGGCCTGAGATTGATATCTACCATTTCTGTCTTCACTAAGGTATCAGGTAATGAGAGCTGGTAAAGGATTTGGTGATATTGGAATAAAAGCCTTCTATAATACTAAGAACTGTCAGAATGTGGAAAAAATTGACCGTGGAACATTGTTGTTGCCAACAAGAACTTTTTTTGTGGGATGTGGTCAGCCAGTGTATATTAACTCATATCAACACAGTGAAGCATTGCATCGTTGGTCTCTAATAAGGTGATACATCAACTCAGAGATAGATGAAGTGATTTGCACCATTTCCAATGCCAATGACACAGAGAGGGTGCCTATGGCCATTACTTCAGAGCTGTAAACCATGTGCCTTTTCCCCCAATGGAATATATTGTAAATTGGTCAGGGATTCAAGAAAACCATAAGAAAAGCTGAAAACTTTCTTCCTAGATCATTGCTGCACACACACTATGGGTGCTCGTGTGGTGCACACACATATATGCACACTTACATGTTAACAGAGAAGAAACTCAAGGAATAAATAGCACAGGACTTAACAAGTAAATTAATGACTGATTTTGACTATGAGATAATGGAGCTTTCTGTAAGATAGTTGATATTTATAAACAAACTGGACAAATTAAAGATGATTTTAAAATGATTCTCTACAGAAGGATCTATGTCAGAGTTCCTTGCCTGAGTTGCTTTCCTTGAGCCTTTATTTTATGGTTTTTAGATTAGTAACTGAAGCAATTGTCTAAGAGTTAGGTTGAGAAGGGAGAGGAGAAGGGGCAGCTGCTTCCAGGTGAAAACTAATTTAAAAAAGAAAAGGAAGCCTTGGGATTGCTAATTTAAGGAACTGGAAAACTGGGAACTCATTTGAAACAATTTGATTTTTGTGTGACTTTTCAAGAATATGATTATCAGTAATTGATGAACTTTAGCCACAGAAACCCATAAAAACCAATGTTTATTTCTTGAAAGCTATCCACTGTGTTGCATCGGCGCTAATTTTTGGAATTAGGGGACCCTTGTCGTCTTTCTGGGCTTATTCCTGAAGTTCTAAGACTTCTAAATTTCATAATCAGTAAACTTAAGACAACTGCAGCAAGAAAATATTTGTGTGAGTAGGGGGAGCAGACATAGGGTCACCAACTATTTTTTTTTTTCACAGTAGAGGCTTTAAACAATACAAAATATGCTATTTTATTATTTCTTTTATTTTATAAGAAGCAATAAGATCACCTCAAAAACAAGGCCACAGTCTCAAAATAAAAGGCAGTCATTTACTTTAAATTAGCTCAAAATAGATTATGTGTATGTATATTCTTAATGCACGGTCTTTAGGTTTCTGATCTTGGAACGTGCTAGTGAACATTTTTAATGATGCAGCAATGGTTATTGTAAGGTCTGTAAGCCATGGATGCAGACATTGCCTGAAATGTCTAAAGAGTTTCCCTGAAAGTCTTCTATTTTGTTCCTGATATAACTAAGCACTAAAGAAAAGCTTAGAAATTACTTTGTTAAATTATTTGTCTTAGAGTTAAGGAATGAAGGCTTTGACTTGCTTAGGATAGCTCAGTTTACCAGAGACTGGATGGGGTTTTGGCCAGTTCTCCCACTGAATGCACTTTAAGATGTCGCCTATCCCAACTCCTTTTGCCTGAGATGCTAACATTTTGGCACAGCTGTGCAGGATGTGTAGGCTCTTAAGGGAGGGATCCTTTAAGCTGAAAGAGTTTCATTACCAAGAAGTATTTATTGGGTACCTAATCAGAGCAAGCCCCAATGGGTAACTCTTTACTCAAGTTATATATAATGTGATCTGGAAGACAGGTTAAGTACATGAAAATAAACCTAGCCATGTGTGATAACATACCATTGAACATGTCATGAGCAGGCACAGACAGTGAGTATCCACAGGGCCTGGTGAGAATGTATAGCTGCATGTTTCCAAGAAACACTTACAAGAAGCAGGGCTGACCAGTGTAATTTGGCTTTAGGGCCCAGAATTCGCGTCCAACTGTCCAAGATACCCAAGAAGATTGAGCCTGTTAGACCTCTCAAAAAGTTTCGGATGGCATCATCTTCCATGATTTCAGTTCTTACAAGATGAAGAACTCAGGAATGGGGGCAGAAGGATGAGCAATGAAACATATAACACCTTTTTTTCATTCTCATTAAATGCTACAACCTTCACTATTAAATATGCTCTTGACCTTGTGGGACAAACTCTAGAAGCACATTTCTCATTTGCTGGCCTCTCTCTGGGCCTTCTGCGACATACTGTCGCTCAGACAAGTACTGTTCTTAATGGGTTTATGGGAAAGGCTTGGCCTGCCTTTCCATCTGCACCTTCTGCTGGCTCCCTCTGAAAAGCGCTAGCTTGCCATACGACATTCCCTTGAATTATTTAGATTGGTAAATCTTTCTGCATCTCACATCTTTAGTCCATCTGTTAGCCGGAGCTTTGCCTTTATAGGAAGTGTCCTTTATGCATGCTGGCATCTGTCAGCAGTACACTTTCCTCTTTTATTCATGATCATCTATGGGAGAGGGTGCAAGCTGCAGAAGCACCGCATGCCTGGTATGCATTTCATTTTAATGGAAGATTACATGACTGGGGTGCTGGTTTATTACCTTGCTCCACATGCATCCATTCATCACCTGGCAGCCCCTCACCCAGCCTGTTAGGAGCTGCTGGCCCTCCTGCAGCCTCTTGGTCCCAGCTTTTTGCAGGAAGTGGTCTTGATGGGAGAGAGCAAACTGCTCCTTTAAAAAAAGAAGATCATGAGAAAAGAAAAATTATATAATGGAGACTCAAGGCCAGAAAAAAGACAAAGGGTCTTGACCTTATGCTGATACCCAGATGCAGACATGGAATTATTTATGCAAAGCACTAGATCCATTAAGGAAAACGTTACTATGAACACCATATCATAGCTGAGTGTGTTCTTTCTGAAAATAGTGATCTAAACTTATACTTTTTTTTTCTGTTTTCACTCACAGGATAATAGAATCTTAGAGATGGCTTCTCATTCAATTTTCCTTTTATTGCTGGAATAGGCTTTATAATAATTTAACTTATAATTTAAATGTTCTCTGGTACCAACATGTTATCATTTTTATATCAATGTAAAAATAATCAATAACCTAAATAAGATTATCAGATGTCCTCGTTGCAAGCAACGTTCATTGCCTATGCCTCTTTTAGATCAATTAGTACCTGACAACTTTTGCATCACCCCCTTTCACTCACAAAAGTGTGCTGGTTTGGATGATAAACTATGGTCACCCTAGAACTAAATCATGGGATGGTCACTGTATGTAGGATCATTGCTAATACAATGTCAGTGCCCACGTTACTGATTGTGTCTACTCTCCCATTGGTGCCATGTCAGGCTACTTAACTGTGCAAATAATGAGTATAGGTGCCCAGTGAGATACGGGCCAATATCCATATTTGCAAAACATTTTCTCCTTCAATCTAGGATCCTGTTCAGCAGAACATTAATTCATTGATTTACTGAATGTTAAATGAGTGCTTACTATGTATCACACTCTTTTAGACACTAGGGATAAAATGTGAGCAAAAGTCTTTGCTCTTATGAGGCTTACATTCATTGAAAATGGCTAAAATTATATTCTGATTGAGAGTCAGTTATGGTTTATTGCATAAATTAAATTCATAAAGGATATACAGTGTGTTCTAGGCCAGGGAGAGCACGGATTTTGTTAAGTAGTAAAGATAAGCAGAGAGAGGAGGATAACAGACCAGAGAGACAATGAGATCTTAGCACCAATTTAGAGACACTGGAGACATACACACTCTTATTATATATGAGCCATATCCCTTCTCCCTCTGATACTGCATCTGGTACATCCTAAAAAGAACCAAGAAGGATAAAGGCTGAGGTCCTGACATTTGTTATGGGGACCTATAGAAAAATTGGAAAGTGAAAAGAAGCTACATAGTTTACTCTTGTAAGCACAAGTGAGAATTCTCAGATATTTTACTGGAAGGGAACATTGGGGAAAAATCAAATCTAGACTTCTGTGAGATAATCAAGTGAGAACCTGGCATGTTGAGATTTGGAATTACAGTTTACTGATATGTTTTCAATTTTATCTTCCAACTCTTCCATTGAATTTTCTATTTTTACTACTATATTTTTAATTTTCTGAAGCTCTTTCTGTTCTGTGACTTTTCATTTTCAAAATATCCTACTCAAAGTTTATTAGTATAATATAATCTCTTCTCTCTCTGAAGATAATAACTACAATGGGGTGATGAAAGCTTTCTTCTCTTTGAAATTGTCTTTGTTTCCTGTGAAGTTCTTTTTTCGTACTTGTTGATTTTCATACCTGTCTTTAATGTTAGGTGCTTTTTACACATATGGACCTTTGACAGTCCACTTATGGGAGAGTTATTAAAAGGCCCACTAGAAGCGCTGTGTACTTGGAAAGGACTTGATGACTACTGGCCTTCACTGTATGGTGATTAGGCAGGGACCACATACTTTCATTGCAAGTTCCCCCAAATGTCAGTTTCTGTGAGAGTCTTTTCTCTTTGAAGGTTGCTTTCCTGAGAGTGCTAGCCTCCAAACTCTTGCCTGGAAAACCTAAGTTGTCTACATTACAAAGGGAAAATGGGTGATAAGACTGGAGAGACTTTTAGTTAGGACTGAATACTTTTACTTAACCTCCTTCCTCCTTAGTCACCAGATCTTTCTCTGATATGCCGGGTATTCCTTTGCCTGGAACCCCTCTGATTCATTTTCCTCAGAGAGTAAAACTGCTTATTCCTGTTAGGATGGAGAGAAAGTAATCAATTATATGAGAAGAGTGAAAAGGGGCCTTGGGGGATCAAGTGAACTTCAAACCAACTTTCAGGCAATCTTCCCATTTCAGTCCCTTTATATCTTCGCCCTCAGAGGTAGGGGGTGCCTCCAATTTCCAAGCCTTTTGAGGGTTCTGAAGCTTGAATTGAGTGGCTTATTTTTGGCTTGAGTTTCGATATTTTTGCTCTGCTAAGTTAGTTACAAGTAGTCTATCTGCTTTCTCTTTTCAAACATATTGCCTTTTATCTAGTACCATGTTCTTCTGTCTTCTTTTGAGTTTATTGATTTATATATTATTTAAAATTATTCCACAAAATAATAGTAGAATTTCAGGACGGGGCAGAGATAAAAGTTTATGATCCATTTTCCAGCTTTAACTGGGGATCCCTTCCTTTCTTTCCCAGGGCAAAGATTTCTGATTACTCTTGCAAGTCTTCATATAAAAAGGTATCAAGCTCTCTTGCTATACTAAATGCCTTTTCATAACAAAATCCATTGCTTTCTGGCTTGTTTCAACTCCAATTATTACAATAAATATAAAATATAGGATCCATAGGAGGAAGGATTATTTTATGTTGCCACATAATAAAGTAGCAATAAAGAAATGATGTATTATATTGCCTTGGTACTTAAGATAGTGATGATCTATATAAGATTTCAGCCTCAGTAAGTAGGAAGGTTTGCAAGAAATCATTGACAACAAAAGACTGTTGCTCCTTATTTTTTCTAAGTGAGACCTCATCAAACAAAATTGGTTCAACTTTCTTGGCAGGTTTAATATAGATAAGAGCCCCAACTCTCTCTCACTCTATAAATACTCATTGCATTTGAGCTAGATAATTATGTGGTGGAGAACCCTTGATGTACTGAAGAATCTAGACTAAGAATATTGTCCCCTCAGCCCTGGGTGTCAGAGCTAGCTTCATGGATATCCAGCCTGGACAGTTGCCTAGTGTCCTGTGCTCAGAAGTACCCAGAGCTTTGTTTAGTGCTCTGCTGGCACTATCTTAAAATTCTTAATATTTTTTAATAGGAAACCACATGTTTTCATTTTGCATTGAGTCCTGCAAATAATGTAGTTTCATCCTATTTATTTGACGTATTGTACAAATACCTTGCAAATTAGAGAGTGTCTTTTATGAAGAAAGAGTTGGGCATACTCACAGAAGCAATCAAAGCTTAGAGACTATAAATAACAGGGCAACAAAAGGCACAGTACAGTTTGGATCCACAGTTGCAAACACATGTATTCAGGTTCCAGGCAGGCAATTTAAATATAGGAAAAGACTGGTACAATAGAGCAAGGTGAGCTGTGGGCAAACAGTAAGACCATGTCCTTTCTAAAGATACTCAAATTCAATTTCATAAACACTGGATTGTACTGAACAAAATATACAGGTGGGTATACAAGTGGGTCACCAGTTTTTGACCCATGATTTGCCACAATCTAGGAGGCAATGGCAAATACATAGTTATTGCCCCAAATACCTGGTCATTTTAAACAGCTTAAGAGCCAAGTGTTCTCTAAGTCAAACCAGTATGTCAGGTCAGTTCATATTGGTTTTTAATTCTTCTTTCACTGCCTTTCAAACATGTAAATGCATATTTTATACCTAGGACATATACTTGGCACTAGATTTTGTGTTGAATCCTCCTGTTTTTCTTTACTTTGAGTGGCCTCACCCTTGTTTTTTATGCTGTATTTAATATTTGCTGTAATATCATTAGATAATTGTGGTAAAGGCATCATTCCCTGAGCAGATGGCCTGAACATTTAGGGTGAGCCCTGTAGCACAATGAATGAAAGCACTAAGAACCTGGCAGAAATGGAACGGAGGTGGGGTGTGTGTGTGTGTATGTGTGTGTGTGTGAGTGTGTGTGTGTGCACTCCCCCAAAATAAAATTCACCAAAACAATCGGCAAAAGGTGGCCCAGTCCTGAGTCTTACTGCAGAGCCTCTCGAGGGATTAAGATAGTTAAAACTTCAGTGGCTGAACTCTTTCACCTTTAGTTTCTGGGTGTTAGCCAAGCTGCACGCTAACTGATGGAGGTACATTAGTCAGTATACAACTCCTTTCTCAATTTGAAGTTGATTTGTTAGTTTCCTCTCAGCATGTCTAAATACACACATATATAAAAATTAAAATATCTTATCATGATTCTTGGTCTCTCAAAATAAACGAACAAACAAAAACTTAAGTCGTTATGGCCTTATTGGCTACATGGCATTTGAATGCATAAATATATAAGATGTATAAGGTATAAGTAAAAAAATGAAAGATGTAGATTCAAGCTCTGATTCTCTGTGTATTATATAGACTTG
>NW_012106008.1:179139-181811 GCF_000951045.1 Mandrillus leucophaeus | reverse complement strand
AGGCTGTGAAATCTGAGGTGATGGACTCCAGAGCTGCTGAGCTCAGAACAGAGCTGAGCATATTAACTGTGACAAACTGTGTTTCAGCAAAGCAGCAAGTAGGGTGGACCACAGGAAAAAGTGATGTAAGAGGTGGATAAATTTGGGATATTCTGTTCTGCTTTCCTGGATCTCATCCCCATCCCAACTCCCACTACTATCAATTATGTTTGAATGGGACAGTAGCCAAATAAGAGGTTGAGATGAGATTCCATCATGCTCCACCTGGGTGTAGTTGCTTCTCTGCATTTACTATTTCTCAATCCCTTCTGACTTTTCTTTGAAATGTTATTTGTTTTCATCCAGTAAATACCAAGTGTTTACTATATTCATGTTCTGGGTAAACAAACATAAATTAAAAAAAAACCCTCTCTGTTCTGAAAGAGTTTGCATTTGAGAAGGAAAAGAAGATATAGGCATATACCTTACTGGCTGCCCCTCCAAATGATAAATGCCTCAATGGAGAGTGACACCACCCTTTACCAGGGTGAAGACAAAAACTATGGGGGATGCAAGTCAAGAAGGAAGGATCTGTGAAGGTCTCACAAAGACAAAATATTTGAGTTGGACCTTTAAATGAAAGTGAGATTTTGACTGTTGGACCTCAACGAGAGGTAAAATATAAGCTGAAGTAGTTTGAAAACACTGTTAAAAAGTAAAATCATTAGAAGAATTAAAAAGGGTAACATAAAAGACATGTCATGTTCATTCCACTCAACCAAAAGAAGCACAACTTGATCACTTTCTTTTCCGAGTTGCTTTGATAATAGCTGACTCTAAGCCATTTTAGAAGGAGCTTTCAAAGGGCTAAAATGGCAGTATTGACTACTTTGAACTTTTAATTACTTTGGTCTTAATAAATAAAACAGAGTTGGGATGCAGGAATCTGATTGAACAACTAATCCAGAAAATTGGATATAGTTGGTTTTATAAAACTTTGTCATTGGATCATTAAATTTGTTTAAATCTTACAGCTTCAGAAAGAACTCCACAAGCTTTGGTCAAAGCTCCATTTCAATAGTCAGCCCAATTTATTTTGTTTCCGTTAAATTCAGATCCCACCATATGTACAATAATTTGTTAAATAGCTGGAGAGAAAAACACGTTTGCGCACACACTCGCCCACACACTTTGTTCTCTGCTCTTAAGGAAGTTAACATTTTGATGGAGGGAAGAATTTGTGTACATAAAAAAACGTATAGAGCAATAATATATTATATAATAAAACACTAGATTAAATACAGTGTGGTGCCAAAATCTATAGTAAAAGACAGGCTCTGTGGGTGGAAGAGATGAAAGCAATCAAAACTAGAAAAGCTTGATTGAAGTTGGCAAAAGTAAATAATTTTTTAAATGTATGAACACTACCATCTTAAAGAAGATTTAATAATTTTATCATGGTATATAGTTTTGAGATCCAAAAGTGAAGTGACATGGATCTATCAGAAGTTGCAGTTTTGCAAAACTCGTCAGTTTACTTTTTTTTGAGGTTCGTATCTTTGAAAAATATCTTTAACATATTGAACTTTTTAATGTCCTTAAAATTATGCTGAGAAGTTTGTGATTTTTAAATTTATCTTGATTTGAAGGATGAATTAAATTTAATTTACTAAATAACATAATTGTGGAAAAATTGATTGAATGCCAAATGGATTTTGCTAACAATAATAATTAAATGGTAATTGCTTAATAATGTCAAATTATTTTCTGCTGTATATAATTATTAAATACCTACAAAGAACAATTGAATAGTTTATAGTTTTTTGGCAACTAGAATATTGAATAAATTATTTAATAGCATGTAATTGTGTTCTATTCAATGATAACTGATTGAAAAGTAAAGGATGAATTTAGTCTTCACACTCGGTAAGTAATACTACATGGAATAAAAATCCATATTAAATAAAGAAAAATAATAAATCATGTATTTATGCTTATACATCAAAAGATTATGTTAAAATTAATTTCTTTTTCATTTCAAAAGTAGGCTAGAATACAAGTTTGTATTTTTAAACATGTTTCTCTAAAAAAAGAGTTAAAAGATATTACATAAACCCAGCTTTACCCCTTTCTGTGCAGTGAAGCAGGTGCCTTCCCCATTATATAAGGATGCAGAAAAGAAAATGATGTAATGTAACACAAGGCCCTATGTGAGCTTGTAGAAGGCTTCTAAGTAATAGGGCTCATAATTAATAATCAATAACAAAGCAAGACAGGTTAAGACACAATCTCCTTAAATATGCTCTGTCAAAAGTAGTATTTCCACGGGTAAATTCTCTCTTTTTCAATGCTTTCTTCACTAACAATACCACCTCGGATAATAGCAATATTTACAGAATCATAAACACTACTGTTGGAATGGCTCTTAAAATTCATCCAGTTGCTTCATCTTCCAATGCAGGAATGCACTCCCGTTGGTGTTGACGATGCACTGCAAGAGAACTCATGAATCTGTACATGTGTGTGGGGTAAGAAGCCTCAGGCAGAACTGAGTGTCTCATGAACTACCACTGTAGCAACAATTGCCACAGAATCTTCTCTACTCGGAAGCAGCAAATACTGCTTCCCACATAGTAACTGACAGAAACGTCCTAGAGCAGAGGGTAGAAAAATGGAGGCAGGCGCGGTGGCTC
>NW_012106008.1:174312-177154 GCF_000951045.1 Mandrillus leucophaeus | reverse complement strand
AATTAAAATATCTTATCATGATTCTTGGTCTCTCAAAATAAACGAACAAACAAAAACTTAAGTCGTTATGGCCTTATTGGCTACATGGCATTTGAATGCATAAATATATAAGATGTATAAGGTATAAGTAAAAAAATGAAAGATGTAGATTCAAGCTCTGATTCTCTGTGTATTATATAGACTTGCATAAATCCCTTGACTTTGAGCCTCCTTTTCTTATCTGTGAAATGAGATCTTAATGATAACTACCTTTTTGGATAGTTGCAAGAATCAGAGAGATAAAGGTCTCTCTTTGTCACCCAGAAGTTTGAAGGTTTTTATAAGTCAGAAGCCTATTCATAGAACACAGAGTGGTAAACCATTTTATATGTGAAGCTTAATGATGACTCTTCTCTCGTGGGATAAGGAGAGTATCTCTCATGAGGCAGGTGGGAAAAGCTACTTCTATCCAGAGAAATCACTCTTGTATAAGAAAGTGTAACTTTCCTAAAATAGAACAACTTTCAAGGAAGGGGAATACTAGCTACTTTGGTTGGAGACCAAAGATAAAGACAGAAACTGAAATTCATAATCCTTAGGCTTGTGAGTTCTCTAAAGGTCGAAGAGCTAGGCTTTAGAGATACAAGTCATTTCAGTAGACACTGAATTACTGAAGCAACACAAAGCAGCAATAAGATACTAATATGGACTGGTTTCATCAATTTTTACTTTCCTAAAAATTATCAATGGGTAACTCATAATATCTGAAATAATATTCAGTACTTACCATATGTTAGACACTGAATTATGGAGGATATTTTACATCTATATTATCATTTCATCTGCCTGACGATACGTGGGAATTGATATCAGCATCACTATCATTTTACAGAAAAAAATTTAGGTTAATAAAGGCTAAGTGTCTTTTGTAAGGTCATCGACAAATAATTTACTTGGTTTTACTGTTCCACACCTGACTTATCCCAACTATGAGGTTGTAGTCTTCTTGAAGGCAGAGATTCCAACTTAGTTCTCATTATGGTTCCTGAACTCAAAATGTAAATAAAAATGAAGCCCACCTTCATGATGTTAGCCAATGAGAAAATAATTTTATGTGCATTAACTTAATCTACACCCATCTGTTCAGAATTCTACTAATTAAATAAGGAAAGATACATCTGATTTCCTTGACAGTCACCTCCACTCTATTTTCTTCTGTCTTGCAGCGATGGCCAGAGGAATATCTCATCTGTGAATCTGGGTTCGCTTTCTTCTCATTGGTTGCTCATTTTTATTATTTATTTATTTTTAAATGATTTAATCAGAGGAAGTTGATTTCTTGCAGGAGATCTGTCACGCAGAAGCCAAACGCTTTAGATATTTCATTAGATGCTGATGGTTTTAGATTTAAAGTTGACACCGATGTCTAATTAAACATTATGCCAGTGCACATATTCTGCAAATTAAGACACAACACATTACAGAACCCAGTCTGGGATAAGTTAAAAAGGAAGCTGTCAACATGCAGAGGACCCTGTTAAGTGCCTTAAATACATATTTTGAATTTAAAATGCAAATGGGTTGAAGCCTCTTTTCCTTTCAAGTTGGAAAGGAAAATTAAGGGAGGTGGAGAGTTTTACTTTATTTATTTATTTTTTTACTAATCACTGAGTTTTGACTCTACTTGCAACCACAGTATATCACAGCAGTGTTAGAAATGGTAAGAGAACTAATATACAGTTAACAATTCACTTCTGGCTCCTCACTAGCTGAATGAAAAGTAGGAAGCAAACCAATTCCATCAATGTTGACAAGTCAACACATGTATTGAAAAAGAAAAAAAAACTTTTCAGATTGAAACAGGCAGGACCCCTGGCACTATTTAGATCTGCACAGCTGTGGGAAAATTTCTGTACCTGACTTCATCAAATTGGGGTGGGCGGAGTGTTGGGAGAAGCCAGAAAGGCTGTGAAATCTGAGGTGATGGACTCCAGAGCTGCTGAGCTCAGAACAGAGCTGAGCATATTAACTGTGACAAACTGTGTTTCAGCAAAGCAGCAAGTAGGGTGGACCACAGGAAAAAGTGATGTAAGAGGTGGATAAATTTGGGATATTCTGTTCTGCTTTCCTGGATCTCATCCCCATCCCAACTCCCACTACTATCAATTATGTTTGAATGGGACAGTAGCCAAATAAGAGGTTGAGATGAGATTCCATCATGCTCCACCTGGGTGTAGTTGCTTCTCTGCATTTACTATTTCTCAATCCCTTCTGACTTTTCTTTGAAATGTTATTTGTTTTCATCCAGTAAATACCAAGTGTTTACTATATTCATGTTCTGGGTAAACAAACATAAATAAAAAAAAAACCCTCTCTGTTCTGAAAGAGTTTGCATTTGAGAAGGAAAAGAAGATATAGGCATATACCTTACTGGCTGCCCCTCCAAATGATAAATGCCTCAATGGAGAGTGACACCACCCTTTACCAGGGTGAAGACAAAAACTATGGGGGATGCAAGTCAAGAAGGAAGGATCTGTGAAGGTCTCACAAAGACAAAATATTTGAGTTGGACCTTTAAATGAAAGTGAGATTTTGACTGTTGGACCTCAACGAGAGGTAAAATATAAGCTGAAGTAGTTTGAAAACACTGTTAAAAAGTAAAATCATTAGAAGAATTAAAAAGGGTAACATAAAAGACATGTCATGTTCATTCCACTCAACCAAAAGAAGCACAACTTGATCACTTTCTTTTCCGAGTTGCTTTGATAATAGCTGACTCTAAGCCATTTTAGAAGGAGCTTTCAAAGGGCTAAAATGGCAGTATTGACTACTTTGAACTTTTAATTACTTTGGTCTTAATAAA
>NW_012106008.1:120382-172467 GCF_000951045.1 Mandrillus leucophaeus | reverse complement strand
CCCATCTCTACTAAAAATACAAAATTAGCTGGGCATGGTGGCACATGCTTGTAATCTCAGCTACTCGGGAGGCTGAAGCAGGAGAATCGCTTGAACCCAGGAGGTGGAGGTTGTGGTGAGCCGAGATCATGCCATTGCACTCCAGCCTGGGCAACAAGAGCGTCTCAAAAAACAAAAACAACAACAACAAACAACAACAAAAACAACAACAAAAGAAACGAAAAGAAAAGAGAAGAAAAGAAAAGAAAAGAAAAATGGGTGGAGGAAGAAGCAGAAAGTTTTAGAAACGGAATATTGGAAAATAAAAATTCTGTGCTAAGGAAGCACATTCTAATCATATGATGAAAATTAACTCTCTCTAGGTATATATAGGTAGATACATAGATAAATGAGAGATAGAGGTAAGGACTGAATATTTGGGTCCCCCAAAGTTCATACTTTGGAGTCCTACTTCCCAGTGTGATGATGGGAGCCTTTGGTAGGTAATTAGGTTTAGAAGATATCATGGGGGTGGAACCCTCATACTGGGATTAGTGCTCTTACAAGAAGAAGAAATAACCAGGGCTCTCTTACCCTCTGCCATGTGAAGATACAAGAAGAAGATGGCTATATGAAAACCTGGAAGGGTGTCTTCATCAGACACCAGATCTGTCAAATGCCTTGATCTTGGACTTCTCAGCCTTCATGCCTGTGAGAAATAAGTGTTTGTTGCTTAAGCCACACAGTCTGTGGTATGTTTGTTAGAGCAGCCCAAGGTGACAAAAATAGATAGATGGGATATGACACGGTGAATGGATGAATGGATGGGTGGATCAATGAATCAATCACTATTCCTTAGGATTATTTTATTGATCTTATGGTAAAGCCCCCTCTCTCCCTATGCTCACCTTCACTGTGGCTACTAAACACGGGTTTAAAAAAATTCACATCTTGTAGGCCTAGAATAAATAAACTTTGCTGTTGGACTCCTGATATCTAAAATTAACATTCTTACTATAAGATTAAATGTTTTCGTGGTAAGACATTCAAATAAAAATGATCTTTCCTAACCAATGCATCTCTACCAGTTCTACTCCCCAGCACACAGATTATTAAAAGATTATTAACAACTTTTTATCTAGCTTTTTAGAACTGTGTTTTGGGGTGGGATAAGTGAGGCTATAAAAGAAGGTACACCAAATTGACACAAGATGGGGAGTCAATAAATAGTATTCTGGAACTTGATTTTTTTTAACTTAGAACACAGCTTGGGTATGTTTTTATGTGAGGACATACAGATCTACTTACCATTTCATTCTTTTTTGTGATTACATACTATTCTGTTTTATATTGGTGACATTATTTATTTAACTAATCTGTACATGATGGATGCTTACAGTATTTACAGCCTTTCATCATACTGGATGTTGAATTTTAAAATCAGTTCAGAACATGGATTAGGAGCCAGCTGGTACAGAGACTATCCATTAAGTAATAGGTCAAACCTATATGACAACAAACACAAGTCCGGAAAGAAGAGCATCAGTGTTCTTTGGTTTGCAATAGATTAAGATGGCAACATAGCTGACTCAATTTATTGCAACATTTAAGGTTGATGATGTTAAGGGAAGTTTAAAAATTGGAGTTTGAGGCCAGCCTGACCAACACGGTAAAACCCCATCTCTACTAAAACTACAAAAATTAGCCAGATGTGGTGGTGGGCGCCTGTAATCCCAGCTACTCAGGAGGCTGAGGCAGGAGAAACTCTAGAACCCGAGATCGTGCCAAGCTGAGATTACGCCATTGCACTCCAGCCTGGGGGACAGAGTGAGACTCCATCTCAAAAATAAATAAATAAATAAAATAAAAACAAATAAGTAAAAATTGTGTCTCTATTCTCTATGATAACTGTGATGGTTACTTTGTGGTGATGATCAGTCTCTGCCCCTTCACCTCCTTCTGGAGGGTGATGATAAATCATATCATGTCACAAACATGCCTATGTGAAGTATTGCCCAGTTTGCCATCATAATGAATAATTTATATTGAAGATAATTAGGATGAACTTAAATACACAAAATGGACAATGGTATTGGTACTATTCTCTGAAGTTCATGATGTACCATTACATAGAGGATGAAATTTAAAAATCACTTCTCATTCCTTGGCTCTACACTTTTAAATTAAGTCCCCATGCCTCATTCCTTTTTAAAATTATTTTTAGAGTTTTATCCCTTTATTATTTGCTACTTTTAAAAAATACTCACTATGGGCCAAGCACTGTGCCAAGAGTAGAAATACAAAGAGGAATATGCTCCAAAGTAGTGTCTCCACATCACTTAAAAACAGTATTTTAAAAGGGCATACTGTTATTTTCTTTGCCTTCGTGCACAACTGAATCTGAATGCTTTCAGATTGTCCCACTTCACACTTTCCGGTTGTGTTCTGATCTCCTGGGTTCCAGTTTCAAGAAGTGGCAGGTAGATGAGTGCAGCTGCATCTTAAGGAAAGTAGGAACCAGAGTGAGACTGGAGAGGACCTCAGCTAATGAATCTGAACTTTACTTTATAAGCGCAAAAAGTTTTAACAAGGCAGTGATAAAACCAGTGACTTAGGAAGAGAATGGGAAGTAGGGTAGACCAAAGAAAGAATTCTATTAAAGAGTGAAAAATACATGATGGAGGGCCTGAAATAAGAAGATTGAGAGTAAGGAAGGGGCAGTAATTGTAGAGGTATCACAGAATAACAATCAGAAACACATAGGAGCAACTGAGTACAGGAGTGAGGGAAAAGGGCATACCGATTTTTTCAAAAGCCCATTCTTTTTTTTGCGTCTAGTGGGGAGAGGGTGTTCTTTATCTGTGATTGTGTCACTCTTACCAGAGAGCTTGGTGCTATGTGTGTCCCTGTAAAACCCCCCAGCTTCCATTAAACAAAGTGCTCTTCTTAAATGCCTTCCTTGTAAGACCTGGCTGCCCTACCCCAAGCCATTAGTGGAACAGAACATTAATAAGGAGGGACTGTGGTATCTCTAAGAGAGGTTGACCTCCTTCAGCGGAAGCAGGGCACCCATTATAGTGTAATGATAAATCACAAGCTTTTCCCTTCCATTATTTTCCCAGAAGACTCTTCTCTGAATGCATAAACATACTGGAGGGAAGAAGAAAAAAATCAAGCAACAGATGAATAGAAAGGTAAAAGAGAAAGAGAGGGACAGGCAGACAACAGACTCCCAAAGGGATTTTATAAAATAAATGCACCATATACATCCACATATTTGCATATAGTGAAACTTTAACATAATCTCATAAGGAAAAGTCTCCATTTAAAAAAAAATGTCTAAATGAAGTATAAGATACAAGAGCTTCAATCTGAGAACCGTAAATACAAATGCCATCTCTAGGAATGTTTCTCTGTATTTAATATTATGATGCTTTTCTTTTTACTGCTGAAAATTCAAAGGCGAACTAAACCAAGGGGCAGGGGAGAGTACAAATAATGAATAAATTTGTAAGTGAGATTATTATTTACTTTGCTTAGTCAGGCTTTTCGCTGTATCAGTGATTTCCTCGTGTTTAATAGAAATAGGTTTTCTGGGGAAAAGATTTGCTGGATTCTTTTCTCTTGACACATAAATTAAGACCAATATGAGGAAGGTGTTGACACATCTTGCAGGCTATTCACTGATGTCTACAAGACACCTCATTAACTGTTGCCAAAGATCTGCTCTTATATTAGCCACAGCATTGTGGCTGTCAGATGACTTTTGCCTCTAGAATCTAGGATAGACCAGCCAAACACAAAAATGACATTTAGAGCCCTTGGAAGATGGCTTCTTCTTCAGTGGCAACAGGATTAATGTGAAAGCATACTAGGAATGACTAAGGCAGGTCCCAAGGCAGTTGATCTGAGCATTGTGTTTTTATAGCTTGTCTATGTAGATCAGTGAGCTCATCGTGAGTACGTGGATTAGCTGGACTGCCTCCACCCAGCTCAGGACATTTGACTCCATCTTCGACTTCTACTCCTACTCTGTCTCAGACACCAGGAGCTTTTTGTTTAGACAAAATCTCTCCAAATTTCAACCTTTTCTTCTGTCAATGACCTTTGTCATGGGTTTCCTCAAGTTTGTCACTTTATATCTTTTCCCTTCCGGCTATACCTGGTATAAATCTTATAATCCAGATCTAATCCAGTGAAAATGGGTTTTTGTGTGGCAACTAAATAGAGCCAACTTCAATCTGCTTTCTAAGGGATGCATTTGGATAAATGAAAGATTGTTGGACATTAAGGGCACTGAGATCAAAGGAATTCTAGCTGTTTCTAGCTCTTTGTATTTCTGGATGCACCTTTCTCTATTTAATCTTCTAGGAGACATTTGGATATATGGCAGTTGCATCCTTACCACCCTTGTCCCATCTAACAAGCTTGTATTTGATTTAGAGATCCGAATCCAAACCGTTCTGAAGAGGCTGACTGGACCTCTGGCTGTGGAAATGAACTACGTGACCTAGTCTAAGCCAGTCAATACATTCCACCACTCTGATTCCTCACATCCTGGCTTGAGTAATACTTTTAGAAATAGATATGTGACTTAAGCTTGTCCAGTCAGAATGAATTTCAAAATTTGCTCTAGGGATGGTGGGACAAAGGTATCTTCTCTCTTCTAAGGCAGGTGTGAATGAGGAAGCATCTAGCTGTTGGAATTGTAGCAGCTCTCTTGGAGCCACAAAGTCAGGCTTAGAATGCAGCCCACAGCAGGTAAAGTAGAGTAAAGAAATGGGAAGTAAATGGGCCTTAGGCTAACACTGGGACTCCATATCAAGCTCTCTTGTAGCTAACCCTATTTCCAGAAATTTCATTTATATGAGGCCTTATATTAAGTTGGAGTCAGGATTTCTGTTACTCACAATCAAATGTGTTGTTAAGTAATTTGCTTGTGAAGGGTATCCCTGGCTTCAATATGGGTTTTGGTCAAGATCCTTTATAAACCTGATGTATAATTTGTCAATAGTAAATGCATTTCCAATGTGTTTTACCTTCAAGCAAAAAGGAACTGACATGGTGAAGTGCATAGTTCAATATTATTGGCCAATTTCTTTTTTTCTGTTGGGCATCTAGTTAACTTTAAAATTCTTTCTCCAATATATTAGATGCATCTTATCTCCATTATACCAAACTTTTACAATTTCATCCAAAGATTGTTTTCCATGTCCTCCCTTCTACTCTTTTCTTCATGATTGTTTTTTGTTTTCCTTTTGATTCCATAGCTCTTTTTATGACAGATATCCCCCCTTCATTTTAGTAAGAATTGCAGTTAGCACCACTTACATGGCAAAGGACCAGATCATCTTTGGCTTGAGCTGAGAAATATATCCTCCCAGACTATTGATTTATGCCTCAGATTTTTCAAATATTTTCTAATAGTGCTTTCCATCAATAGCTACTTTATATGTACAAAGTATTCATTGCTTTTTAATAACCGAGACTGCTTTTCTTTAGCTTTGTTGTTAACATCTATTTTTTTGACCGTACGTCCGTTCAGTAAGTCAGTCATTTTTGAGCTATCATGATTTTCATTCCTTTTCTGATTTATTAGCAGACTACTCTCTCTCTAGTAGGCCTTTCTTTCTTAATATATCTGTGAAAGGCTCTTTGACCCCAGCTGTCCTGAATGTTTTACTGTGCTTGCTGGCCACAGCTTTTGCAATGGGTGCAGTTTTATGAATCTCAAGATGGGCTTTGCTTTTAAAATCTGCCCTTTTAGTTCATTTAAATAAAATGTCTCCAGCTGTGTTTATACTACAAAACTGTTTGTAACCATCTCCTCTACTTTGGCCCCAAACATTTTTTATTCACAGACTTTTAGATTGCAGCCACAATAGCTCATGCTTTTGTGCTTTGTTATGAATCTATAATAGTACTGTTTTCAAGAATTATCAGTCACTACTACCATTTCTGGGTTTGCCCTTGGAGTCTGAGCCCTGAGATCAAAACATTCGCCTTACAAGCAGCATCTCTGCCTAGAGACCCAGACAGTGTTCCCCACCACCAATTTTCAGAAGCTCATGATATCCAGTGAGTAACTCACTTAGTCTACATGGGATGGGGAGGCTGGCATTACCAGAGGCCCTTATGACCAGTGGAAGTCCTTCTGTCTAATTATGGGGCAAGAGATTTTAGCCCACATGAGCTGAAAAGAAAAGATAATCACGCTGATTTTCAAAAATTATGTTTTCACCATGGCAAAGGCACAAAATAACAGAATCCTTTCAGAGATAAATTATTAACCCCTTATTTTCTCTTTTCCCCATAATTTTGCTGTATCTCTCATTTTGTTTTTCTATTCTGTTGCCATTTGAGTATTCCTTCAAGTTCACAAGCAGATATAGAATACTCATTTGAATACTCTCCTTGTCTCTTATACACATCTAGTGTTGCCATTTGAGTATTCCTTCAAGTTCACAAGCAGATATAGAATACTCATTTGAATACTCTCCTTTCCCCTGCAACACTGGTCCCATACACACATAATTTGTGTGGCACTGCTGTGGTTGGGCTGGATTTTACTTTGCAGTAAGAAATGTTGCCAGTTCTGGTAATTATTCTCTGACTGTGATAGAGCATTAATGTGTTATTACAGGTAGCACTATACTACAGGTTATCAAATATCAATAAGGAACATTAGTCAGACTTAGTCAAGGAGACAGGGAGAATTAAGAATGTGCACTTTAGTGCCCAGTAATGCAAGGTTTCCTACCCTGGGTAGCCCAAACTAGAAACTAATAATGATAATAGGTTGATTCTAAGCCAAGTCCTTAAGAGAAATTGGAAAATCAAGCTAAGAAGACAAAAACCACTAACACCAAGTTCAGAAAGAAAAAAGGATTTTACCTTGGAAATAGAGCCAAAAATAAACCAGGCAAAAGGAGGGTAAAGGAGGTGTTAATGGATCATTAAAAATGGGATTGCCCTTAGGGCAATCAGTGGAATCATATATGTGATACTAAATACCGTAACATTAAATAAATCTTATAAAGTTAAAGTGTTTTGATTATTGAGTAATGGAAAGAATGGCTTACAAATGCCTTGTTTAAAATATAGTCTACCCTCCTTACCGGTGGGGTCCACATTTGTGGATTCAACAACAAACTGCTGGTCAAAAATATTGAAAAAAATAATAGCATCTGTACGTAACATGTACAGTTTTTTCTTTTTATTATTCCCTGAACAGTACTGTATAACAAGTGTTTACTTAACATTTTCATTATATTATTATATGTAATCTAGAGATTATACAAAGTATATTGGAGGATGAACATATATTAAATGTAAATACTGCACCATTTTCTATCAGAGATTTGAGCATCTGTGGATTTTGGTATCTGTGGAAGGTCCTGGAACCAATTCCCCACAAATATCAAGGGATGACAGGAGTTTAGGCATTGAGATGCTTCAATTCGTTTTACAGAAATCTAGATGCAGCCATTGCTCTGGGTCATAGTTTATCTGGGGGCTGACATTATTTAAATTACTATTTTTCATTTAAATATTTCCTGAAATATGTACTAGCCTTTTTGGTTCATTGTTCTAATTTCTTGTAAAAGTAACAGAGCATGTGCTACCTGTGTGGCAGATTTTAGAGGCAGATTTGCCTCCATAGCAGTTATTGATTATATTAGGCAATGTTTAACTTTTCTGTGACAAAGGACAGAAGAATAGCATAACTGTGTTTGAATTTTATCATTCATCATTAACTACATGTTGATTTTGCAAAATGTCCCTTAACCATAAATATGATTTCATGCCCATTTGTGTTTTAGAAGCATGATCATGAGGGCCTGCAGTTCTTAAATGATTCAGTGTTCTCTGTAACATGCAGTGTCTTCTCTTTCCTTTATTAATAGATCTAGTGTTCTCAGCTAAATTGGAAAGAATCCAGCAAGTCTATTCATAGTTAACAGAAAAAAAAAAAATAAGTAAATTGGCAGGCTGTGGTGGCTCACACCTGTAATCCTAGCACTTTCGGAGGCCGAGGCAGGTAGATCACTTGAGGTCAGAAGTTTGAGACCAACCCCATCTCTACTAAAAAGTACAAAAATTATCTGAGTGTAGTGGTGTGCACCTGTAATTCCAGCTACACAAGAGGCTGAGGCAGGAGAATTGCTTGAACTCTGAAGGTGGAGGTTGCAGTGAGCTGAGATCAGGCCACTGCACTCCAGCTTGGGCGATAGAGCTAGACTCTGTCTCAAAATAAATACATAAATAAAGAAAAATAAAATAAACATAAATGAATAAATAAATAAGTTATTATCTTTTTTACTCTACTTTAGTTAGAAAGTTCCAACTGAAGTTTACAGTGAGTTGCTTACATTTTAGAGCTCATAGGGATTTCAGAAATATAAATTTAATATTTAAGAATAATTATAATTTAAAAGCAAGTGATGTACTTAATGAAATATGATATTGTGGGTTGGATCTTGAAAAAAAATAGCACATTAGTGAAGAAACTGGTGAAATGAGCAAAGTCTATAATTTAGTCACTAACAATGTGCCCATGTTCATTTTTCCTAGTTTTGAGATGTTAACATTGGGGGAATCGAGTAAAGCATATCTAGGAACTCTTTGTAAAATCTTTAAAAGTTTTCTGTAAATCTAAAATTATTAAAAACTCAAAAGTTTATTTAAAAAGTCAGGCGGTCAGTCCAAACCAGAGGACAAATTGTGATGCCTGCCATCACTGTGTTTTATTCTTCTTTGGCAATGTTCTTCCCCTGTATTTAAATGATTGAGTTTGTTTCTCTCATTTTCCAAAGGCAGGAATTAATGATTTAAAAAGTAGACAGTTCTGTGTATATCAATAATATATGCACTGGAGATACTTATATTAAAGCAAAGATCAAACAAAACAAAACAAAGCAACAAACAAAAACAACAACAGATTAGAAAAGTAAAGGTTAGCTTTCCTTCCTCCCTTCTATTTAAACCAAGTTCTCTGAAACTACGAAGACTTTGGCTCTTGAGTGGGGTGAGGATTTGTACAAACAGTTTGCCAGGATCTCTTCCGCATGTGACTGAGAATACTCTACAAGTTTTTCTCTATGTGGCAACTGCAGATGCTGTTTGGGCACTAGGCCGCACACCCAGTTCTCTGGACAGCTCAGATCACATGGTAAGAACAAGCCTCAGTAGAATTCTTATTTGACCCCCACCCTAAAGTCTTGGATAATGGTGGCTGCTCCATAAATATTGTTGAATGAATAAATTAGATTAAGCAGTGAGTTGGTAGTGGTAGCAGAGTCCAAATATCTCTGCTGCCCTGGTCTGCAAATGCTCTATTCCTGACCCAGGCCTAATGCCCAAGCAATGTCCAATGCCTTCAGTGCTAAAACTCACTGTTGGATGTGGGTGTGTACTAGGAACTAAATTTGCTTTGCCCTTGAACTGCCCATGGCAAATCTTGTTCGGAGGTAATAATCATACTCTGGAATCAGAATGGAATAATTTTTCAAGGAGCTTTATTCTTGTCTTCAATTGGAGAAGGCCAGTTGACTGTTGGAAGTTTGATTTGGCATGAGCAAGACAGCTTTACGCATACGTGCATGTGATGAAGGGTAGTGACAACTTACATCATTTTCAGGAGGAAATTCTTTTGGAACATACAACTGTCAAAGAGTGTGTGGACCAGTCCTCTGACATCTTTGCAGTTAAAAAAGCTACTGAAGAAAATAATTCTGAAACAATTTATAATCATTTCTGGCACTGCCATTAGTTTCTAGACAGCTTGTACTTTGAAGTTAGTTTTCTTTTAAATGGCCAACGGCAGAATCTCTGACTATTTGTACAAGGACAAAAAGAAAAGAGTCCAATGACTGAGTGTATAGAATGCATTTCAGATTCCCAGTTGAAGCAATCATCACTGGCCATTTACTAAGTATCTACACTTTTCCTCTTGGCCTTCATAGGTAATAGTTATTGCTACAATATGTTTAATAACAAGAAAAAAAGATTTCAAAGTTTTACCATTCATTGTTGGGTCTATTATCTACCCACAAATGAAGAAGGGCATCTATTGCTTGAAAAGATTTCAAAGGTATAGAACTCCCCTCTCCAATAATCTAATTCCATAATTAGAAACTCATTCCTTTTGGCCTAAAGCATTCTAGTCTGTTAAAATGCAATTGCCCCTGAGAGAAGTAGCATATTAAGCTTTAGAAGCCATTAGTGTAGATCAGTTTAACAGACCTTTCTTGGAGGGTCTGGGGAGAAGAGTAAAAGGTCTGGAGAAAGAAAATGCAAGGAAGTAGACTCTCCTACATGCATTTAACATGTTTTCACATTTAATCTTCACATGGTCTCGGCTTCCATTTTCAGATGGGGAAATAGAAACTCACCAACATTAGGCAAATTGCTCAAGAACATCCAAGTGGTAACCGAAGAATCTGGGGTTTAAATTTGGTGCAGTTGACTTCTAACCCCAGGTTCTTCCTGTTAGAGGAAGTTTACAACACAGAGTTGCAAGTCAGGGTAGGGAAGAGCAGAGTTCTACTCAGAATGCAATGGGGAGGGATAGGTAGAAAAAAACAGGAGTGGTCATTTGTAAACTGTGTGGTTGCTAAATCCCAAAACCCTTACAAGGTTTAATCCAATCAAATATTTTCTTTATTTTTTAAAGATTTTTGCTAAACCTGTATGAGGGCAGATTAATTTAGTGGTTTCGTTCAGGAGTTCTGGAGTCAGAGAAAGATCTGGATTTCCATACGTTCTTTGCTTACTAAATGTGTGGCTTGGAAACCATATTTTTTTCCCTTAGTCCCATATTTGTAAAGTACAAATATTAATTGAGCTTTCTTCATAGAATTATTGTGATTGTTAAATAAAATACTGCATGTAAAATGCTTAACATTTTGATTGAGACAGAATAAAATGCCCAATGTTTGCTGTTATTATTTCTGCAGGGAAAAACAAAGAGGTGGTATCCTGGAAGACAGATCCTTCCAATCTTTCTTGGAGAAGGAAGAGCCCCAGTCTCTTGACTTTGTGACAATGAGACTTGATTTATAGTGATATTTGAAACTTCCTTTGGGGGTGTGTGTGTGTGTGTGTGTGTGTGTGTCTGTGTGTGTGTGTGTTTTCCTTTCCATATGGGGCTTCTCATCAGCTCATTACAGTTCTGGCACCTTCCTGTCTCTGAATATGGAGCAGAAAACACTTTAAATGCAATTTTCTCTGAGAGGAGAGAGAAAGAGGGAGACAGGAAGAGAAGAGGTGTCTGAAACCGCTGAAGGATCTGGAAGCAGGTTTATGTTAACTCATATCTTTTCTTTAAGGATGGTCAAATGTTTCTGATTGCCCTTTGCTATTCCTCACTTGTGTGTCTGTTGGGGTTATGAATGGGAAGAGTCAGGAAATGAGAAACAGTAAACAGGAAGTTTTCCAAAAGGTACTAGGATCATTATTTCCTGTGTGAAAAACTGAAGTTAAAAGGCATAGGGAAGGGGAACCCTTCCCTGTCATTCAGAAAATTCATCTGGCTACAGTGGAGCATGATATCCAGTCAGAAATATTATTCTTCTAAAAGCTGCAGTTTTATGTAGATGGAAATAAGGGAGAAGGAATAGAATCGGGCTATGGACTTGAATATTGCCACAAAAAATGGAGTGGGTTGGAGGTGGTCAGGAAGAGGAGGGGAGGGGAGAATGGGTTGAAATACAAAACAAAACAAAGCTGAAACACCCAGGAGAGTCCCAACCTCTTAGCTTGTAATAAGTCAGCTTTTATTAGCTTGGCTTTTGAGTATTAAGCACTCAGTTCATCTCCATTGATTTGTAATGAGGCTGGGAGGCTCACAAAGCCTTAATCAAGCCAGGATCCCTTTAAAATGAACTCTTCTGCGAAGAGAGCTGGCAGATAGCATCTGTGGAGCAGCTATGTTGGAGAGAGCTCACTGTCCCCATTGTGAGGCTTACACTGGGCAAGAGAATGGGGTAGGGGCTTCATTAGTCTGATAAAAACAGACAGGCCAACTTTTCATTAGAGGGATGCACAAATCCACTTTACTTGGCTTTCCTCCTTTACATTATAAAAGCATTATCAGGCCCAAGCTTATGGGACTCATTATTCCATACAAACACCAGGCTTGGAGGTGGGGAGGTGCAATGTGTGCTGAGCCATCCATCCTGGAGTGGGATTGAGGATCTCTGCTAGTTTTTCAAAGCAAAAACACTGCATTAAACACAGGCCAAGTTTCCCATCTCCAAGAAATTAAGATCTACGAGATAATCTTCTACTATCTTTTTCTACTGTCAGACAAGAGAAAGTAGTAGAACTTTTGGCCTTTTGCAATAAGGGGCAATTTCTTCTAAAGTTTATGCATCAGGGTTCTGGGTTATAGAGAAATTCTACTGCTGGTGCTTCCCATGATCTCTGCCCTACTAAAATGATTTTAAGTAAATTAAATAACTCAGACTGCTGTTGTTATTTATCTTTTTACTTGCATTATGTCTCATTGTGACATCATGCAAGATATTTATAAAATTTTACAGTAGATTTTAATTAGATTTGGGGTATGGAGGCATTGATATTGAGGCTTGGATCAAGATTCCTAATTTAACTTTTGCAGCACTTTTTCAACCTTGGCCTTTGCCTTCTGCTATCCCTAACTCTTTGTCTTACTCACTTTCTATACTCTCAAATCTTCGCCATCCACTAACCTGAAGAATTTACACCTAAATTCTAAAATATGATCTTGTCAGCAAATTAAAATTCCTGAGTCTGTTTTCAACACCCTTCTTTATGTGGAACGAGGGATCATGTTTAACACTACATTTTGTCAGGTAACCCCATTGTCTATCATATGACATTACTGTTTGATATTATCTTTAGACTAATAATAGTAATGAGTAATACATGCATCAACAGTATAATATGTCCCATGTTCTGCAAGATAAGTTTATTCAAAATAAAAAATACTTAAATTACCTTCATAAACTGCAAAAATGAAAGTACTTTTTAATTTGCTTTTTAAAAGTTCTATGGAAACCTTCAAGATGTCTGATCCAGGCATGGAAAACACAAATGTTGGCTGTACTCTTGCTCCAGATGAAACAAATAACTTCCTTTCTAAACCAACATTTGTAGCTTCATGAGAAAAAAAAAATAGGTTGGACCTGGAGAAAGCTGGCATCAACACAGAGAACCAGGGATTCACTGCATTCCCTGCCACACCTGAGGCAAAAGCCTGACTTGGCCTGGGACTTCCTGATGTCATTGTCCATTTGTCTATGTACTTTTGGCCAATCACTCAGTACTGATGAAGTCTGCCCAAAATGGCAAGACCCTGGACATGCTTTTGTGAATTTTAATTTTGCCACAGAACTAGGCATGAGCATTTCACCTGACATGTTGGCAGAAATGCTCTTTATCTGGTGCCTGAGGACCTGACCTACATGGACTGGAGCTTAACACGGTGTCACGTGCTGGAGTCATGTAATCAACTCTTGTTGGCATCAATCCCAACATTAATGATGGTGATGAAGCTAGTGAAGCAACTGGACAGTCCTCTCTTTCCCTTTGTATTTTTAACTTCTGACTCAAAGATGACAGAGGCTGAAGAACTAAAATCTCAACTGTTTCTACTGGCAGAGATAAGGTGATTCAGCACGTAGGGGTACAAGTATCCAACAGGCAACTCTTTGACTTAAGGTGTTTCCCTGGGGTAGACAATGAGATCAGTCAGGCCCAGAAATACCAAATGTGAGGGGCTCTCCCAACTGTGACATGACAAGAAAGGAAATAGACATTATGCTTTTCTTCAGAAGCATCTGAGTTCACTAGACAAAGGCCTGATTTTACTTCTAAGAGTGCAGAATTTGGAGCACTGTCAGGTATATATAGATAATAGAATGGTCGATGAAAGAATTCAACTATTTTTCTAGCTTGTGTAAATATCTGTGAAAGCCTATTAGTTTCTGCTCTCCGAATCTTTACTGAGACAAGGGTTACCAATGTTTATATCCAAAGAAGAGGATAAAACCCTGACCCTTTCTTTAACTTTGTCTTAGCTGGGATTGCCATACATTATTATTGCAAATACAGAGATGCTATTCAGGCCTAAATTTGTCCTGAATCAGTGGGAATTTAGGGGGTTTGTATCATCTGCTTGAGACCACACCACAGCACAAGTCTACTGGAGACAATCTATTTGATCTGAATGTTAATTTTCTTCTTTCATTCAATTAAGGGTTAAATTCTTTCTCTTTTCTATAACTGGCACTAAAAGGCCTGAGTTATTTTGTTCCTTTTAGTGATAAATCTAATTGGGTCTCAGTCCTAAAAACAACCTCTGGTTTGGCACTTATCCCAAGAGAGATGGAGTGTGGTGTGGAGGTCAAGCAAAGGGTGATAAATTGAGGAATTATGGATCATACCTTCAGCTCTGTTACTTTAATTGCTTTTAGCATCATTGTGGAAGGAGACAAATCCAGCAGTGGTCAAGCACTTAACCAAATAAAGCAAGAACTGAGGACGTGAGGAACAGGAAGACACAAGCTCTACTGTGGGATTTTCTGAGGTCAAATAATGTGTAACTCCAGGTTTTTCAAACATCAACAATGGAATAAGTAAAAGTATTGTAGCCATAGAGAGATCAAGCCTCTCAAACAGCACTGATTCTAATATAGTGTGAATGAGCTAATTGCAACAACTAGGGGGAGGTGTGTGGGTGATAGGGGAGCCGTGTGAGTGAATAGGTGGTCTCAAAGACTGCTTTGGACTCCAGTATGAGGTTGGCAAAACAGGGCCCGCAGGGCAGTACAGAATTGGCTGAAAAGTCTGATGGTTCTGCAAGGGTCTCCCAGTTTGGACAAAGAAAGTCAGAGAACATGGACCTTAGCCGTGGTGGAACTGCATGGTAAAATTGCATCAAGGGATGCAATGAGGAAAGGTTCTGATTCCTCAAGAATCTCCACATCACGTCTTTTTCCCTAATGCCATGAGCTCTGGTGAAAAGACAAGAAAATAGAGAGGAGGAGAACACAATAAACTAATTATATAATTAAACAAAATTCAATTTTAAACAAAAATAAATTTATATAAATTGGTACATTTTAATTTTCTACCATCAGAAGAAAGTTACATATCTGTACTCCAGAACCTTTTGACTGTAAGAGTTCCTATAAATGTTAGGATTATAAATCATGCTGCTATAAAGACACATGCACATGTATGTTTATTGCGGCACTATTCACAATAGCAAAGACTTGGAATCAACCCAAATGTCCATCAGTGACAGACTGGATTAAGAAAATGTGGCACATATACACCATGGAATACTATGCAGCCATAAAAAAGGATGAGTTCATGTCCTTTGTAGGGACATGGATGCAGCTGGAAACCATCATTCTCAACAAACTATCGCAAGAACAGAAAACCAAACACCGCATGTTCTCACTCATAGGTGGGAATTGAACAATGACATCAGTTGGACTCTGGAAGGGGAACATCACACACCGGGGCCTATCATGGGGAGGGAGGAGGGATGGCATTGGGAGTTATACCTGATGTAAATGACGAGTTGATGGGTGCTGACGAGTTGATGGGTGCAGCACAGCAACATGGCACAAGTATACATATGTAACAAACCTGCACGTTGTGCGCATGTACCCTAGAACTTAAAGTATAATTTAAAAAAAAAGAAAAGAAAGAAAGAACAATAGTAAAGTATGAATTGAAAGGAATTATCAGAAAGAGCATGGTTTCTTAAGACTTTGTTGAGAGATTTTCAATTAACCAGTAGAAACAGAGGGTAGGTTGAGGAATGAATGGGAAATGAGG
Organism: Mandrillus leucophaeus; assembly: GCF_000951045.1. NCBI lineage: Eukaryota > Metazoa > Chordata > Mammalia > Primates > Cercopithecidae > Mandrillus > Mandrillus leucophaeus. The sequence goes on along the minus strand of NW_012106008.1, from coordinate 156,654 downwards.
ACCTGCAGAGAGTAACTGCAGCTGATCCAAGAGCAGAGATGGAGAGAAAAGAAATGAGGCTGAAGAATAAATATAATAGGCCTTGGGGTCAAGTAGTGAACAGAGGTAGCTGGAACATGCTATGGTTTAAACATGTCATCACCAAAATTCAGGTGTTGCCAACATGATAGTATTAAGAGATGAAGCCATTAAGAGGTGATTAAACCATTAAGTCTCCTCCCTTGTGAATAGGTACTTATAAAAAAGGCTGCAAGCAGTGTTAAGCTAGCTTACCCTTTTGCCCTCCTTCTTTCGCCATTTGAGGACACAGCGTACCTCTCTTTAGGAGGATACAGCAACAAGGCACCATGTTGGAAACAAAGAGCATCCCTCATCAGGGAATGAACCTGCCAGGGTCTTAATCTTGCACTTCTCAGCCTCTACAGGTCTGAGAAAATAAATTTCTGTTCTTTATAAAGTACCCAGTCTCAGGTATTTTGTTATAGTAGTACAAATGAACTAAGACAGAATGCTTGTAGGTTAAAGACAAATCCAACAAAGAAATAAAAGAAGCCACAGGAAAAATAGAACATATCTTGAAAGAGAAGGGAAGTATAGGATAAAGTGATAGGTAGATTGGTTATTCTAAATAGGAAGAGATCTGCTTTATCTTCTCAGACAGGAAGAAAATAGGTAAAATGATTATACTACACTTTATATAAAGGGCAATGAGAAATTGAGAGAGGTAGTGGTTGGTCACATTTCCAGCATGGAAAAACTGCAGCATCTCAACTAGACACTGCCGCATGGTTAACCCTCTCCTTTTAGTGAATACTTTTAACTGCCCTCTCACTTCTAGCATCTGAGATTGTTGCATTTCATAAAAAGTCATTGAAACCTGTCTTGTGAATGTTTTACCCTCTGTCTGAATCTCCTTTCTCTTTCTAGTTCTCCATTGCCCTTCCGTCGACCCATACCTAATCTCCACTGCTCTGCATGCAGTCTTTAGATTGGTTGTCTGCCATGTTTCTAACTGGGAAATTTCCTGATATGTAACCTGCAATATTACTCCAGTATCATTATAATAAATCTAGCATATAAAATACACTGTCCTGCATGCCCTAAGTTTCTAGCCTACCGATCTTGAGGCTCTACTTGTATCAGAGAGGTAGAGGCGGAAGATAAACCCTCTCTTGTTGATATTTAAAAACATACATGTATGATCTTCTTTTCCTTTATCTTCCCACATTTCAGCATAAAGAAAGTTCCTACTACTAATTGCTGACCATCTTGAAACCCAGCTGGGCATACAAAACCTTTAGAAAATGATTTTTTTAAAATAAGGAATCTGAGGCTGAGCCTATGGCACTCTATTTTCCTCCCTGGAACTCAGGAGATGTGGTTGTTCACTTCTCTTCTTCTGGCAGGTATTGGTCCTCCAAATAAACAGAAGTATACCAATCAATCAATAAAGAAAGCTGTATCAATAGTTATTCAAAATGGTAGTGGGGAAATGGCTTCTTTTTGACAGTATTGAGACTTCAGATTCTAATAACTTTTAATTTCATAGCAAGAGAAAAGGCTTGGTTTGTATCATAGCTTAACATCTATGAGAGATTCACAGGATGTTTGTTGGTTGTGCATAAAAGAATAAAGTGAATACTTTGGGGTAACAGTTTTCTGTTAACCTAAACAATTTAGATCTTCAATAATACAAACTGAGATCTTAAGTAGTTGCTTTATTTATTTATGTACAACCAATGAATATCATGTGAAGCCTCTTGGGATCTGACCTTTTGTAAAAATGTAATACATTTAATAGGAAAGAATGTCCCTTTTAATAATGAGAAGAAAATAATATTTATATAACTGTTCCATAGATAGAATTTTGAAATCAAACTGAACTAACTTCCAACTCAGCAACTCACCAGCTGTGTGACCAGAGGTAAGTTATTCAGTCTCCATGAGCTTCAGTTTCTTCAGTCACCAAATGAAAATGATACTATTTAAGTTGGTTACTTCTCCTTTAGAAAGGGCTATGATCAGGATCCTGAATTCCTAAATCTCATTTCACTGTCAATAAGATATAAACTATTAAATGTATTCCAGTCTAATTATATTATTTATGGCTGTTTGGTGCTTTGCCTCAAATCCATGTATGAATAGGCTGAAATTCTGTTTCTCTGCTCCCCTAATATCCAATTTCTTCCATGCCTCCTCTCCCTGTGATCTATCCTGGTCTTATAGGGCCTTCCAAGAAGGAGCACAGTTCTAATTAGGGGGCTCCTCTGTACCTACCTCACTGAGTGTGCAGTAGGAGAATGAAGAGAAAAAAAAAAAAATGAATAGAAAGTGTTTGCACCAGCTCAATTCCAGTTGTAATCCCTTGTTCCCTCCACTATGATTTCTTTATCTCAGACTGCAGCTCCTGTGCTTGTTCAATGGGAAATGTGTGACACAACAGACTGGAACTTAGTAGGTACTCAATCAACACTGGCAATTTTTATGTCATTGCAATTCATATTTAATAATTTGGTCATTATTAATGAGAGCGACAATAAATAGGGCTTTCTTGGAAACAAGCTCAACATTCCAGACCACAGGCATACCTTTTTTTATAGAAGGGGCTTAGAAGTCCCACCTGGCTTTGGTTAAACTGTCATTGATCTTCTAAAGAATATGAATGAAGGATCTGAGTGTTACTAGAACTAGACAGTTTAAGAGGACTCTGTTCTAAGCAGCTTCCCTTTCCCCTGGATACATATAGAAACGAGAGTCTTAGGAGCCTTGAGGTTGAATATCCCTTAGTTTGTGCACAATTTTCACCATAGATTGATACTGTGTTGGATCTATAGGCCAATGTTTCTTCTCTGAGATTAATATTTGGCAAGAAATGGAGCATAGAGGTGTGGAAAGTATAAGATATATTGGACTACACACAGTAGTTTGTGCCAGAGTCAGAGCCCCAAGTGCCAGTCAATTAGCAGGTCACTACCAAGTCTGCAGTGTATGCCATTTGCTGGTGCACTGAACCTGACTTAGAAGAAACACCCACCTTCTTGGAGGCAGGATGGGTGGTTGGCAACATTCTCACTGACCTTCCATTGGCATTTATTTAAGGTCCAGGGGGTACCCTCCCCTAACATTGGGACAGAGAGCTTTGAACTTGCAGTGCGTCCTGTGAGCAACAAGTACCAGCTACTGCCAGAGAAACCAAGCAGGATTCAATGCCAGCACTGAGGACACTCTTTCTGAGCTGCCTGGCTCCATCCCAGGCCCAGCATAGATCAACTAAGGGACTTGAGCCCACTATCTACAAAGGACAGGGAAGTCTGGGCTGGTGCAGACAGCAGTTGTGCCAGGGGGCTGCACTGAGGTCCCTACCTGGGAAAGGGGCCAGGAGAATGGTGCTTGGAATTTAAGTGTGTCAATCAGGCATTGACAAATAATAAACTAACCTGTGAGTGGAGCCAGACAGCTCCCAAGCCCTTTCACTGAATAAGTCAATAAATACATCACTGCACCACGAAATGGCCTCTAGGTGGCTTTAGAATGATTAATTATTGATTAATCTTTACTAATTAATGAATTTAAACACTACTCCTGCTAAACAGGAATATGAGAACCAGTGTTCTATGAGAATAGAGAGAAAAAGGCCTGCTGTGATCCCACAGCAGGAAGACTGCTCTGGGCACGGACCACTGCCCGGGGAGTGGTCAGCCACACTTTTGTCCTGAAATGCTACCACTAGGGTTGATAGTGCCTGTGGGTATCACTGCAGTTCCAAGACTGAATGTAAAGTAAGGTAGGTGATACAATGATAGCAAAGGAGGAAGGAGACAGATAAATTGAAAGCATGGAAAGCGATGGGGAAAACAGGTATGCAGTTCAACTTTTATTTACCGTCTACTATTTGCTAGGAATTGAGGTTTTACCGAATAAGAAATTGTCCTGCCTTTCAGTGATTCACAGTTTAGTAGGAGAAAGAGAAGATTTCAATTCAATGTCCAACACATATATAAACAAAATTGTCCAGAAAGTTCTGCAAATACAGGATTAGGATCAGAGAGCAATGAAGCAATAATTTAAATCTAGCATGTACATTATTAAGTTTAAAGAGGCTCTGAGATGCAATAATAGTAATAATAAACAATAATAAATATCTTCCTTCAATGAGGGGAGAGAAAGAAGTAAATTATTCACTAATTTAATCACTTCCTTTTTTTCTAGGGCTGTGCAGGTAGCCCAGAATTTCCTCAAAGACAAGCACAGCCGGTAAATGCTGGCTTTATCACTTACTGTTTTTTGGACTTCATGCAAGCTCTTTCACCTTTATGACCTTTAATTTTCTTCTCTGTTTATTGAAAATAATGATACCCTCCTTATGGGGTTGTTATTAAAATTAGAGATGACTGTGTGGAAAGTGCAGAGATTCCTGACACATAGGAGCCATTAATACGTAGTCTAAGAGTCATTTATAAATAGTAATTAGCTACCATTCTATTTGGCAGTGTAAATTGTAGTCCTTTTATTATGTGACATCATGCTCAAAAACCATTGATATTCATTAATGAACAAAGTAAAGAAACTATTACGCCGGGAAAATAAAGGAATTTTCACCTTCAGAGATTAACAAACTCATAGCTTGCTCAAGAGCAGGAGTCCTGTCCCCAGCTGATGTGGGCTTGAATTCAACTACTGCCATTTTCTAGCTGTGTCACCTTGGGCAAATTACTTAACTTTTCTGGCCTCACTTTTCTTATCCATTGGATGAGGAATAATGATAACACCTATCTCAGGGTTGCCGTAAGAATTAAGTATTTTATATTCTATGTAAAGCACTTAGCACAGTGCCTGGCCTTTAAAAATCCTCAAATGTTAAGTGTTAAAATAATTATTTATAATACTGCTATTAGAAGGGATCGCAACTAAGTCCCATCAATGAAAAATATTCTATTGCCTGATTAAAAAGCAGTCTCCTCTTCTGTGCTCCCACTGCCCCTAACTTTTCCTTACCCAGAACCACTCCCCACCACGCATGCAAACACTTTGTCATATTGAGTTCACCTTGAGAGCATCTAGAGGGACTTTTCTTAACCTCCAAGCTGCAGTGGTCTAGGAGGACCCTAAACCTCAGACAGTCTCAGCAGGACTTAACATCTGTGTGCATTTTTTTCATTCTGAAAGCCAAAGTATAATGAACCCATTCTAGGACATGATGTCAAACGGTTTCTGTTCTTCTTGGTAGAACTCACGGGAATGAATAAGATGGCTTTCCTATCCCCAAGAAGTTTACAGTTTAGAGGGAGTAATAATGCCTCCATAAGTAACTCAAATATAAGACTTACTGTCTTAAAAGCTAGAAAAACCAGTATAAACAAAAAGCAGAGGGAACTTGAAGGAGAGAGAGATAATTCACATTTGGGTTGGATAAGGTGATCTTTAAAAGAGGAAGTGGCATCTGAATGATGTTTTGAAGGATAAGTAGAATTTCAATAAAGCAAGAAGATGAGCAAAGTTAGTCTAAACTGAAGAAACAGTGTCTAGATAAGTGTACTAGCATAAAAATATATAGAATATTCTAGAACCTATATAATTTTTAAGCAGTGATTTTTATAAGTACATATGTTGTTTAATTTTATAGTTTCCTTGTTTGTTTAAATTTGAGTTAAAATTTCAGTTCCTGAGACATACACAGAGTTCCATATTAGAAAAGGCCATTTTTAGTTCATTTCAGTTCACAGGAGGTAAGGAGGAGTAATGACATCTTTCCCCTTTGTACCTTCATATTGTTCTCTATGGAAAGTCATTTTGTAGAAAATAATGTAGGCTAGAGTCTGGGGCTGGGCCTTGAAAAAGATATGCTGAAAAAGAAATGCTGAGAAATAATTTCCTTAGTATGTCACCTAGGTTCATTTTAATGTAATCTGGAATGTGTATGATTCAAATAGATAAAGAAAGAGATAAAACAGAGAGAGAGAGAGTGGGAGGAAGAGAAGAAGGAGGGAAGGAAGGAAGGAAGGACGGACTAATTCAAGCAGATAGATACAAACAAACAAACAAAATCCCAATCCCATGAAATGCTTCCTCTGACCCCATGTTAAGGCTGGAAAAGCAGCTAATGACAACAATTTGTTGAGGGGCAGGCAGAATGAGCCAGGACAGTACTATTTTCTAGGTCTTAGGTGGGCTCCCCCACAGAAGACAAATCATCGAAATGTAGTGGCTCCCATTTCTCAACCTCCCCACCTCATGCACCATTGAATGCCTAAGGGAAAAGAAATAAATAGCCAGGTAGAGTTCAAACCAGAAAAAAATGGAAACCAGATTCTCTGAGGGAAAAACACAATCAGCAACACAGCAAGCAGTGAGAGAAACCTGGAAAGCAGAAATGCTAAAGCAAGTGAGCGAGGCTCTTGCAAAAGGAAATTAGATATGAGCTGCCAGGTGATATAGCAGCTGAAAGGTCAGTGCTATTTTGGGCTGAATATGAAGAGGCTTCAGGCATCTCAGGACCAAATAAAAAAAAAATGTACACACTAGAGAGAGTTCAGAGAAAGGCAACAGCATTGATTAAAGAAGGGCGGTTGGCTTTGTGGTGAAAGATTAAAGGCATGAGATAGGCAGGAGCAGCAAGGGAAGTTGATGCCAATTGTATATTAATAGCACTTTGCGGTGACAAAGCACTCAACACTATGTTTATTTCTTATCTCTCACATGAGTGTTCTCTCCTTGTACTGTATTCATTCATCCAATAGTCAGTTATTGACCATCTGTTTTGTGCCATTTATTGTGCTAGTAAGCTAAAGTTAAATAAGCTACAGCCTCCATCCTTGAAAAGCTCACTGGCTAAGAGAGACAATGAGAAGTGGTAAGTGAAATGTCATGGGATAAGTACTCAACAGGTAACACGAATTCAAGAAAAGGGATTATTGTTGTGTTGTAATAGGGAAGGGAAGGTTGAAAGGAAAGGCAATCTTTTAGATGAATTTTGAAGAATGAATAGGTTTTCACAAAGTAGAATGGGTGGGGTGGAGGTAACAAACAGAGGGAATAGCACAGTTAAATGAATGGATTAAGGTGTATGGCCACACAAGGCTAAAGCCAAGAGTGTATAGATAGAGCAAGGAGGGAATTTTTGAAAAACAGGTTACAAAAGGAACCAATCATTTGTTAGAGTATGTTGGAACATGATGATTGACACATGCCTTACCAACAAACATCCTTGAAGATCTACAATAAAACTGTGCTAGACATTGTAGGAAATATAAAGGTAGAGATAACAGTTGCTGGCCTCAAGGAGTTTATTAATCAATTAACAAACATTTGTTGAAGTCCTATCATATTTCAGGTACTAAGCTAGAAAGTAAGAGGATTCATCTTGAATAAGAAAAGCTCCCAGAAAGCCTTCAAATAAGATGATGCCAATGGATCAGTTATAGAAATTATTAATTATTCAAAAATACAATAGCAGTCCACAGATATTACAAGGTACCAGCTACTATGGTTCCAAATGACAATAAGGTTTCCAAAGGAGAAGGGGTCACTGTGTAGAGGACTATTAGGGAGGCCACATCACTGAAGAGGTGCAGCTTAAGTTGAAAGAAATGTGAGTTCCACCTAAGGAGAGAGAAGAAAGACCTCATGGTGAAATGAACATATACTTTCAAGAGGATCTGAGTTCAAATCATGCTTCTATCACTTCAAAACCATGTACCTTTGGAGGTAATACCTCACAGGGTAGTTGAAAAGAATAGCAAAAACATATATTAAAGCCTAGATCATAGCCAGAAAAAATTAGAAAGGAATTATTATTATTATTAATCACAAAAGAGGACATTTCAAGCTGTGTAAAAATTAGACACCAGGTACTTTGAGGACCCAACGAGTGACCTCTGACATCATGTATTCAGAATGGGTTAGGGAGAGGCATCATATTTCAAGAGGCTAGATCTCACAGCTTCTGCATTTGTCACAAATTGTACTTCCTAAAATGTGTATTTGAATAAGAATCTGGCCAGACAACATCATGGTGTGATTAGAGAACAAAGAAAGACCACTTTATCTCAAAATGTCATCTTCTCTAATTTGCCCAAGGGTCTTCCACTCCATCATTAGTAGTTCATTCCTCTCAGTTAAGATATCTTATCCCCTGGGGTCTCCTATCACAATAGAAATACTCTGGAAGAGGTAATACACTCAAATATCATCAATTACTAACAATGTATTATACGCTTGAGATTACTTTTCAGCAATAATGGTCAAGATATTCTAGGCTATGCAGTAGTAAAAACATTCCCACAATCTTCATTATTTTTTAACACAACAAAACTTACTCACTCATACAAATTCCCTTGCATGTCTGGGCAACTCTCCAGGGCAGCTGTCCTCCATGTGCTGGCTCAGTACTCTAGGCTGCTCTGATCTTACGGCACCTTCATATCAACACATGTTCCCATGATCACCATGGGAGAAGAGAAGCTAGAAGACTCATACACTAGCAATTAAATGTTCCTACAAGAAAGTGACATGTATCCCTCTATTCACATTTTATTGGCTAAAGCAAGTTACCTGGCCATGCCTAGCTTCAAGGAGGTAGGAAATTATAGGTTTCTCATGTGCCCAGAAGAACCAGATATCAATTAAAAATAACATGCATAGCACATTCACCAAAGATAAAATTCAAAAGGAAAAGAAATTAGGCTGTAATTGAAAATACTTTTAATAGTGAAGTGGAGGGGAAGAGTTATATACAAATTAGTAGGCAGATCTAATGGGTCAACATCATTAGTTTCTGAATGCATAGACACACAGGGTAGCACTCAGCTCCTAGTAGAGGAGAAGGTGTCAGAAATAGAGGTTTCTCAAAAGGAAACCAACTCAGCACCAGCTCTGACTCTTCCACTTTTAAGTATCAAGTCATTTGTCTTTAAACAGTGTTGTGATATTCATCATCATCAAAAAACCAACAGTCTAAAAGTAATCTTTTGCCAATAATTAACAATTGGAGAGGGCATTGGGGTAGGTATTTCTGGCCAAAGGGTAGGTAGAATGAAATGAAGAAGCAGAAAACCAACAGTCTAAAAGGAATATGGAGGTAGATATTTCTGCCCAAAGAAGGGGTAGGATGAAATGAAGAAGCAGAAACTGGACCAGAGTTCAAAATTCAGCAAGAGACAGGCCAGTAAAAATAAAATGTCATGTCTGAGTATCAAGAGATATAGTCATGAGAAATTTAAAAAGCAAGGATAATGGAAGCTGCTTTGAACTGATTTCAGTTCAGGGCTCTGGAGTGAAAGAGGGCAGGCTGGTGCTTCCTAAGAATGATGTCTTTGGGGAGGCAGCAGCTGGAAGAGGTTAGTGGTCCAAATGGGAATCTACTAGGCTTATAATAGAAATAGCCCAAATAATAGAAATATCCCAGATATTCCAAATAGGTCATCCCGCTCGTCCCAAGACTGCTGCGCAACACAGCCTCTGTGCACTTAGGCAGCTCTAAGGGCTTATCTGTGCAGCACTCACAAGATGCCTACATGATTCATCCTTTAGCCCCAACTGACTGGGGTTATATTAAGTGAATAGCCAGCTACTTTTTCTGCTTTAATTATTTTTATTTTGAAAATTTTTGACTTACCAAAAAAAAAAAAAAATGAGGAGATAGTACAGAGAGTTCGTATCTATTCCTCCTGCACACACGTTTTCTCTATTGTTTTCATCTTGCATATCTTACATTAGTATGATATGTTTGTCACAATGATTATGCCAATATTGATACATTATAATTATTGACTAATGAATGGCAACTTTAAAGAAACCAGTTCTAGGGTAGATACTGCATGATCTCACTCCTATATGGAATCTTAAAATGTTGATCTTATAGAAGTAGAGAGTAGAATAGTGGTTACCAGAGGTTGGAGAGGGTGAGGAATAGGGGGATGATAAGAAGAGCTTATTCAATAGGTTGGAAGTTATAGTTACATAGGAGAAATATATTCTGATGGTTTTTTGCACAGTAGGGTGACTATAGTTAACAATAATGCATTGTATAATCCAAAATAGCTAGGAGAGAAGACTTTGAATGCTCTTACCATGACTAAATGGTTAATGTTTGAAGTGATAGATATACTAATGATCCTGATTTTATAATTATACAATGTATATAAGTATTATAAACATCACACTCTACCCTGTAAGTATGTACAATTATTATGTATCGATTAAAAACAAAATACAAATTTTAAAAACCCTACTTAAGCATATACTCTAGCGACTGATAACGATCATAGTGTATACTTTTAAGTGAAGTAGAAGCGGTTATGAAAGAGTTAAACTTTACGTATAAAGAACAGAACATTTCAACAATCTTGTATTTGATAGGCAAACAAAAACAAGAGCAAAATCGCATACAGAAAGAATCTCTAGGGTCAATATGAGTATTATTTATGCCCTAAAGTTCGAAGTCAATGAGGCAGAATAAAACTGGCAGGACTCTCAAGAGACTGAGTTCATGATATCTTTAAAAAAGAAAGAACGAAGGAAAGGAAGGAAGGAAGGAAGGAAGGAAGGAAGGAAGGAAGGAAGGAAAGAAGGAAGGAAGAAAACAAAAGTTTAATCACCAGAGAGGACTGTCAGGCTACCTGTGCCAACTCTCCTCAAATGTGGTTTTGGAGACTTTCAGCCTACAATTTGGCTTTCAGCCAAAGCCTGTAGACTTTGGCCTATAGTGCACTAACAATGAATTCAGTAGCTTGTTCCCACAGGTGGGACCTGGAATTACTCATGTTGCTCCAGGCTGGGTATTTGATCATCACAGGTGAATCTCTGGATAACTGTGTATCATCTAAGCTGGAGCTTTCTCCACTAATACCCCAGATGTTTGCATATCTTAAACCTTTCCATCATGATTTACTTGTTCAACCGTTCTCTGACACCCCAGCTTGCTTGAATGATGATGTAATGGGTCTTCCCACATGTTTCACCAAAGAGCCAGACTTTGTCCCTATCTGTAGCTTCTGCTTGGGAGTACTGTTTTAGACCAGGTAGACCTTCTATAGGAGGTCAAATAGACAATTATATTGCTTTTCTGATGGAATATTACTATTCCAAAAATACCTGCTGCAGTTCTTACCTATTTATTGAGTATCCACAACAGCTGAGATGAGACCTAAGATCACTATATCCATCACTGTGATCCAAACTGCTGACTGCCTTCCTTTGTGTACAAACCTGACCATTTCTAGATGTCTGACATCACAACACAATATACAGCAGTGTATGATTGACCCGAGCAGATCCAGAAACACAGGTCAGCACAAACGGCTATGTAGGAGGATTACTGCTAGAGTTCATAAGAGAGGTCAGGGGCACAAATACAGTATAATGGTTAGGGAAAGTCATTGATAAGGAGAGATTCTGTGGGTAGACAGGGTTTAGTAATAAGAGAAAAAGGAGGCCTTCCAAAAAAGAATTAGTTATCCGTGTCATTTCACAGGAGCTCCATTGAAAGGTACTGGTAGTGATTCAGCAATGGCCCTAAGTATCCAAATCACTGTTCTAAAGCATTAGAGTCACTTGTCCCTACATTTCATCTCACCTAGTTTTTGGCACAAACCATAAGATCACTCACTTTAAACATTTATCTTAAATTTTCAGTTTTTAGTCATGCTTCTATTTCATTAGTAGAAAAATATGAGAGCCCTCCAGTGGCCAAAAATAAAACCTATAAATTTATATCATCTTTAAGTGAAACCTCTTTAGCCTTGTGGGAGAAAAAAAAAAAAAAAAAAAAAGATTGTATCTGCCTTTCAAAGCCTGAGAGTTCAGTGATAGATAAGGTGGGACTTTTATTATTGTTCCGTTGACTCTCAAATAAGTTGAATCATTCTGACCATGGCTAAGGAGAAGCATAACATTGGAAAAAGAATCAGAGATAAAACATTACAACACATAGGAAAAAATCTCCTGATATATTTTCTTAAATGGAGATTTGTTTTGTAAAAATAAAGCAACAACAAAGAAGAGTTAACATTCATTACGGTCAAGTTAAAGAACTCATATAAAGAAGAATTTGGACTCTTCTCTTTGAAGATATAAATCTGTAGCCATGAGGAACTGCTCCTAAATCCTAATAGGGATTTATATAGATATATGGCTGCACTGTTTTTTTCTTCCTCCCTCTGGCTTATCTGTGCTGTACACTTTCTCTTATCCATGCTAATGGAGGGGATCAGTAGTGCAGATAATTGAAAGGTTGTGTGCCAACAAACTGCTTTGTGGTTGCTGCCAAAAACTCCCTAGTGTTGCATGGTTAATGAAAAGTCAGGCAATGGCAGGGTTCTCATCACATAGCAGCGCAGCATAATAATAATAGCTATTATTTATTGAGCCCTCACTACATACCAGATTAAGTGCTTTACATCCAATTATCTCATTACATCCTCACCTACAACCTTACGAAATTGGTATCTTTTCCTCTCTTTTATGGGTGAGGAAACTGAGGCTCAGAAAGTGACCACTCTACTCATTTCAGTGATAAAGCTATTTCCTGATCCAAGTTTTTTCTATTAGTGTAAAATTCGTACTTGCAATCATTTTGCTGTGCCACCTCCAAATCCTAGGGTGCGTCAACCCACGCTTGGGGAAATTTTTCTTTAAATTTGGGATTTGGAAATATTTTCAGAGCATTGGTCCTGATCTCTATAAAGAGATATTTTCAGGCTACACTTAGTATTCATACACCTTCTGGATTTGAGTTTCTCCTAAAATTTTCAGTTAATTTCTGGATGAAGGAAAAGGTAAAGTGTCCATATGCAGTCGATATATTTTAATCTCGAATTACTAAGTTTCTCAGCAGAATATGGGCTTAGTAAGAGCTTCCTTCTTAATATCTTCTGTATTTTAGCTTTGGAATCCCATTCATCCTGATTCTTTCTTTACAACTACTTCTAATTTATTTCACGGTGGTTTCTTCCTCTACTCATGCTCTATTGGCATTTTCCTTTGCCTTCTTTTTGGCTTGAGATAACTTCAACCAGGACCCAGATGCCAATAGCTTGCCAGTCTCAACAGTTAGCCCTGATCTCACTCCATTGCCCTAGCTTCATACTTCCAACTGCCAGATAGTTACTTCCATGTAAATATCATATTGGCACCTGAAACTCACCAGTTTTGAATATATTGCTTAGATTACTAGGAATATTATAATATTACTTAACAAAGGGCCTAGCATTTAATGACTCTTTTAAGTGATATGCATTGCTATTACCATTATTACCAAACAATGGGTGAATAAATGTATGAAGTTCAAACTTCTTAGCCAAGAATGTAGTGACTGTCTTACCCTAGCTTTATATCAACCTTCATTTTCATGCCCTCAATTCTTTCCATTCTGGCACTCTCCCATCTACCCTCAGATACTCTAAGTTCATTTATTAATGTGCCACACCTAAGTATAGACAATATTTTTATTCCATGTCTCTCGTTCTACGCATTTTTTTCACTTTTCTCTTTATCTTGTAAACTATGGCTCATAATATAAATTTATTCCAAATGCTTTCTTTTTGCCCAGGTCTTCCAGGCAAAGTTAGCAGTACCACTTTTACCTGTGATCCTGTAGTACTTTGTAATATATAATTTGTATTTTAATGGCAAAACTTGATCAGAATATCTGTCTCTTCTCCTCTATGAGCCATCTGAGGTGAAGGATTGAGATGTATGCTTCTTTCTAGTTTCCGTATCAAAAATGGTTTTTTAGCACACAGTGGAGGTTTGATGAAAGAATAAATGATCCAGATTCCATATCCTTGGAGCATCCAGGCATAGACAGTGTTTAAAGTAATCAGAATTAACTAAATTAACCTCTCCCAGGTGCCTGAAGAGGAAGGAGAAGAAGCTCCACTTCTGAAATTATGTGGCATTTAGAGTAAAATGTAACAGGGAATTTCACAAGTAAACCCTAAGAAAAGAGGTAGAGGAAACTAGAGGGACGGGTGAGGAGCTAAGAAGTCAATAACTATAAATAATTAAAATTTAAATGAGATAGAAATAGCATGAAAGATCAGTATTGCATCTTCTTTCTTTGTAATTCAAACCACATTCCTTTCTCTCATTCTTCATTCTGATCATTTTTTTCAGCACTCTGTCTAGATTCTGGCTCTCCAACAGGAAGACCTTCCCACTCTTTCTTCTTTTTAGTCTTCATTGATGTTATGCTCTGCTGGTTGCATGCAGACACCCTAGAGTAACCCCAGGTCCAAAGGAACCCAGGGAAAGCTGAAGTAGCAGGCAGTAGGAGCAGAAAACAAGTTAGATTTGTAGGTTAGCTATTACGAAAAGTGGGAATTAGAATATAGCTGGCCCATAGGAAAACGGGACCTGGGAATCAGTTTGGATTCAGGCATCCTCATAGGCAAAAGCAGCAGGACTTCAAGAGTGTTCCCCGTGGTGTTCCACTTTGGACAAGGCTGGACTACTCTCCATGCATCTACTTCATTATTTTTGTACGAACAACTGACTTCTTGTATACTTACTGTATACTTTTTCTGCCTCCTAGCTTCTACTGGTACATATTCTATGATTTCTAAATTCACTCATAATTTTTGTCTCCCTAGTTTGACTTGTCATGCTCCTTTTGGAAGAAGTAATTCATTGTCCCTCAGTTTCTTTTTTTTTCTTCTTCTTCTACAGTAGAGGTTTTTAACCTTGTTTGACTAAGCACTTCATTTTACACTGAATATTTTACAAAGTTCTCTTTACTATCCTGAAATTTATAAATATACAAATACTTTGTAAATACTTTAAAATTATCTTAATGTAAAAAAGAGAAAAAAGTTTTATCTAAATTAATTAAGTTTAAATAATATATAATACAATACATAAATGCTCAGGCATAGCTACAGTGGGAAATGAAATAAAGTAGTAAGATGCTTATACCTACACATGAACCAGGATGAATGTGACACAAATGTGGACTGACACAGTGCCTTATATTGGTGACTCACACACCACAGACAGCATTGCTGGAGATCATAAGTTTTGTTTTGTTTTTTTCTGAAATGGTGAACAACTCTAAGTAAAGATACAAAAATAGTACATAATAAAGTATAATTTTTTTAATTAAAAAAAAGTAGGACCTGGAAGTAGGTATACTCCTAGGAAATTCAGTGTGTATTAAATGATTATATGTTTACATGGGAAATGGAGTTAAGTTCTAGGCATAGAAAATTATAAACATTTTTTCCCACCTAACTGGATGTCCTTCAGGATATTTTTTAAAATGTAGATACAAGACAACTCTTTATTGTGCTGGGTTATTCTCGACATTGTAATTCATCCAGCCTCCTTAAACGCACTAATTAAAAGACAAGGAAACCTTCCAGTCAGTCACTGTGTCAAACAAAAAAACCACCATACATTTCTAAAATTCCATCTAGAGAATAAGTTGAAAATAAATGTTCTATATAGCTAGAATCCTTGATTTTGTAACAGGTATTCAGCAACTCAGAATACACTAGACTGCATTTTCCAACCTATATGGCAACTAACTATGGTCATGTGACTAAATTCTGGCCAATGGATATGAGCACAACTTTTTAATTTTGCTCTTAAAGATGTTCCTTCTTCTTCTTTTTCCCTTTCTGTCTGGATTAAATGAAAATGTGGTGGAAGAATTTATTTTTAACCATTACAGTGAGGGCATCACTTGCAGGATGAAAAGTAAGATGACAAAAGGATCTTAGTCCTTGACACTGTGGAACTGCCTTACTTGTGGCATCAGACACCTCTGATGCCCCACCTTGCATCTCTTTGGTCTTATCTCTGACTTCATCTGCAGTTGCAGTGGAAAGTCTCACTAGGGCTTTAACTCACTTCACACTGAGTGTCCTGACTGTCCTGCATCAAGGGTGTATTCCACATATCTTTACCTTCTACCGTTTGGCGTCTCCTGAAGTTTGAATACCAGAAGCAACTTACTCAGCTAGAACATATGGGCAGCTAAGAAGTGCCGGGGTTCTCATGCTCTTGGAGAAAACCATTAACCAATTCGGAATGGGAAACTTTGGATAAATGTTCTTGTTTTCTTTACCTCTTTTGGATGCACAATTGTGGGAGAAAATCTGAACATGTTTCATGAGATCCCTGCAAAATCTAGCCTCTGGTGCCTTTACATTTTATTAACTTCTATGGATGCTCTAAAGAAAGATAACTACTAACTCAGGTCATAGAGTTAAAGCAAAAAAGTGTCCATAGCAATGATTAAAGCGATTCTTATCTTTTGCAGCCACAGGTCAAAGAGTACTCAAAATCCTAACCATAATTTAATTGCAAAGGTGTAATTATAAGGGATACAAAGAACATGGAATGTGCAGCCATAGCAGGTTTATTTTCTTAGATAATAGGAACTGACAGGAGAACTGAAAAAACCCTGAGACCTAGGATGAAGATATTTGGATGAATGGATCTGAAAACTGTGAGTCTTATGTTGCCTTAAAACATCTCCCCATCAAAATACCACCATCATTCTTCACAGAGATAGAAAAAACAAATCTAAAATTCATATGAAACCAAAAAAAAGAGCCTACGTAACCAAAGCAAGACTAGGCAAAAAGAACAAACCTGGAGGCATCACACTACCTGATTTTAAACTATACTATAAGGCCATGATCACCAAACAGCCTGGTACTGGTATAAAAAGAGGCACATAGACCAATTGAACAGAATAAGGAACCCAGAAATAAACCCAAATACTGACAGCCAACTGATCTTTGACAAAGCAAACAAAAACATAAAGTGGGGATAGGACACCGTTTTCAAGAAATGGTGCTGGGATAATTGGCTAGCCACATGTAGGAGAATGAAACTGAATCGTCATCTCTCACCTTATACAAAATGAACTCAAGATGGATTAAGGACTTAAACCTAAGACCTGAAACTATAAACATTCTAGAAGAAAACATTGGAAAAACCCTTCTAGACATTGGCTTAGGCAAGGATTTCATGACCAAAAATCCAAAAACAAATGCAATAAAAACAAAGATAAACAGCTGAGACCTAATTAAACTAAAGAGCTTTTGCACAGCAAAAGGAACAGTCAACAGAGTAAACAGACAACTCACAGAATGGGAGAAAATCTTCACCATCTATACATCTGACAAAAGACTAATATCCAGAATCTACAATGAACTCAAACAAATCAGTAAGAAAAAAAAATCAATCCCATCAAAAAGTGGGCTAATGACATGAATAGACAATTCTCAAAAGAAGATACACAAATGGCCAACAAACATATGAAAAAATGCTCAGCATTATTAATGATCAGGGAAATGCAGCTCAAACCCACAGTGTGATACCACCTTACTCCAGTAAGAATGGCCACAATCAAAGAATTAAAAAAAAAAAGTAGACGTTGGCAGGGATGTGACAGTCAGGGAACACTTCTACACTGCTGGTGGGAATGTAAACTAGTGCAACCACTATGGAAAACAGTGTGGAGATTCCTTAAAGAACCAAAAGTAGAACTACCATTTGACCCAGCAATCCCACTACTGAGTATACCCAGAGGAAAAGAAGTCATTATTTGAAAAAGATACTTGCACATGCATGTTTATAGCAGTACAATTCACAATAGCAAAATCGTGAAGAAAACGTTGGAAAAACCCTTCTAGACTAGGATCTAGACCCTTTTATGGGTGAGTACTACTCACCCATAAAAAGGAATGAATTAACAGCATTTGCAATGACCTAAGTGAGACTAGAGACTATTATTCTAAGTGAAGTAACTCAGGAATGGAAAACCAAACATCGTATGTTCTCACTGATATGTGGGAGCCAAGCTATGAGGATGCAAAGGGGTAGGATGATACAATAGACTTTGGGGACTTAGGGAAAGAATGAGGGAGGGCAGGGGATAAAAGGCAACAAATATGGTGCAGGGTATTCTGATCGGGTGATGGGTGCACCAGGATCTCACAAATCTCAATTAAAAGACTTACTCATGTAACCAGATACCACCTGTACCCCAATAATTTATGGAAAAATAAAACTAAAACAAAAAACAAAAAAACATCTGGACCTACAGAAGCACCCCAGCTCTAGCTGGAAACCAGCTTCCCTTTATTGAGGAAACATGCAAATACATTAACCAAGGTGAATGCTTCAAGAAATGATGCTTATCATCTTTAAAATCTGTCCCTACATATCTTTATTGACTGAAAACTAGAATCAGAGCTTATTATAACCCAGGTAAAGAAGTATTGTCCATGTTTCAGAAGGAAATGGCTTACTCAATCAAAATAATTTTAATACTTTGCCAACAAGTGCAAGCAGAGAGTTGATCTTAGAGGAGTTACAGACTTGGGGAGAGGGGCAAAATATATGGCTGCATAAACCCAGTAGTTATTTCCCAAATGTGTAATTGAGATGTAGATACTTAGAAGCTAGCAAAGTAGTCACACTGGTTTTCTAACCTGTGGAATTTAGAAGCAATTATTGTAAATAGGGCTAATGGAAGCCTCTGAAACATCCCTCCATACTATCTTGCCATTATAGTAAAATAGAAGTAATAATTCACCCTTGAAAGAATTGTAAAAACTGGTGTTGTACTCAAAGTTCGCAAGAGTGTGGTCGCATCGTATTCCCACTTAGTCCCACTATTGGATCTCTGAAAAATCAAATGAATCATAATCAGAGGTAAATAATTGTGAATCACCATAAACTTAATCAATTAGTAGTCCCAATAGCAGCTGTTATGCTGAATGAAGTATCTTTACTGAAATTGACACTTGATTGCCCCTATGTGTTCTTTTCTACTGGAAACTCTTCATGTTTACATAAAGAAAACAGCTGAATGTATCTATTATCTTGTCCAAGCACTAGGTTAACTCTTTTGCTCTCTGTTACACCATAATCTGTAGTGACCTGAATCATCTTGACATTCCTCAGAAACATGATGTTAGTCCACTATATCAATGCCTAATGATAATTCTAATTGGACCTAGTGAAAGAAAATAGCAAAGGCTCTGGATATCCTAATAAGACACATACATGCCAGAAGGGTGAATGATAAATTTAAGGCAGTTTCAACACTTCAAGGATTTGACACTTTAGTTAAGTGTTTAGGGATTCAATAGATCCGAATATGAATGAATATCCCCTATATGTACTTTGTACTTTAGGCTTCTTTAGATTTTGAAGGTCACACATGCCATGATTGCAAATGTTGCTTTGACCTAATTTTTGAGTGACTCATAAAGTTGTCTGTTTTGAGGAAGACATTCCACATCCACAGGGTTCTGGGCCATTTCTTATACAACCAAAAATTGCTCTTGGATGAAACGGCAAACAGATAATTCAGCAACCATAATCTAATAAGGGCAAGGCAAACTGTAGACTCAGATAACCCAGAAATGAAGGTTTTGGTCACCTCACCGAGCAAACAACCTATATCAACAGAAGTTCCAGGCAACAGTAAGAGAAATCTAGAATGCATGGTGGAAGGAAGAGATTCTGAATATCAGTTAAAGCCACTGGACTAATTGCAGCAATGACATTGTAGCTTTTTTCAGTAACCCTTGTTTATTAAATCTTTTTCAAAGTTTGCAGCCAGCTGTTGCCCTGAAGATTCATCAACAGATCAAACTTTATGTAGGAATGAACTAATTTGCACAATGTAAGGGGTAGACTGTGTCAGATATCCCTGGTGCCCCAACCAGCATCATCTTAGTATGCATGTGCTTCATGCCATGACAATAGTGAACAGTTCCATATAGGGTTCAACCAACTTTGTGCTGGCAGTGCTTCCCTTCAGGAATGTTTGCGTGGGTTTGGTTACTCCCCTAGAGCTTCCCTCACGTGTGGATCCCTGGCAGAAACTTGCTTTGGCAGAATGCATTATCTTCTAAGATGTTGGAGGGCTAATACCTCTAGAAACAATGCTCAAAGGATAAGAAATGGCCACAGGTGTATAAATGCTCCCACCTCCCATTTTTCAACTGAATCATTCTGGTAGGCATTCTGTTTTTGTTTTTTAAAAGATGCCAGTGGAATTGAGGTCCTATTGCTCGGTAATGTATCCCTATAATGGCTTTTTCTCCTTTACTATCTCACTTTCCTTGTCCCTTATGTTCTCTAAAATCGTAAACAAAATAAACTACCTGAAAAATAAGTTTCCATCATGGATATGTATTTGGGAGAACACAGAGTAGACCATCAGCCTACTCAGCTCTGGATTGCTAATTCCTGGTCTGACATAACATTTAGAAACAAACATGTAACTTATTTATGCCATCATGATTTTGGCCAAAATATATCCAATGAATGTACTCCAATTCTAATATCATATTAGATATTAATGCATATTCTACTTATTTTTATCTTGGTGTATCTTTTCCATTTCAATTTCTACAATTTCTAACAGTCCTCATCTGGCATTTGTTAATTTAAATTGCAGAGAGAAAAACTTTGATTGACTTGTCATTTCACACCAGGTCAATCCATAGCCTGAGTATATAGATTGACTGACCTCATGGCCAAAGCATATTATTGAATAAATTAATTATGTCCAGAAAGGTGAGGGGCATGTAGTAATAAACACAAGACTGTTCCTTCAGTAAGTGCGTGAATGAGACAGTTTCACCAGAAGCGGTTGTAAGCCTGGTCAGCTTCATGACTGACAAGAATAATACAGTCTTCAAATCTCAGAATCTTTCTCATATATCTCTTATTTTCATTCCTTCGTTATCATTTCTGCTAATACAGAACCACCCCATACTTATACTAGGTTCTGATAGGTAGCCACAAAACTCTTCTACAACAGCTATCATTCATCCAGCTTCAGCTTCATCTCATTTTCATTCAGCTTTCAGAACTCTGCCAGAGTCAGCTTTCCATTTTGATCATTATCCTTCCCTGCTCAAGTATCTGCAGGCATTTCTTGCCTATACATCAATTCTAAACCAGCAACCAGAGGTGTCCAATCTTTTGACTTCCCTGAGCCACATTGGAAGAAGAATTGTCTTGGACCACACATAAAATACACTGACACTAATGATAGTTGACAAGCTAAAAAATAAAATTGAAAAAAAAAAATCTCATAATTTTTTTTTCTTTTTTTTTTTTTTTTTTTGAAACAAAGTTTCACTCTTGTTGTCCAGGTTGGAGTGCAATAGTGCAATCTCAGCTCACTGCAATCTCTACCTCCTGCCTCAGCTTCCCGAGTAGCTGGGATTACAGGCATGAGCTACCACGCCCAGCTAACTTTGTATTTATAGTAGAGACAGGGTTTCACCCATGTTGGTCAGGCCGGTCTCAAACTCCTAATCTCAGGTGATTCACCCACCTCAGCCTCCTAAAGTGCTGGGATTATAGGAGTGAGCCACCTCACCTGGCCCTCATAATGTTTTAAAACAGTTTATGAATTTGTGTTGGGCTGTATTCAAAGCCGTCCTGAGCCGCATGCAGCCTGCGGGCTGCGTGTTGTACAAGCTTGCACCAAGTTTAATATTTAAGAACACCCATAAACTACCTTCTTGGATATAAGGGTTTTCGTTAGGGAAAAGACTATATTTTCCTTTCTGGTAAATATCTCTTGGGGGTCCCAGTAGAGTTCTAGGCAAACAAGAAGTGCTCAGTGGATGCATGTTGAATTTAATTTAATTGCTGCTTCTGAATCTTTCTCCTGTCATCTTCTTAGGCACTTAAGAAATTCTCCAATCTGAGAAAACAAGTATTTTTCAAATGGGAAATCAATCCAAACAAAAGAAAAAGAGTCTATTATCATTTAAAAAAAAAGACTTCTATCAAGTGGTATCAACAGAAACTAGAGGAGCACAAAATAGATTGCATATTACCATAGGCTATATCCAGGAGAAAAAAAAGTAATTCCAGAGTTATTTTTGCATTTTTATTCAACTAAAAGATGAATGTGCATTGTTATCTGATCAATTTTGTTAATTTCATTGTAATTAATAATTAACATGAACAAAAATAAATCCACAAAAATTGGTCAACATGAAAACATAAACACAGTATTTCTGAAAACGTATCATCTAATTAAACATTATTAACTGAATTTTACTTTAATATTGTTATTTTTAAAAGTCTTTATTTTAGTAATAAAAATTGTTAAAAAATTGACTTTCTCTATGTATAATTAAATTTGGCATTTTGTTATAGTTCTATATGGCTAAGGGCAAAAAAATTTAGCCATTTAACTCCTCTAATGATTATTAGCATAATCCTACTTGGAATCAAATCAGGTAGGGAAACTGGTTCCCAGTGGCCAATTGCTTCAAGGCTCCCAGTTGCCCTTTAAACTTTTTTGGGAGAGACCCCTTTAGATATCATTGAGGGGTATATAGAATCTCTCCCTAGAGGAAGAAAAATGTTTGTTTATAATATATTGCATACAATTATTGGAAGTGAGGAGGCCATAGACTCTTTGAAACCTATCCGTTGATTCTTTGGAGTCTTGGATTTAACACTTACATTTTAAGTAATGTCTCCAAAGTTACGTCATGCTCTTAGGGAACATGGTTGTACACTCAGTCAGCCATCCTAAGGCCTTTTATTTTTCAGACACTGCTAAGTTCTGAATAAACAGAGAAGTAAAATATATTCCTTTTCCTAAGGGGGTTTAAAACGTAATATGGAGACACTAAAATGACCACAAGTGCAATGAATGATTCTGAATACAATGATAGAAGTATACTTTGGAAAAAATCAACTTGTATGTAACATCAAAGGTAAAATGTGGAGTCAGACTGCCTGGGATTGCACCCCATCTTGGCTTTTTAGAATTAGTATGTTTTGTGCAGTTTCTTTCTCTGTATATTGCAGCTGATAATATATGCAACTCATAGGGTTTTGTGAGGTTAAGTGACTTGGTGTATGTAAATCGTTTAGAATAATTTGTGGTTCATACTAAGGCCTCAATAAATTAAGATTATTAAATTAAGATTATAAATTTTGATTATTGTAGTCATCGGGGAAGAGTGCTTGCAGCCAGAAAAGTCCCCCTACATAACTGAAAGGGAAGGAATGGCTAACTGGGGGGCAGGAAAAGGAGCAAAGTAGGAAAGGTAAATGTAATGTGTTTTTTTCCTTGTCTTTAGTCGCTCTTCTCTGGGCTTTATAAGAGCTCAATCTTACAACATTCTCCAGAATACTCAGATATGTGACACTTTTCTCTGTGCAACATCCTTCACTCTAATAACTATTTGCAGCAAGTGCTGTTATGCAAGCAGAGTAAATGACTTGCACAAGGTCACATAGGGGAGTGCCCACAGAAAGCCAAGGAAACTCCTTATTTTTGCTTGGTTTCTTCCCCAGCACACCAGATGGACTTCCAAATGAAAATTCATTTATTTGATTTATCCAGTGAAGCACACATCCTTTTAAGATGACAATAATTATCTTGGACGGGCATTAGAGCAGAATTTTTTTTTTCTAAGGGCATAGAGCCACTATTTGCAATATAATAAGAAAGTCATCAGAATTATTACCATGACTTGATAGCAGAATG
Source organism: Mandrillus leucophaeus (assembly GCF_000951045.1). Lineage (NCBI taxonomy): Eukaryota > Metazoa > Chordata > Mammalia > Primates > Cercopithecidae > Mandrillus > Mandrillus leucophaeus. The sequence goes on along the minus strand of NW_012106008.1, from coordinate 133,157 downwards.
CCAACTATTTGCTGTATACTTGAATCTCTTCAATGCTATGTCAGTTTATTTTAATAAAATTAATTTGTGTCATTTAGTTATATTAATACATAAACTAATCATCTCTATAAAATAGTATATTTTTAAAAAAATTTTACCTAATAGTTCTAATACAGCCTCAAATTCCTGAAGGATTTTTCAAATGTTTTCCTATATAAGCCAACTAAACGTTTTGGCCATGCTTCTTTACCCTAAATCTTGGTTTTGAGAATTAAGTGAGACGATGTATGTAAAGCATTTGTCATAGTGCCTGATTTAATAGGACTTTTATTAATCATGATATCAATAATCACAACCTAGTGTTTTCATTCTCATAATATTTTTACTATGGCGACACTAGATTTCTTTTTAATACACAAACCTGAAATATTTATAGATAAAGTAGATGAACCAGACTTGACTCACAGGCAGAGGGCACAACAGGTATGATTTCACAGCCAGTAGAAAAGATTCATTCGCTTGAAAATCCTCCCTCGCCTTTTGCTTCATTTTTGACATTCCACAATCAGAATTCAAGCTTTGATTGTATATATATCATTGGTATTCTACAACTTTCCCTAGTTTGCCACTGAAGACTAATAATTTAAGTAGTATTAATCTGTTTCACCTAAATGTGGGAAGCACCCAGAGAAGAGATTTGATCAGGGTTGCAGGCATGGAGATGGAAAACGCAGCATGTCTGGTATGTTGCAAGTTAGGAATTCAGGCTATACTGATTCAAGGAGAAGGCTCAGGCTGTGCCCTTAAACACTGTCCTTCCCCAGCGTCTTGTTTCATTCCCCATTCTGTCCCTTCCTCCTGGTCATCTCATTCACGTCAAGGTTGAACTAGCTGTCTACTGGCTAAGGACCTCAAACCTTGGCTAAGGACCTCAGACCTTTTACATCAGACCATCATTCTGAGAGGCTGGCTGCTCTACTCAACTGCCATGGGCTCCCTCCACTTGAGAAAGTTTACATGAGCCTCCGAGGGAGCATCAGTAGCTCTGTATGGGCCTCATTACATTCTACCCATCTTTACCATAGCACTCGCCATAAAAAACTATAATGGTCTCTTTAATGGTCTTTCATGCTGGAATGGGAGTGCACTAGGGGCAGGGACTACACCTCTCGCTCATTCACTCACACATTATTCATTCAACAAATATGTGATTCATATTTAGATCTCAAGGAACAGAACTGTTCTTGGCCACAGAAGGTAGTCAATGAATGTTTGCTGAATGAATGAATACATAAATGTTGAAGTAAGTGAATAAAAAAATAATCAAAATAAAGTGGCTACAAACATTAAATACATGCTTTTCTACTTCACAAGTAGACCTGGGTCTGGCCTTGGTTACTGATGATCAGAAACTGCCTTCAGAGGAAAACGTATGACTGTCTTTCTTCCGGAACAATGTGTAGCAAGGTTCAGGAAAAGGCTATGTGATGAGAGTGAGATTAAGCAGTTTGATAACATCAGTCTCCAATCACCATTTCTCATGGTGGACTGAATGATGAATGCTGGCCTGTCAGGCATCTGTCGAAATTCCTGGGGCACCTGTCTTCTGGCTTCCAGGGTAGTTCTATCTCTGAGCAGAAGTCAGGAAATGCATTTCCACGTTAATGTTATCTCAGCAGCTCCAGAGACTGGTTTTGTTTCTTGGAATTTCCCACTAGGAGATTGTTTTATTGTACTTCCTTTGACCTCTTGGGTAGCTGGACCTGGATTGGGTGTTATTTGACTAGATAATTAACATGTCTATAAATGGAATAAAGGGATGTATACCTTGGAGCTTTATAAAAACCAGTTTTGCAGGACAGAACAACCATTTTTCATCTGAAACCAACATCAGAAAATGAATCTGGGAAACAAAACATGGCTTAAGGTGTCTGACTCAGAATCTTTACAAAGCAAAAAGTGACGAAGAGTCCTAACGCTTCCCAAAGGATTTGCGTTCAGTAGGCATCGTTGTTGATTTCAGGCATAGAGTTAGAAGGTACCTTTGTATCTAATTGAACTTTCTCAGGACTCATGAAATAGAGTCCTGGAGATTTGAAGTAACTTGCTCAAGATCACTCAACTACATAATTGTAGAGCCTATAGTAGAACCAGTATAACCAAATTTGCCGATTCCTCCTTCATTCTTTCTCTGCCTTTATTTTGTTTGGTTTTGTTTTGAACTATACCACATGGTCTTTGGAAAATATACTGTGTTCTGGCGTATATAGGAATCACAGATTTGTTAAGTATTTAACAAAATTTATTGACCATACACTTAAGATATACTCAACCACTATGGAACATTCAAGGATGAATTAGACACTCAGTGTTAATGAAGCATGCAGTCTACTCTATGATAAAATAACGTGAGAATTTCAAAAATAATCTGTAGTATAGGACCAATGAAAGAAAAGATTTCTTGGGAATCTGAAAATCGAATATGCTATTTGGCACCATAATAGAATCTAACAGTGTGTTGCCAGCTATTATTTTGGTAACCATCCTTATAGGCATCCAGGGAATCTCCTTTCCGGATGGTAAGCAGGATGCTGATTTGTTCAACAATCTTGCATCTTCCGTTCCTGAGAACTGTCATCCCATATTTCTCCAGGGGTCTCTGGTTTCATTCACCCAAGTCTCAAATTAAATCCCTTGTGATCATTACTACTAAGTGGAAGAAGCTGTCCTCCCAATGACTGGGAAGTCTCACATGTGCATTCAGCAAGGATTGAGCTACAGGGATAGTTAAGGCTTAGATCAGAAGTTGGAAATTGGTGACCTTCAGACCAAATTTGGCCTGAAAGTATATTTTACTTAACATATCTAATGTTGATTCACACAGTGTTTTAAACTTGAACTAGTTGCCAACATCTAAATACTGAGAAATTGTACTTACTAATCTGGATTTCCAGACTTCACATATATACACAAAATGAAAATTCTCTCCACACTGGGTCTGCCTTTCCACACGGCAATGATCACTTGGAGATCAGGTAGCCACTAGTTCTTTAGACAATGTATGTGTTTTCTAGTTTGCCACAGTCCCCATAACTTGATGTGACTTTTGCATCGTGGAGGTCCAGTGTCTGATGCCAGCCATCATGTACCACCTATTCGCTTTACCAGATGGCAACACCTAGCTCCACAGGTATTAGGCTTGCCACCCTGCTTTAGGTAATAATGTCAATACCTTTGATGAGTATAGAAGTTGTTTTATATTTTTTACATTAGTTTACATTTGATTAGCATGCAATATTTACAAATTGCTTTCTTATAAGTTAAATTGCTTTCTCACAACTCCATGAAATGTGTGAGATAGTTATAATTATGTCCATTTCTCAGCTGAAGGCACTGAACCTTGAATAAGTAACATAATTTGCCTAAAGTATGCACACATTCCCAAATTACCCAGCCCAAGGCCTTTTACGTAACAGCTCCAGTTTACTACCATAGCAATAGATGCTATACCTCTAAGAATAAGAAATAAGTACACAATTGTCTTTTGGTTCTTGTGTTAGCCACCACACTGCAATTGAAGCAAACCTGCATTAATATACAATAGCAGTAATTTCAGCTACATTGAAATACCAATATTAGCCTTTAACCCTAATTCGGAATAAACCAAATGTTCTAATTGATAATGTTTTTTACTATAACTGTTTGGCTTTTAAATTCCACCATGAAACATTAGAACTATAATGCACTTTGTATATAAGTTAGTTTACCCCCTTTGTTTTACAGATGATAAGACTGAAATTCAAAGAAATGAATGTCTTATCATAGTCATCTAGACAGTGCCAGGATTGATATGAGAAGAGTGTCTCAATACTAAAGACATTCTTCCTGTTTTGCATTGTATAATATATATTCTTTGTGAAGAACTTAATTAGTTCAGAGAACATGCAAAAGGGTGTGGAAGATATTAAATACATTGAAGATGATTCTTACCTGACTTTAAATACCTTTAACCTCCTCTATAAAGTACAAACTAAACTCTATTAAAGAAACCAACAGAGAACTGTATTTAATTTTGCCATATTACATAAAAGACATATCATGTATTAATGCTGTAGGTGATGCTAGAAAAAGTTCTTACTAAAATTTATAGACTCAGCCGCTTGGAGTTTTTATCTTTTTCCTTCTTTTGAAGTATTGTAGAGCACAGTACACAGGGATGATCACGCTATAGTCTTTTGGAAAAGGAGCAGAATCCAAAAACAGAAAGACTAGAGCTAAAGACACCAAACCATCTGTAGGGAGGAAAAGGACAGAATTTCAGGCTGAGGAGGGGTAACTAAGCTAGCAGGTAGAATATAACCATGGAGATGCAGGCAACATTTTTGCATGAAAATCAGGGAGTATGATATGAGTCCAGTCGTAAGTTCACCTGCAAGAGAAATGTCTCCCACTGTGAAGGCCAGAGATCAACATAAAACATAACTGAGTTGATGTGTGTGTTTATTATATTTGCACATCTTTTACTCTTGAACACTGGAATGTCAGGTTGGGGGAAGTGCACTGTAGTAAGATGGGCAAGATTTAGGGTACACGTTCTGTGGCTCTTGATGCTGTGGTATAGTAACAGGCCTCTTGATCTTAGACAGTTTGTGGGGAGAATGAGGAATCTCTCCAAGATTCCAGTGAAGGTCTGTCACAGGATATAGTAGTTTTCCAGGGCTTTATCCAAGCAGGTAGGACTTTATGTTCAAACTTTAGCGTGGTAGTGTAGTAGGATACAAGATTGCTAAGTGGGGAAACCAAGGCAGAAGACAAATTGATGGTTATATTTACAAAATGAGGTTACAGATTAATTTCAGAAGGCTGAAAGTTGATGAACAAAATCTATGGATTTACTACTCATATTACAAAATCTCATCCTGTAACCATAATGCTAAGACCAGATCCCATCGGTTGAGTGATGAGGGGTGTAGACAGTTAACATACGTTCAACTCTGGTCAAGATCACCTCACAACCTAAGTTAGTCTGAAGATAACATCAATGGATGCCATCAGAAGAGTTTGAGGAGATGAGATGATAAATAGGAAACTTAATGATTTTGTATTTGGTTATATGCATTTGAAAAAATACATATTCTCAATTAGTAGAATATTTATTATACATATTACAATAAATCCAAAGAGAATGAAAACCTAAATTAAGCATTATCTCACTTCTCTCTTAACAAGAAGTAACACATTTAAGTAATTTAATTTTTTTTCACTTGTATGATACATCTGCCACTGACATTACATTTCTATTTCTGAAAGCATTAGTAAATTATACAGGAACGTTAAACATTTCAACCACCATTCTTCATCTTTCAGAAAACAACGCACTATATTGTTATTGAAGAAAAGAGTAATTTTTTGAAAAAATATTACTTCATCAGCTTTGAGGCTTTGCACTGTAATTTGAAACCATTAGGAAGAAAAACAGAGAATGAAAGCATGTACACTTAAATATTGAATGAGAATTCTGCTCTTCAGAAACAAACAAGCAAAACTAATTGATCTTCCACAGTTTCCATGTGCTGGATTCCACATGTTTAACAATGCAGTGGCTACTGCTTTCTGTAAATGTGAAATACATGAGAAGATCATTTGATTTTAGTTTTGCTCTGGGATTCCCCTCTTTCCACAAGGCACTGAGAGAGAAACACATCTCAATCACCTGCAGAAGATTACCTACTTTTACTTTGTACATGGCAAATCTTTCAGAAGCAAGGCAAGGCTGGCTTGCTTTCAGCGCCGTAATAAAAAACAAGAAGAATGCTTGAAATCAGTGTAGTTCATAATTTACGGAGTATTTTTACATCCATTTTTTTTCATTTCATTGCCACAGAATTTTTGTGAGGTCAGTAGGGCAAGTAGTATCATCTCCACTTAGAGATGCATTAACTGAGGCACAGAGAGGCAGCAAAACCTGCACAAGATCACACTACTAGCACATTTTGGGGACAAGAATAGAATCATAATTTCAGAACCCTTTGTGTGTGTGTGTGTGTGTGTGTGTGTGTGTAATATGCATAAATTTGTGTGTGTGTCTGAACATGTACATATTTGTGTGTGTGTGTGTGTAATATGCATAAATTTGTGTGTGTGTCTGAACATGTACATATTTGTGTGTGTTGTGTATATGTGTCTGTATATGTATATAATTGTGTGTGTCTGTATGTGCACATATTGTGTGTGTGTGTGAAAGAGATGTGTTGTTCCACTTTACTCCTTTTATCCCAATAAGAAATGATAGGAAAGATATCTTTTGGTTTAGCTACCCCAATTAAGTTTTATGACACAAAAGTTTTTTCTTTGTCTCATAAAAAATGGATGAACTAACCAGATACAGCATTAAAACTAAAGCCAAAGACAGCTACTTTGCTCAGGCTGAAGTGGACTGCAGGAAGAAGGGAACTAGAAGTGAACTGTGGAGAGAAGGGGAAGGAGGGTGGGGGCCCGCAGAAAGGCCTTGAGCCACTGTGGAGGAATTGAGGGAAGCCATGATGGAGGATGTAGTTGGATTCTTTTTTTTTCCGCTCCAGAGTGAAGCCTTCACAGTGCAGCTTTGCATTCTTGGATGGAGGTCCCTGAACATCAATTCAATCCATTTCAACATGTATTTATTGAACACAAAGCATGTGTTCAGTCATGAACAGAGCACCGTGGGGAACATAAAAAAAGAACATATTACACAGTTCCCACAATATAAAGAAGCATGCAATCTTGCAGAGAGGAGGAGAGATGGCAAAAAATATATATAAGGCAGTGGAGAAAAATCTAAATACATATATAATAAAGTGCTACTCTGAAGCTTTGCAGTGCATGGAACAAACAATAGATGTGCTGGGAACTCAAATAAAGGAGAAATTGTTATTTGCAGAAGTTCTGAGTGAAATATTTGTGGAGAAAATAGGGCTGAAGATAAAAAATGAGTAAGAAAATATTGAATTTTTGAGTTGGAATTAGCAACTTATGCTGACCATAGAATTAAACTTCATGCCCCAGATCAGAATGTTCTACAAATTTTTGGATAGCCAGACATTTTGCTTCAAGGTGAACAGTTTTGGATACAGAAATTCTTGCTACTGTGAGGTATATCTTATGTCTTTTAAGACTTCCAAGACTATGTCTTAACACTGTCTTGTAAACTTCTGCATGGTACTTCCCTATTTTGAGTTGAATTCTACCTTCCTGCCCCTCTCGTCATTTGACCATTATTATGCTCTCTGCTTTGGAACCAGTCAGAATGATCCAAATTTGTCTCCCACATGAGAAACTTTTAGGTGTCTGAAGAGAGTCCTTGTGTCTCCCCAAGTCTTCTTTCCAATCTTTGCACACCAAGTTTTTCTGCCAGACATCAGTCCAGAATCTTTGAAGTGAGTTGGAGGAGAGAAGGACTGAGAAGTGCAGTTTTTCTTCTGCCAGGCATTTGCTTGGAATGTACATCTGTGAGAGTAGAGGCATTAGTGTGGGTTCAGGTGTGCAGAAAGATGTTTCCCAGTTTTAGCCTGCTACCTTCATCAGACTAAATGATTGTGGATTTTTTTTTTTTTTTTTTTTTTTTTGCTTATTTGTTCCCCTCTTCCTTTCTGTGATTCTTCCATTCCCTTTCGATGGGGCAACCAAAAGTTAAAAGTGTCATCATAGGAAAATAACTTCTATGTACAACACACATCAGAATCTGGAATACATCCTTCCATTACTAAGAGCAGAAGAATTTCTAATATTGAAGCTACACTCCTTTAGACATAAGCCTTGACTCTTGGTACACAGAGTGATACTTAGTACTCACACACGGACAGAAATTGTCCAGGGTCACTGCATGCAGGGTGTGGTTGAGGTCAGTATAAAACCCTAGACTTTGATAACTAAAAATTATTTAAGATATCATCTTGTCCAACTCTCATCCTTTATTTATAGATATGGAGACTTACATGTCCAGTGTTTTGTCCCAGAAACTGTAGAGAATAAAATCCATGTGAATTTATCAGTCCCTATCAATTTATCTAATTAATGTCTCCTAATGTTAGGCTCAATTCTACGGTGATCAGAATAATTTGTCCTATAAAGCTCCTGGAGATGCATTTAGAGACTGATGATATGCCACCCTGTAAACCACTTACATGAGCCAGGTGCAAGGCTTGAGGTAGTGTTTTCTAATTTGCTTTTAGGAACCCATTGTTGAGTCACTACCAGCATTAAGTCAGCAGGATGGGCGGTAGAGAGCTGGGCAGCATTTCACACCATGAAAAGGAGTTGCTGGGTCAAAACATCAGAGTGCTGGACCCCTGATCAATGTTAACCTCACTAAAAGTTAGATAACCAAACATTAGTGGCCTCCCAATGTGAGATATTACAGAGAACAAAGCACCAACAATGAAGTATTCAAAAAAATAAATTTAATCCGATCAAAGTTTTAGATCTAACTTTCAGTTCGTAGGAAATATAAGAAACAGAGAAACTAGTGAAAAGATACCAGAAGTAGACAAATACAAAAGGCAGAACATTGTGACCTAGTTTCTTCATTAAGTCAATCAGTAGGTCCATAGGAGGAAAATAGATAAATAAATAAGGGAAGGAGCTGAGATAATTCTGAATTAAAGGAAATTTAAGAGATATTTACATATAATAAATACAATAGGTAGGCTTTGTTTAAATTCTGATTGAACAAATCAACTGTAAAATATCATTTTTTTAGACAAACAGGGCAATTAAGTATGGACTGGGTGTTAAGAGGTATTAAGGAATTATTGTTAAATGTGTTAGGTATAGCAATGGCATTTGGATCATATAAGACAATATTATCTTTGTAATGCAAACTAAAGCATTTGAAAGTGAAATGAGGCCAAGCATTTGATTTAAACTACTCCAGAAAAAAAAAAAATGAGTAAAAAAGATGGAGGATGGGTAAGAAGCACTGATGAAACAAACAAAATAGTGATGGTTATTATAACTCTGATGGTTATTGATTGCACTCAGATTTTCCGTATGCTTGAAAATTTTTATACTAAAAAGTCTAATATCAAGTGACGAAGAAAACACGTAAGACTGAATGTTTCATATTTTAGGTCAGCGACACTTAGCAAAGTGATTAAGTGGTGACGTTCCAATCATTCTGAGGAGACATTGAGAGATCTGTGATGACGTCTTTGTTTGGCTTATGAGGTGTAAAGAGAACTTGTTCCTGATTATAAATTGAGAAAATAGAAAATTTCTTTGTTAGAAGGCATGCTGAAATTTCCTGGGAGCAGGAATTCCTGTAGTGATTATAGGAGATAATTTTATTCCAACTTCTAGCCTGACCTATCTTAATCTTAATCTCGCCTAATAAAAAGACGTAATTCATTTGCATCAGTTTAGGGATGAGAGTTTAAAAATTTAAGAAAAAAACACTAAAAATGCTTAATAAGCAGTACATTAACAGGAAATTAGACCATTACCGTGAAACCATTTGTTGCTTGTGGCCTCATTTTGCCCATTATGGCCTCTCTATGCAATGTCAGATATAAGAGAAACAACCATTTAAATGGGTTGAGTGCAGGGGCATTGTTAGGGCCATAACAAATTGACTCTGTTTGCTGGGCCCCATTTCAGTGGGTGCCAATTTGAACACTTCTTTTTTTTTTTTTTTGCTCACCAGATGATGATGTCTCACAGGCATAGCCAATCTTATTCAACTGGCTCCTTTACCGACTGCCCTTTGGCTGAGGGCTGTTGGAAAAATGGGCTGTCAAGCCAAGAGGCACAAATTACTTCTGACTCCTTGTCAATGGTTTGAAATACCTGTCTGCTTTATGAAAAGGTAGGAAATTCTCTATCCACTAGGTTCACAGAAATTCCCTTTGTTTCATCTAAGAAAACTGATTAAGAGATCTTTTATTTGAGATCTTTTATTTCTTTGAGCAGAAAAGTCAAAAGTGGCTAATGTGGACACAAAAATCCATCAAACACAATCGCAGAATCACTTATGAGTTTCTTGGTCATGCTATAGTTTAGGCTGAAGTCTTGACTACCCACATCAGCTGACCATTAATATTTCACTATTTTTTTTTTTTTTTTTTAGTTTAATGTATTTTAATAGCAAACTTACAGGAACAGCACAGAAGACCTGTCTCTTATACACATCTAGATGTGTATAAGAGACAGGTGCTGGACCCCTGATCAATGTTAACCTCACTAAAAGTTAGATAACCAAACATTAGTGGCCTCCCAATGTGAGATATTACAGAGAACAAAGCACCAACAATGAAGTATTCAAAAAAATAAATTTAATCCGATCAAAGTTTTAGATCTAACTTTCAGTTCGTAGGAAATATAAGAAACAGAGAAACTAGTGAAAAGATACCAGAAGTAGACAAATACAAAAGGCAGAACATTGTGACCTAGTTTCTTCATTAAGTCAATCAGTAGGTCCATAGGAGGAAAATAGATAAATAAATAAGGGAAGGAGCTGAGATAATTCTGAATTAAAGGAAATTTAAGAGATATTTACATATAATAAATACAATAGGTAGGCTTTGTTTAAATTCTGATTGAACAAATCAACTGTAAAATATCATTTTTTTAGACAAACAGGGCAATTAAGTATGGACTGGGTGTTAAGAGGTATTAAGGAATTATTGTTAAATGTGTTAGGTATAGCAATGGCATTTGGATCATATAAGACAATATTATCTTTGTAATGCAAACTAAAGCATTTGAAAGTGAAATGAGGCCAAGCATTTGATTTAAACTACTCCAGAAAAAAAAAAAATGAGTAAAAAAGATGGAGGATGGGTAAGAAGCACTGATGAAACAAACAAAATAGTGATGGTTATTATAACTCTGATGGTTATTGATTGCACTCAGATTTTCCGTATGCTTGAAAATTTTTATACTAAAAAGTCTAATATCAAGTGACGAAGAAAACACGTAAGACTGAATGTTTCATATTTTAGATCAGCGACACTTAGCAAAGTGATTAAGTGGTGACGTTCCAATCATTCTGAGGAGACATTGAGAGATCTGTGATGACGTCTTTGTTTGGCTTATGAGGTGTAAAGAGAACTTGTTCCTGATTATAAATTGAGAAAATAGAAAATTTCTTTGTTAGAAGGCATGCTGAAATTTCCTGGGAGCAGGAATTCCTGTAGTGATTATAGGAGATAATTTTATTCCAACTTCTAGCCTGACCTATCTTAATCTTAATCTCGCCTAATAAAAAGACGTAATTCATTTGCATCAGTTTAGGGATGAGAGTTTAAAAATTTAAGAAAAAAACACTAAAAATGCTTAATAAGCAGTACATTAACAGGAAATTAGACCATTACCGTGAAACCATTTGTTGCTTGTGGCCTCATTTTGCCCATTATGGCCTCTCTATGCAATGTCAGATATAAGAGAAACAACCATTTAAATGGGTTGAGTGCAGGGGCATTGTTAGGGCCATAACAAATTGACTCTGTTTGCTGGGCCCCATTTCAGTGGGTGCCAATTTGAACACTTCTTTTTTTTTTTTTTTGCTCACCAGATGATGATGTCTCACAGGCATAGCCAATCTTATTCAACTGGCTCCTTTACCGACTGCCCTTTGGCTGAGGGCTGTTGGAAAAATGGGCTGTCAAGCCAAGAGGCACAAATTACTTCTGACTCCTTGTCAATGGTTTGAAATACCTGTCTGCTTTATGAAAAGGTAGGAAATTCTCTATCCACTAGGTTCACAGAAATTCCCTTTGTTTCATCTAAGAAAACTGATTAAGAGATCTTTTATTTGAGATCTTTTATTTCTTTGAGCAGAAAAGTCAAAAGTGGCTAATGTGGACACAAAAATCCATCAAACACAATCGCAGATTCACTTATGAGTTTCTTGGTCATGCTATAGTTTAGGCTGAAGTCTTGACTACCCACATCAGCTGACCATTAATATTTCACTATTTTTTTTTTTTTTTAGTTTAATGTATTTTAATAGCAAACTTACAGGCTGTCTCTTATACACATCTAGATGTGTATAAGAGACAGGTACAGGTTTCCCTCCTGTGAGAATCTGATGCCACAGTTGATCTGACAGGAGCCAGAGCTCAGGTGGTAATATAAGCACTGGGAGTGGCTGTAAATACAGATGAAGCTTCATTCACTCACCTGCCGCTCACCTACTGCTGCGTGGCTTGGTTCCTAACAGGCCACAGACCAGTACTGGGCCATGGCCCTGGTTTGGGGGACCCCTGTTCTATAGAAAACAATCAGCTTCTATCACAATAGCTATTATTTGATGGGTACCCATCACATGCCAGGCACTGTCCCAGACAGTTTAACAATGTCATTTTTATTTAATTCCACAATTTTGTAAAGTAAGTATTATAATCTCATTTTGTGGATATGATAAGCTATGGGTTAGAAACAATGTACAGGCAGAGCCTGGAGCACTAGAGCAGGGCTGTGGGCAAAGACTGCTAGAGATTTTCACACAAAATCCACTTTCTTTTATGTCTTCTTAAGCCCTCTATAATCTACAAAATTCAAGATTCCTGTGTGAATGTGCCTCTTTGTTTCTCATTCCTCTTTTTTCACATGTACCTTGCATGTAGCAAATGTTCATTAAAGATTTGCTGTCTGATGTCTGTTGAGAGCCAGGAGAGAGTTAGGCAAATCATCCTCAGAGCATCCCATTGCATGCCACAGGTGTTTCTTCCAGCCTTCTTACCAATCAGGGTTGGCCTCTCCAGGATAAGCCAATCTTTACAGGAGATTGCAGACAGGACCAAGGCATGTGTACTTATTC
>NW_012106008.1:106997-115577 GCF_000951045.1 Mandrillus leucophaeus | reverse complement strand
GCGGCTTTTGTAGCCAGTTGCTTCCTGGGTGCTTTACCACCGGTCGATTTGCGGGCAGTCTGCTTTGTACGAGCCATGGTACAGAGACCTCCTTACTTAGCCCCCTTCTCCTTGGGCTGGAGCTCGGCGAGCGAGAGGCGGCGCTGGCGTTAGAGAGCGACGGCCTCACTATTGTTAAGGTAACATTCCTCATTCCGTCATTCACTATCTAATAAGAATTATTTGAGTACCAGGTGCAGGACTAGGTTCTGGGAATATGGTTGTAAAAATGACAAGCATAGACCCTATGACCATAGAACTTATAATCTAGGGTAGAGGACAGAGTTGAAATGCAATGATGGCATTTGATATTTGGCAATGACGTGAGGGAGAGCATTCTTGAGAAAGCATGTTTCAAGATGAGATTTGAAGGATAAGAAGGTGTTAGATGGAAGAGGGAGAGGAGTGGATGGGCCACTTATTGAGACTGAGAGAACTATAGATAAAGCCAGCAGTTCAGTTGGCTCCCTAAAAGAGTGTCAGTCACACCCCAGATACTATGAAATGGATGGATTTAAATAAATGCTTTAAAGAGTTGTACATTTCTGTTTGATTTTTTCTTCAATATGTAATATGTGGATGATATATAAGATAGGAAAATACCCAGAATTTTAAACTTGAGATGGAATGAATTTTATCTGCCTGACTTTTCTTGTGGGATTCGTAGATTGATGGTGATTAACCACACCTCTGCTTCCACTGATTTCTCTAACTTTCTCTTTCTGCTCTTCTCACTGTGTTTTTGCATTTGTTACACACCAGTTTGGTGATGATATTAACATGGCCTGCTCACTTAAGTTGTCTATATCTTGTTAAGTTACTAATAACACCTTGAGAAACATCTCAAGAGTTGGTATGCGTCAACTAGAACACCCATATAGTAGTGACATCAATGAAACAGAGGCTGATTTTTCTCTCACATAAAGTAATTCTAAAGGTAAACAATACAGAGCCGAGATGACAGCTTCAAAGTAACCAGGAACAAGAATCCTTCTATCAGTTGGTTCTACCATCCTTAACACATGTCTTTCATCCTCAAAGTCATCACATGGTTCAAGATGACTGCTATAGCTCCAGCCATACTAACAGAGACTTGAGCAACAGGACAGAAGGGCAAAAGCCCATATCTGCTAGTGGAATCAGCTGAGTCAGTTCCTTTTAAAGGCTTCATACACATCACAACCTGTGTTAAAGGTTAGGAAAAAATAGGCTTGACTGATTATTCATTCATTCACTCAATCTGGGTACATTGTTGCCAATAAACAACAATTCTGTTACTCAGAATGAAAAGGAGAACAGATGTTCTGTAGCAACAGTCCCCAAAGTTTTTGACACCAGGGACAGGTTTGGTAGAAGACAATTTTTCCACTGACTGGCAGGAGGTGCAGGGGTGGGGGGATGGTACTGGGATGATTCAAGCATATTATATTTATTGTGCACTTTATTTATATTATTAATACATTGTAATATATAATGAAATTATATACATTATAATTTATATTATAGTATACAACTCACCATAATGTAGAATCAGTGGGAGCCCTGAGCTTGTTTTCCTGCAACTAGACAGTTTCATCTGGGGGTCATGGGAGACAGTGACAGATCATCAGGCATTAGATTCTCACAAGGGGCATGCAGCTTAGATCCCTCGCATGCACAGTTCACAATAGGGTTTCCCTCCTGTGAGAATCTGATGCCACAGGAGCCAGAGCTCAGGTGGTAATATAAGCACTGGGAGTGGCTGTAAATACAGATGAAGCTTCATTCACTCACCTGCCGCTCACCTACTGCTGCGTGGCTTGGTTCCTAACAGGCCACAGACCAGTACTGGGCCATGGCCCTGGTTTGGGGGACCCCTGTTCTATAGAAAACAATCAGCTTCTATCACAATAGCTATTATTTGATGGGTACCCATCACATGCCAGGCACTGTCCCAGACAGTTTAACAATGTCATTTTTATTTAATTCCACAATTTTGTAAAGTAAGTATTATAATCTCATTTTGTGGATATGATAAGCTATGGGTTAGAAACAATGTACAGGCAGAGCCTGGAGCACTAGAGCAGGGCTGTGGGCAAAGACTGCTAGAGATTTTCACACAAAATCCACTTTCTTTTATGTCTTCTTAAGCCCTCTATAATCTACAAAATTCAAGATTCCTGTGTGAATGTGCCTCTTTGTTTCTCATTCCTCTTTTTTCACATGTACCTTGCATGTAGCAAATGTTCATTAAAGATTTGCTGTCTGATGTCTGTTGAGAGCCAGGAGAGAGTTAGGCAAATCATCCTCAGAGCATCCCATTGCATGCCACAGGTGTTTCTTCCAGCCTTCTTACCAATCAGGGTTGGCCTCTCCAGGATAAGCCAATCTTTACAGGAGATTGCAGACAGGACCAAGGCATGTGTACTTATTCGTTACCCGCCTAAGGGCTGGCTGCCTCCAGCTGCTCCCTGTATCCAGGCAGAGGCAACTCGGAAAGGAACAAAGGATAGCCTTTCTCTCTTTCACTATGCTGGAGGACAAAAATTGGAGAATATGGAAGGTGGGGAAAAGCACAGAGCCCAATTTATAGGCAAAGTTTCACATTATACTTATATTACAGCCAATGACTTCTAAATCCAGTAGTCCTCTAAAGAAATAAACACTAACAATGGAAAACGAATTCATTTGCAAATGACTCATACCCTGGTGTTTTCTCACTGAAGAATCGGTCTTATGAATCAAGGTAATTGTTTATTTTGATTCTTTTTACAAAAATGCTCTGAACAACTTTAGCTATGAATAATCGGAGACTAAGTATATTTACTCAAGGCATTATTTGTTCAGCTCCTGTATGTTACTGTGCAGAGAAGAAAAAAAAAAAAAAAACCCTACAAAATGCAAGGATACATACAGATGGCTTCTGCTATCAAACATTTCTTCCAATAGTATAGAAACAAACACTGGAACATGTGTCAGAAAGAAAAACAAACCTGAAAACCCCCACAATGCAAAAGTTAGAACTATCTTCAGTCTATATGGAACTTTCCAGACCTTCTTTTGCTTACCTCGATTTCTTTAATAGTGGCAGTACGTAGTTCACAGGTGTAAAATTAGCATTTTTTTTCTTTCTTTCTCTCTTCCCATTTCAGTCCATTTCTGCCTACCCTTTGTGGCATGTCTAATGCTAGCTATGTCATTTATTGTCCAACTCTTAGGATGGTTGTCAAGTCTTAAATGAGATAGACCATATAAACTACTCAGTATCGATACATCACTCTTTTGAAAATAGCTACTTGTAAAAAAAAAAAAATAGAACATTACTTTAGAAAGCTAATACTTTATTGAAAGTGCTACAGCTGCTTTCTTCAAACTATGTTTATTGGGTCTCAGATTTTTTGAAGAGGTACCACAGGGGCAGCCTAGGGGGTTAGCGTGGAGCGACAGAGATGTGTTATGCATATAGACTTCTCTTTAAGATGCCGTTTTAAGGAGAAAAAAGAAACACTACACTGAAAAATTTGCTACTCTATTTCAAGCTTTATGACTGTAACTGTTCATCTGTTTCAGTCACCTTAGACTCCCCAAATGCCTCTAGATCAGTGCTTATCACATAGCAGGGGCTCAGGTAATACATGTTGAATGAGGGACTGGAAAGCGCCCAATGTGAAATCTTTGGGATATAGTACAGCACTCTTTTTAATTTCCTCTAGTGTAAAACAATTTTACTGGGATTTAAAAATCATGATCTACCCATTTCTCCACATTCTCATGTCTGTAAGAACAAGTGAGCCATTCATTGATTTTTCAATTTCTTGAAGACATTTAATGAACTACTCTGAATTCCACTACTAGGCACTGGGAATTTGGAGATCACCCAATCCCTGCTGTCAAATTACTCTTAGCCAAAAAGAAAAAAAAAAAAAGATACAAAAATGCCACTATTAAGATAAGGAGATCCATGTTATAATTAAAGAGGCAATACTAAAGCTAATATCTTGCTGTTTACAGCAAAGAGTCAATCCACCTATGTGTTCTCAGAAAAGGTTTCCTAAAGGACACAATTTTTAATATAGGTTGTGAAGAATAAAGAGGATTTCACCAATTACTATGCCCTCAGAGCAAATGATTTAAGCCACAGTAAAAATAAGTCTGCAGCATAAAGTCCTTATAATGGGGTTTGTCATATGGAAAAGAGAATGGGAAGTGAGATCTAGACAATTGTGCCAGACTCATAGAACTCGGGGATTCTACATTCATCTGCCAGTGATGTTTAATCCTTGCAGATAAGGTATAGTTGTTAGACTGCTAGAAAGCAGTAGACTAATTGTAGTAATAATTAGGATCTGGCCAGGCATTATTTCTTTAAAGCAATCAATGACTGCCTGAGAATGCTGAACCTGTGGAAGTTTGAAATGAAAGAAGATCTATTAAATCATCTTGGCTGTTCCCCCTGGAGGCCAAATTCAGATCAGATTGTGTCGCAGTATCTGCCTTTACCCTAGATCTATACTCAGGTTAGTTCAGGGGGAGAGAGAGAAAAGTGATCCAGACAGTGGTTACCTGATTCATCAGAGTTTCACACAGAAAATTTCCTACAACGCTGGTTAGCAGAGTTCTGTCCCTTGACTCTGAAGCAACCACTGCTCAGTTTATTATAAACAAAAAACAATTTAGATAGTTATACAAAGATATACACAATTTTAAATGGTGCTTTTCCTTGTCTATTATCTTCACAGTAAGGGAGTCTCAGTGTAGAATCATCTTTTAAGATACGGGGTTGCAAAAATGTTTACAAATACTATGTAAAATTTATAACATACTGATCATTCTTGCATTTATTGTCTTGTCTTATCTTAACACAATCCCCTGACCCTTTACTGCCTAACCTAGAACCACTCTTGCTATCCTAAATCACTCACTCCAGCCACGGAATAAAGTTTGATTCTTGCCTGACTTAAAGGGGATCTCTTCATTCGGTTCACTGATAGTCATTTATAGACTTCTTAGGATTCTTGGGTATGTTTCTAATAAAACACACACACACACACACACACACACACACACACACATCATGCTCATCATCATCATCATCATCTCATTGGCTTGTAGTGTGGCCACATTTTTCTCCTCTCCCCAACACCTTCCATATAATTACAATGGTTTCTACAGGTAAATTGGAGTCCTGCCTAATCTAAAATTATATAAAATATATCAATAACAGAAGCTGTGTGGAAAACCTAAGAGAACATTCTAGTTTATTTGGCACAGCCTAAGAAGTTCTCTCTATAAGAAAAGCTAAGAACCCTTTATTCAATCATTCATTCAACAAATACTACGGAGTACCCTGTCTTTTCACTGAGAGCTGTCTTCAGGCTGGCTTGCCAGCTTGTGGGATTTTCACCAACAATCAGAGGACCCATTCAGAAGAAAAACTGCCGACACCCTCTTGGCTTACCTTATTTACAGAGTTGTTTTACTTTGTTCACTTAAATTGTTTTAATGGAATCTGTTTCTAACATGGTAGGCTTAGACCATTTCATATCAACAAGAACATTTGTATTTTTAGAAACCTCCAGAAATATGGCAACAATGACTGCAGCCTCATATTGCCTGCCTCTGTGAGATGGGTTCTGTGCTCTTCACTGTACCACAGTGACTTGAATCACTCTCCCACCCCACCCCAAGAAGCTGGCTTAGGCACTTGAGTTTATGACCCTTGCTTACCATAAACACTTATCTAGAAAGTAGATCATTATCTACAAAACTACTAGCTATGAGGAAGATGTAGAAAGTTTATGGCATCCCTAGGGAATGAAAACACTAAAGGAAGAGAGTGAGAGAAGTATGGGACCAGGGAGCAATATGGAATCAGACTTCACCCAGTTCACTGTTGTATGAGGTTTATCACCTCCAACAAATACTCATCAAGGAGCTATCTTTTCCTAAAGACTATTTAGAGATCCATAGCTGTCAATTAGGACCAGGAAAAATCAATTCCATCATCTTACTATCAGACAAATCATTGGCAGTAGTAACAAGTTTCCTGTAAAATGCATGATCCAGGTGAAACTGTAACATATATTAAGTTTGACTATTATGCCAGTGGCAGACAGAGCTTAGGATGACTCCCAGTGATTCTCACTTCCTGGTGTTTACAGCTCTGTGTAATCCCTTCCTTTTGAGTATAGGAGATATCTATGGCTTGCTTCTCACAAATAGTATATGGCAAAGGTATTGTGATGCCAGCCCCATGATTACATTATGCCATAAGTACTGTACCAGGAATAAGAAGACTCAGTATTAGCAGACTAGAGATGCTGGAGAACCTCCCTGCCAGCCTCATGAATTAAGTCATTGTGTTGAGGAGGCACACATACCAAGGAACTCTGGAGTGGCCTCTAGCACTTGAGGGTAGTCACCAGCTAACAGCCAGCAAAACAAGGGGGGAGGTCTTTAGTCACGTAGTCACAAGAAAATAAATCCTGCCAGCAACCTAAATGAACATGAAAGTGAATTCTTCCCCAGTTGAGCCTCCAGATGAGAACAGCCTCACTAACACTTTGATTGAAGCTTTGTGAGACTATGAACACAGCATTCAGCTAAGCTGTTTTGTCTCCTGACCTACAGAAACTGTGAGATGATAAATGTGTTGTTCAGGAGGCTGAAGTGGGAGGTTCACCTGAGCCCAGGAAGTCAAAGCTTCAGTGAGCTGTGATTGCATCACTGCACTCTGGCATGGGTGACGGAATGAGACCCTGTCTGAATAAAATAACATAAAATAAAAATAAGTGTGTTGTTTTAAGCCACTCAGTCAGTGGTAATTTTATCATATACCAACAAAACATGAATACAGTGTTTTTCAGTCTCCCTTTTGTGTATTCCCTCCTTCCCCCTTGGTGCATCCGTTTAATACTGCCATGAGTTATCCATCTGCCCAATAACTCCCTTATTCTTATCTCTCACAATGCCACTCTACAATGTATTACTCAACAGTAGTTTATTTTCTGAAGTGCTTACCCCAGTCCTTCCCATTTAATCTTTACTTGCTTATACACTTACCAGAACAGACAAGTGCCCAGTTCTCTGTGTAACCGTTTCCACTGCTGCTATAATAAATTACCACAAATTTACTGCCTTAAAGCAACATAAATTTATTATCTTACAGTTCTGTAACCCAAGATGGGTTGTACTGAGCCAAAACCAAGATCTTAATAGGGTTATATTGTCTTCTAGGGGCTCTAGAAGGGGATCTGTTTTCTTGCCCTTTCCAGCTTCTATAAGGTGACCACATTCTTTGGTTTATGGCCCCTTCCTCCAGCGATGTTGTAATGAGTCCTCTCACACTAATATCTCTGTACTTCTCTTTCTCTTCTGCCTCCCTTGTCTACTTATAAGGGCTCTTTTGATTACATTGAGTCCACTGGGTAATCCAGGATAATCTCCCTATCTTAATTCAATCTTAAATTTAAATCTTAAAATTAAACTAAATTAAATCTTAAAACAATCTTAATTCCATCTATAGCCTTAATTTCCCTTTGTTGTGTAACCATGTAACATTTGAGGATTAGAATGTGGACATCTCTGGGGAGCTATCTTTCTGCCTACCACAGTTTGTAAAAGCTGTAATTTTAAAAAGCAATCTACGGGACTCATTGAAGCCCTGGTGCTAATAGTCCATGGTGGTTTATAGGGTTAGCCCTCCCAGAAGAGCTTGTATCCTGAAGAGGCCTCTCCAAAATACATAAAACTTTCATATCTAAGGAATTCCCCTTAAACTGGGGGATGTTCTGGCACTGGTGTAAGCCTGGGAGAGAGATATATATTAAGCAAGGATGCGTTTAACGGTTCACAGGTCACATCATAAAAATGACTGTTTGCTCTGCTCACTTGTAGAGATAGTTCCCACTTTCTTCTTCATGGTGCATACCAGTATTATTCAACAGTCATAATCTAAATAGGTTGTGGTTATAGGCTTCAGTGATGAGGTAGTTAGGTTAAGAAAACTAGGAGACTCCCCACAGAGCTGATACAATGACTGCACCAACCTAGGGAAGGAGCAGAAGCAGTGAACTATTTCAGTCGTCACAACACCCAAGCAACAGTCAAATTCAGGGGCTTAGTTCTGTGACTCCCCAGCTCCTCAGTGTGTATGAATTATCTCAGTGGGAGTTCCAAATTTTCTAATATGCCTCCAAACAGAATCAATTTGAATGACTTTAATTAGCTTTAATTGTATTATTATTATTATTATTATTATCATCATTATCATTATGCTTCCTTTGTGAGGTTGATGAGAAATACTTTTGGAGAAACAAACCAACAAGCAAATGATAGATACAAGAAAAAAATTGTAAATTATTTGCCCATATGTCTTCTTATTTATATTTCTGAGACTGAAAACAGGTCAATTGTCAATTACAAATGGTTGTGGCATATACACGTATTCTGAGACAAGGTCAAGAAACACAGACTCTGAGTCATTTCTCTTCAAAATGGCTGTTTTCTCCACAACAGGCACAAGAAAACTCTCTCTCTCTCTCTCTCTCTCTCTCTCTCTCT
>NW_012106008.1:81029-106947 GCF_000951045.1 Mandrillus leucophaeus | reverse complement strand
AAAATCTGTGTTTTCCTGGTCCTCTAAATCATAGTTCTGAGAACTGTCCTGTAGGTCACTGTTTCAACTCCCCCATTTTTTATTAATCTGGCCATGGTTGTCAAGAGGAAATTAATCTCTTGCAGCCAAATGAAATTTGGGCTTCCCAGCACTAGCCACTAATGAAAAATGCATTAATGGCAAGCATCAGAAAAACCCCTGGCTCTCAGTACCAGAGGGTACATTTAAATGATTCTATGAATATAGATCAATAAAACTAATTTACTTATAGCCTTTGTGTGCAGTATTCAGATCTGAATAAAAGTCATTTGTATTACAATGTTTTGTATTAATTTGAGGTATCTATTGTTTTACATATTAAATTAATCTTGGTCTTTAGACAGAACTTCATATACAGTATTAAAATATGAGGCCTGGGATTTGATATTAGTAATGCTATGATTTCATAATTCAGCCTGGTTTGCCTGGATGTCATTTGAAATGCTTGGAGGGTCCCAGAGGGCCAACTCTGAGAAGCCAGGGTTAAATTGGAGAGAGAGCAGAGGACTTTAATATTCAAGTATGCAGCATATCGGCAGCAGTACTGAAGGGCCCACCTGCAGTTTGAGGGTTTAGAATGGGAGCCTGCTGAGTAGGGATGTGAGAATGGCGTTCACATGCACCTGAGTGTTTAGAGCATGAAGTGATGGCTACTCAGTGTGAATATCCTGACGTGAATACTGGGATGAAGAGATTACTTCCTGTTTCAATGAAGATAATTATTCATTCATCAAGTGTTTACTTAGCACCTTCTTGTTACTAGGTGTGTAGACATGAAGGTTAAGATTTTAGGAGCTTAAAATTGACACAGGCGAATCACCAGGCATTGTGATTTAACATGATAAGTACTGTACCAGGCATAAGTACAGGGTGCTTCTGGAGCCCAACGATACACCTCAGCAGCTCCATGTCTCCTGAACTTACTTGGCCATGGAATCCTTTTTATTTAAAAAAATACTATTAATAGTCCCTTAAACTCTATTCTAATACATCACTGTGGATGTAAAGCAATGATATAGTTAACCAAGAAGAAATGGCAAAAGTTAAAAATTCAACCCAGCTCTATCCATTTCCAGAAAGACAAAGCGAAATCTCTTCACCTACTCTTACCCCTTCAGCACCTCCGCCACAGGACTCTTCCTTATACTTTGTCCTTCAGCTAGATGCTGCAGGAGCTACCTAAATGGTAGCTGTGTCATGTCCTGTAGCTCAAAACAGATAAGAGTGTCCTGAGGACCAATGGCAGTTCTGACATTTTTGATGTTTTCAGTTATCTGTTTGAAATGATGTAGGGACTGTTATTAGTAGTTAATCCAGGAAAGTAGAATCTTCCACATCAATAACATTTCTTCAATACCTGTCTCTTAGTTTCAGTCATGATGATAACTGGATGTGCAATGACCTTTATAAAATGCAGAGTTTTAAATATATTTAAAGCATTATTACTAGTAGTATTAGTATTATTGCCAAGAAAGCTTCAAAAAAAGAGCAGAAACTACTTATCTCATCCTACTGTACTTCCAGAATTCTGGGACAGCAGGGATAATGAAAAGATTGCACCTCCATGCCTTCACTCACTTCCTATCCCCCAGGTGAGAATTAAAGTGGTTTAGAGAATGGAATTAGAAGGGGTGACAACGATTCTCTGTGCTATCTCTTAATTGTAGAATGACCCAAACAATATCACCCAGCAACTGTAAACCTTAGTTTGCTTATGTATAACATGAGAAAATTAGTGATTGCTATTCCTACCTTAATCAAAAGGACTAAGAGTGGAAATGAGATGATATGTGGGCGGGCAAATGCTGTGTGAACCACAAAGTTCTAGATATTATTTTATCCTTTCACATAACCTCTGTACTAATTAAGACACTAAGCTTGCTGCTAGGATACCTCAATGTGCAAGAAAGGTGCAGCCCCTGTCTCCATGGAGCTTCCAGTCTAGTGAGCGAGGCAGGAATCCCGGACCTGGGACCTGTGTAGCTGCACAGGGCCCTGTACTTAGAAGGGTTCTACTTTGTCTTAATGCTCTGCTGTTATTGTCTTGAAGTTGTTAATAATTTTGAATAAGGTATCCTGCATTTTTATTTTGTACTTGACTTCACAAAATATGTAGTCTCCCCTTCTGGTGGGTATAAGAAGTGAATGTTGAAAGTAAAAAATAAAGGGCTGCCCATGTTGAGCCATACTTAAAGCAGAAAAGAAGAAGATAGAGGGGAAACACTCAAAACAGAAAGTGTTCTGACGTCCTAGTGTATGCTTTAGATGGATGAGGGGGAGAGACCAAAGATAGAGAGATGACAAAGGAAGTCTGGATGCTTTCCAACAGACCTAAGTAGAAAAATCTCCTTTAGCAACATAAATAGGTTTAGAAAAGAGAAGCAGATGAGAAGACAAGATAAAAATGAAGAGGGGCAGTGGAAAAATCACACCTAAAACCTAACTGTGGCCATATTGCTATAAGAACCTGAGAGGAGAGCGCAGTTAATGCGGGTGTGAAGAAAGGGATAAAATCTAGGATTGCGAAGGGTAACAGCCAAATGACCAGGATGAGCTGCATCACCTTGGTGTAGTCAAATTCCTTCAGCCTAGCTGTGCCTGGACCAACAGGCATTTGGAATGGAGGCAGAATTCTTTATGGATGGTCCCTCCCACAGGGCAAGGGCTCTTGCTTTATAGTTTCATAACAAGATCTGCTTGGAACATCTGCTACTGAACAAATATCTAAGCTTTCCCTGCCCCTCCAGAGGCCCTGAATCTGGACAGCTATGTATCCCATGTGTTTTGAATCCCTCTTCTTTCCAGATTACCATGAACAAAAGCTTGGTTTATACATTTTATTAATTTTTTTCAGTCATTTTCCATATGACTGCATTACTGAAAAATGGTAAATTCACACTAATCATAACAATTATATGACTTAAGCTGGATAGTTCTGATCTCTACTCCTGTGCATATGACCTTATAGTCTACTAAGAAAGAAATATAGGAAAATAAACAATCAACATATCGTGCAGCATGTACATTGATAGAGGAGTGTACGCTATGGTGACCAAAGGGAGGAGACAATTATCTTCAATATTATCAGGAAGCTATCTCAAGAATGCCACCCACTCTGCCTTAAGGAGGGTCTTGAGGAATATACAGGAGTTTGCCAGTAGAAGTGTGGATTAAGTACACCATGAGCGATATGAGAAAATCTTCATCACTTAAGGAAACACAGAAAGTTAATACAAGGAATTAAAATAAAGTGTATATACAAAACCTACTCTTCATCATAAACTCTAAACTTGTTTTGTAATCTGCACATATCTCAGAAGTAAGTACCTATGCTGAGTGAATAACATGAGTTAGAGTTATCATTTTTCTTCTTCCCATGAGTTCTAATATTATAATATTTTAAAACAAACCACCAAGTTGGTAGCAAAATATATAATGCCATTTTTCTTATAAAATCTTCTCTTAAAAAAACTAGAATTCTCTGCATTGGCATTTTGAAAACTGGAATATATATACCCCTATAGATTATGAATATACAGTGTCAACTTCAGACTATGAATATACAAGGTCAGCTTTCGAGGGCAGAAGCCATTCACAAATATATATTGCATAAACCTGCACCTTGTTATCCTCATTATTACTTTAATTTTATTAATTTCATATTATAATAAATAGCAATAATATTACCTGACATGTGTAAAGGGCTTGCTACATTGTAAATGATTTTCATAGCTATGATCTGACTTGTGTTAATACTCAAAAGCTCTGTAAGATTGAAAGAAAAATCCTATATAGATGAGGATGATACAGATCAAAAGGTTAGAAGAATTACTGAAGGCACAGAACAAATTACTACATGGGAAAACTCTAGAACCTAGCACCTTACTTTCCAGTTCAGGGTTCTTTGGCACTTACGACATCTTTGAATAATTAAATATGTCTATGTAGGACATCGCATGTAGGACTGATAAGCTAGTTACAAAATTTTCTTTTAGAGGATTTACTGCAGTTAAAAGGGAAACATCTCTAGCTTCTGTAATATGCTAAGGAAACAACACAGGGAATTGCTTTCTTAGCACCATTCGAGTCTATACCACTCTATAAACCAAAGACTCCCCTTTAATTTTTAAAGACAGAGAATCATCAAAGGATGCATATCAGGAAACCCCCCCTAATTATCTCCTAACTATTCACACAGATGTGGACTCAAGTGCGTACTCTAGTACCAGTCACATGACACTAGATTATTTGTTTCTGATGACTTTATTTTTACTAGAGAATACATGAAATGAATTCAAAAGTCCAAAAGAACGAACTCAGTGCAAACAGTTTCACTCCCACTCTTGTCTGGAGCAAAGAACTCTTTTTTAACAGCTTTATTAAGATATAACTTACACATTATGCGATTCACCTATGTAATGTTTACAATTCAAGGTTTTTAGTACATTTGCAGAGTTGCCATAATCTAATTATAGAGTATTTTCATCACTTGAAAAAGATACCTCATACACATTCGCGGTCCTTCTCCACTTGCTCTCTCCCCTAGGCCCCAGACAACAGACATCTACGTTGTGTCTCTGTGGATTTGCTGACTCTGGGCATTTCGTATAAATGGAATACCACTATATGTGGTCTTTTGAAAATAGTTTCATTCACTTACAACAAGTATTCAAAGTTCATCCATGTTGTAGCTTGTGTCAGTAATTCATTCCTTGTTATGGCATAATAAGATTTTATTAGATGAATATACCACATTTTATTTATTCATTTGTTAGTTGATGAACATTTGGGTTGTTTCCACTTGGGGTTATTTAAATAATGCTGCTATAAACACTTGTGTACGGGCTTTTGTGTAAATGAATGTTTTCATTTATCTTGAGTATATATCTAGGAGTAGGTTTTCTGGGACATACGATGATGTTTAATTTTTTGAGGAACTGCTGAAATGTTTTTCAAAGAAGTCGCATCATTTTACATTCCCACCATCCATGTATGAGGATACTAATTTTTTGAGCTTCTCAACAACACAAACATTATTGTCTGGTGGGGTTTCTTGTTTGTTTTATTATGTTTTGATATTTTTGGGGGGGTTATATAATTCCTAGCAGGTGGAAAGGGGTATCTTATTGGGCTTTGATTTGCATTCCCCCAATAACTAATGAGGCTGGGTATCTTTTCTTATGCTTTTTGTATACATTCTTCCGAGAAATGTCTGTTCAGGTCTGTTGCCTATTTTTTAATTGGGTTGCTTATCTCTTTATTATCGAGTTGTAAGAATTTTTTATATGTTCTGCATATGAGCCTCTTATCAGATGTATAGTTTGTAAATGTTTTCCCCCAGTTGTGGGTTGTTTTTTTACTTCCTTGGTGGTATTTTTCATAAGACAAGCTTCTTAATTTATACTGTATTTTTACTTCCTTGATGGTATTTTTCGCAAGACAAAGTTCTTAATTTATATCAAGTCCAAATTATCTATTCTTTCTTTTATCATTTGTATTTTTATGCCATATCTAAGAAATCTTTGTTTAAATGAAACTAACAAAGATTTATACCTATTTTGTCTTCTAAATCTCATAATTTTAGCTCTTATATTTAAGTCTGTGATCTATTTTAGCTTAATTTTTGGCACATGATATTTGATTTTGGATATCCAATGATTCTAGGAATATTCGTTGAAAAGACCATTCTTTCCCTCATTTAATTTTTTTTGGCAATCTTGTTGAAAATAAATTGTCCATAAAGTAAGTTTTTTTTTGAACTTACAATTCTGTTATGTCAACCTATATGTCTTCATATGCTAATACCAAACTGCTTTGATTACTGTAGCTTTGGAATACGTCTTCAAATTTGAAAGTGTGACTTCTCCAACTTTCTTCTTCTTTACCTAGGTTGTCTTGGCTATTCAGGATTCATATTCAGATTTAATATCTGAAAAAAAAGTAGCTGAGATTTTAATAGAAATTAAGTTAAATATGTAGATTAATTTGAAAATATCACCATCTTAACAAATTAAGGCTTATGATCCATGACTATGAGATGTTTTTCCACTTATTTATATTTTCATTAATTTTAGGATTCAACTGAGAATTTAATTTAAAACGTTATAATTTTCTAAATTTCCTAAAAATTTCTGATTCTTTTAGGAGTGTTTTGTAGTTTGAGTATAAGTTTTGCACATCCTTTCTTAAATTTAGAAAACATTGTTTATTAACTCCTTCCATTAAATATATTCCTAAGTAATTCATTCTTTTGAGTGACTGTAAATGAAATTGTTTTACAAATTATAATTTCAGATTATTTACTACTAGGGTAAAGAAGTACGACATACTTTCATATGTTGATATTATATTTGCAAACTTCCTGAGCTAGTTTATTAAGTAGTGGCTTCTTTAAGATTTCCTACATATATAGAATCATATCATCTGCAAATGATCATAATAGCGTGATATTAGCTGTTAAGTTTTTACAGCTGCCTTTTATCAGGTTAAAGAAGCTTCCATTTATTCCAGGTGTCTTTTTTTATCATGATAGGATTTTGGATTTAATAAAAAAAAGAAAACAAAAACAATTCTGCATTTAATGAGTTGACTGTGTGGTTTTTGCTCTTTTCTTTGTTAGTATGGTGCATTACATTACTGAAACAGCTAGATTTGGTCTACCAGTTGACTGTTTCTGTTTTCCATAAATTTTGTGGTTTTGTTTTTTTATTATATGTTCTTTACTTCTTTCTTTGGTTAAATATTTTTAAATGTAACATCTCGATTTCTTCAATAATTTTTGAATTACATCTTTTGGTTATTTTCTTAGGGGGTCAATCTAGGGTTTATCTTATATATCTTAATTTATAAGAATCTTCTAAGGAATCTAATTCCACTTAATGTAAAAATATTACTTCTTTATTACTCTGTTCCCTTTTCCTCATTTTTCATGGTGTTATTGTTCTACATATCACATCTATATATGTTACAAACCCAACAATACGTTGTTACAATTATTAATTCAGGTAATTTTATATCTTTTAAGTAAGCTGAGTGAAGAAAAATGAGCATGTCAAAGAATTGGCTATATAATCTTCTCATTTTACATTGCTGGCTCTCTTTATTTCTTCCTGAATATTTGAGTTACCATTTGGTGTCATTTCCTTTCTCAAATTTAGCTTTGCTCCCATATGCCTTCCTTGTGCTGTTATTGCCAAACCTATTCAATTTCTATATGTTTTGAGTCCAACAGTTATACACATATTGTTTTATGTATTTGTTTTTAAAATAAGGTAAAAGAAAAAATATATAATTGTACTGTCTTTTATTATCACCTACATAATTACCTTTACTGGAAGTCTGATTTTTTGCGTGAATTCACATTCCTGTCTGGTGTTAGTTGCTTTCAGCTCAAAAATTTTCTTTAGTATGTCTTGTAAGGTGGATCTGTTAGCAATGAATTATTCCAGTTTTTGTTTATCAGGGAATGTTTTTATTTCACCTTCATTTAAAAAAACCATTTAAATAGGCTTATTTTCTAAGTAGTTTCAGTTTACAAAAGAAAAAAAGAAAATCAGTGAAAAGTATTCATATGCTAGTCACCTCCATCAATTTCTCCTGTTTTTAGCTTCTCGTGTTAGTGTGGTACAGTATTATACTTGATAAATCAATTTTGGTACATTATTATTAACTTCAGTTCCTGGTTTACACTAGCATTTACTCTGTGTTGTACATTCTGTGGGTTTTGACAAATGTGTAACATGTATTCACTGTTACATTAACATACAGAATAATAGTTTCACTGTCCTAGAAATCTCTTTTGCTGAGTATTTTCTTTCTCTCTCCTCTCAAACCTCTGGCTACCATTGATATTTTTACTGCCTACATACTTTCGCCTTTTTCCGAATATCATAATGTTGGAATCATACAGTATGCAGTCTGTTCCAATTAGCTTGTTTCACCTAGCAATATGCATTTAAGGCTCCTCCATGTCTGTTTATGGCTTATTAGTTTATTTTTATTGCTAAATAATATTTTATTGTATGGATGTACCATAGTTTGTATGTCAATCACCCTATTGGAGGACATCTTAGTTCTTTCTAACTTTTGGCATAGAAATAAAGCTGCTATAAACATTTGTATGCAGGTTTTTGTGTGGGTGTAAGTTTTCAACACATTTGGGTAAATACCCAGCAGCGCAATTGCTGGATCATACGGTAAAAGTATGTTTAGTTTTGCAAGAAACCATCACTCTTCCAAAGTGACTGTAACACTTTGCATTTCCACAAGTAATAAAAGAGAGTTTCTGGTGCTCCACATCCTTGCCAGGATTTTGTGTTGTATTTTGGATTTTGGCCACTCTAATAGGTGTGTAGTAGTATCTCATTGTTGTTTTAATGTGAAATTCCCTAATAATGTAGGATGCTGAATATCTTGTTCTATGCTTATTTGCCATCTGTATATTTTCTTTAATGAGGTCACATTTTTGTAAAATATTTTTTTCTGGATATACGTTTTTTGACTTTTTCTCCTTTCTTTCAGCATTTTGAATATGCCATCCTATTGTTCATGGCCTCCATTTTTCTAATAAGTCAAACGTTAATCTTATTTGGGTTATTTTTCTCTTTCTGCTTTCAAGGTTTTATCTTTATTTTTCTCTTTTGATATTTTGAATGTGATGTGTCTGGTGTAAATATATTTATACTTTTATCCTACTTGCCTATTGTACAATGCAAGAAATAAAAAATAAGGTTAAAAGGAAATAAAATAAAGGAGCCAGGAATTTCTGGTTTTAAAAATTCCCAGTGATTCCAGATGGCAAATATTTCTGTAATTAACAAGTAGCTTCTAAGCTAAATAGAAATTTGGGTAATTATAAATGTAGCTTCTGTGAACACCTGAAATGGAAGTCTCTGCATATATATATATCTTTCATTTCACTTGAGAAAACACTTAGGAGTGTTTGTTGGGTGATAAGGTAAGTTTATGTATGTTAAACTTTATAAGAAATTGGATAATTGTTTTTGCAATGATATTACAAAGGAGCATGTAGAAACTTTGGGGAATAGTGGAAATATTCAACTTATTAACTATGATGATGGTTTCACAAGTGTCTATATATAACAGATTCATCCATTAGTATATTTTGAGTATGTGGAGAGTTTGTGTGTGTGTGTCAATTAACCCCAGTAAGTTGCTAAACAATTTTTTAAATACATTCTAATTTTCTTTGTGTTTCCTTCCTTTGCATATGTATTATTTTAAATTGGGTGCTTAATTTTCAAAATTTTTGAATTTTTCAGATGTCTTTCCAATTTTTATTTTATTTTAATTTTCTTGTCAGAGAACATACTATGTATGGTTTAAATCCCTTAAAATTCTGAAAAACTGTCATCACCCAGAACTCTGTCCTATCTTGGTAAACCTTCTATATGCATTTGAAAATAATATACATTCTCCTGTAGTTGAGTGTAGCGTCTACAAATGTCAATCAGTTCAGGTTAACTGACAGTGTTGTTCAAGTCTTCCATGTCATATATATGCGTATATATTCATATTCTGCCTGTTCTATCAATTACCAAGAGAATATTGTCCATTTATTAACATGAAATGCCCCTCTTTATCTCTGGCAACATTCCTTGTTACGAAGTCTACTTGTCTGATATTAATATATCAAGTCTAGCTTTCTTTTGGTTAGTGTTTACACTAATTTTTCATCCTTTTACTATTAATCTGTTTGTGTCTTTATATATTTACATTTTGTTTCAAATAGACAACATTTACCTACATGTTATTTTTTAAATCCAATATGACATTTTCTTTATAATTGAAGTGTTTAGGTCACTTACATTTGATGTAGTTGTCAATAAAATTGGTTTAAACCCTCCATTTTGTTTTCTTTTTTTACTAAATCCGAAATCCTATCATGATAAAAAAAAAGACACCAGGAATAAATGGAAGCTTCTTTAACCTGATAAAAGGCAGCTGTAAAAAACTAACAACTAATATCATGCTATTATGATCATTTGCAGATGATATGATTTTATACATGTAGGAAATCTTAAGCCACTAGTTAATATTCAGTTAATTATTTAGAAAATAATAAAAGACTATTTTTTTAATGTTTTATTTGTTCCTCTTTTCTTTTGTTCCTGTCTTTTTAAGAAGGATTGAATACATTTTATAAATTCTTTCTCCAGTTTTGGCTAGCTAGTTATATCTTTCATTTAGTTTTGAGTGTGGCTGTCCTCAGGTTTACAATATACATCTTGAACTTATTGTAGTCTACCTTCAAACTATATAACATCATTTCACATGTAGTCTAAGACCATTGTATTTTAATTTGCCCTCTTCTCATCCCTCACTTGAATAGATGTTACTTTGACACAAGTTATGAAACTCCAAATTTATTATAATTTTTGCTTAAAAAATGTAGTTATCTTTTAAAGTGATTAAGATGTTAACTATTTCTTCCATATTTTACTCACATATTTACCACATCCAGTGCTATTTATTTTTGTGTATAGATATGAATTCCAGCTTGTATTATTTTCCTTCTGCCTAAAGAATTCCTTTAATATTTGTTAAGGTGCATATTTGTTGGTGATGGATTCTCTCACCTTTTTTTTTTTTTTAATAACATCTTTATTTTGCTTTCTTTATTGAGAGATAATTTTGTTCAGCAAAGAATTCTAGATTTTTTTAACCTTACAATTTTTTAAATTTGAACTCATTGTCTGTTGGCATGCATAATTTCAGAATTCCTCTCACTGTTACTCTGTACTACTTTGTGCATACATATATTTTTATCTGACTTCTATGAATATTATTTTAATGTGTAAATTAGTATTTTATTTTTCTCTTCATCCTGGGTTTTTAACCACTTGGTGATTTCATGTGAATTTTTAAAATTTAATACTGTTTATGGTTTGTTGAGGTTTTGGATGCATATATTTATAGTTCTCACCTAATTTGTAGAATTTTTGGCCATTATATATTCACAGTTATTTCTTTTCCTCATCTCCTCCCATCTACTTCTAAGATACCAACTGCATCTGTTATAGAATGCTTGATATCATTACACAGTAGTAATAAGGGTCTGTTCATTTTTTTTAAGTCTCTTGCCTTGACTTTAGACAGTTTCTTTTGCTATGCATTTACCTTAACTTATCTTTTCTTCTGCATTACTGTGATGATTATCCATTATATCTAGTATATTTTTAATTTCAATATTGTATTTTTTATTCCCTAAGATTTTTATTTGGGTCACTTTTATATATTTTCATTTTCTTCTTATGTTCATATTTTATGTTACCTCTCTAAACATATTTATAATAGCTATTTGAATATGTTTTAGTGCTAATTTCATTATCTCATTTCTGAGTCTGTTTCTCTTTATTAACCAACTCTTGGTATGAGCATATTTTCGTGCTTGTATGCATGCCTGGTAATTCTTGTTTGAATGCCAGACATTTTAAATTTTATGTTGCTCATGCTGGATTTTTTGTTGTTGTTGTCATTCCTTCAAACAGTTTTAGACTTTGTCCTAAAAGGCAGTTAAGTTACTTATTATTAGTTTGATCCTTTTGAGTCTTGCTTTTATGCTTTGTTAGGGCAAACCAAGGGCAATCTTTAGCTTAGAGCTAATTTATTCCCACTAACAAGGCAATACCTTTGTGAGCACTCTGCCAAATGACCCACGTTTTACAAGGTCTTTCCATTCTGGCTCTAAGAAATATAAATGATTCCCAGTTCTCTATGAGCTCTAAGATTTCCTCAGCATACTATTTTCCAGAGCTCTTTTTTCCTGTACACATTACATTATTTTTTATTTGTCCATAGATTGCTACTCAATCAATGACTCAAAGGGACTCTAAAAATTTCCAGAGTTTTCTCTATGAAATTCCTTCTTCTCTCAAACTCTGTTCCAAGAATTCTAGCCACTTTAGCTTCCCTGTACATCAATCTTTATTTCTTCAATTAAGCAAGAACAACAGGCTCTTTTGGGGTTCTCCCACTCTATCCTATGGCCTAGAAACTCCAGGTAGTAAACTGAGACAACATAGGGCTTCTTTCATTTGCTCTTTATTCCTTAGGGAACACAGTCCTGCATTGTCTATTGTCCAACGACTAAAAGTTGTTGTTTCATATATTTTGTCTGGCTTTCTCCTTTTTAATCTGGAAAGGTAAACATGAGTTCTATTACTATATTATGGCTGAATGTGAAATTCCACATAATTTTTCTGATAGCTATCTGACAGCTACTTTTTTCTTTTTTCTAAAGTTATTTGTCTCTGTGAGCCTCAGTTTTCTCTTCAATAAATTGAGAATAATAATAATCTTTATTTCATGGGATTATTGTGATAAAAGTGTATAGCATCTAACTACACCTATAGTAGGCACTAGGTAGGCATTTCTTTCCATTTACTTTGATAATCAAGAGACACTACATCGCTCTGCTTACCAAATCACTTCCTATCCTGACAAAAGTCAATTGAAGCATATTTTTTTCCTTAACAATGTCCTTGCCAGGTCCAGCCGAAAGGGATCTCTCCTTTCTCTGAATTCTTTTAGCAATTATTGCCTGTAAAATTTGTTCAGTAATTAATCATAGGTACCCTTTGATAGCATAGCTACTGTTGTCTGGAAATGCTATTTAAATCCTCTATTAGCATATCTCAAAATGCTATTTAAAGCCATTATTGTTGGATATTATCTATTGCTTGTAAGTCTCTCTATCCAACAAGACACAAGCTTTTCTGAGGGTGGGTTACTCATCATAAATGTGTTACTACCTCTATAGTTCCTGAATCAGTGCCCAGCATATAATAGGAGCAAAATTATTAATTTAGTTTTAATTATATGTGTTCAAAGGAGCTATTTATTCCTTCATATTTTCCTCTAACTTTTATCTTTTTCTAATCCCTTTTGGGGACTTAAAATTCTATCCGAGAAATGGCATCACCTTAATAACATGGAATTTATACATTGCTCATGGTATAGAATCCCTCTGCCCTCTTCAATCATCTTTAAATGATCAGCCTCTGATCTTGCATCTCTAAGCCCCATTCTTTGGCATTATTAAAAGAAAAGAATGTGTGAGGAGAGGATCATAAAACCCAGGAGAATAATATATGGGATAGCAGATACCACTTAGAGGCCTGGCAGGTCCTCATGGCTGAAGAGCCACAACCAGTTTGACTCTCTTCCTTGTGTGGAGCATGGGACCTGGCCATCTCTGTCCATCCAATCTAAGACTCTGATCAAAGGGTCATAACATGAGGCAAATAAATCCCTGTGTTTGTGATTTCTTGGTTATGATCAAAGATAAATCATGTGCTCTGTGTGAGTTGTAGGATTTATTGTTCTGTTAATATTCAAGAGGGGTATCACCCTCCCACCAAAAAGAAAAAAAACTGTTGTTGTCCCATGAACTTGAAATCTTAATGATAAGCCAAACACATGAAAGTCATTTACAGGACTCCTTGGAGGGGCAATTGGTATCTGATTTTGCTTTCTCTACCCTATGACCATGCATCATTTTCCCTTGAACTGGAAATTTCCAAGGAGAAATGACACTTTAATGAATGATGGTGTGGATTTAGAAACCTATTTCATCTCAGTGACTTCCACAGAAATTGGATGTTTGCTAGTCACATGATGACTGGTATGACTGAAAACCCCTGCAAACCTGCTAGAATCGGAAAAGTCCTCTGCATTCTTAAGGCCTGACGCAAAATTCAGGTACCCATGATTATAACCTGATTCCAGTTCTATAGCAGGTTAATGAAGTTTAAATAATTAGAATCTATTGTCCTAAACTATTAAAGCTGGTTCTGGTCACTTCCTTTGAGGTCAATAATAGTGACAGGGCTATTCTTTCATACCTCCTGGGAGCCTGAGGCATGATACAGAGAAGAACCTCACATATCATGCATCATCAGAGGATTAGAATGAACTCAGGAAATATTTGCTCTTGTCACATTGTCTTCACCGGAGCTAGAGACTTTTTACTAGGAAAAACTACGAAGTAAGCTGAATATCTGTAATTTCACCTGGTCCGTAGAGGATGCCCTTTCTTCTGCCTCAGACACTCGATACTTTCATGTTCTTTTCCCCTCTCTCCCACACCTTACAGTTCTAAATCAGGAAAAATCTTAAAAAGTAATTAATTCACAAATTACTCAGCTCTTCTCCTTATCCTTTCCTTAACATGGACAAACCTTAATCAAAAAGAGTGAATCTTTAATGAGGTATTTTCAGCATTAGCAAATAAAAATTTAGGGTCACGGAGGCTTTCTCATGGCTCATAATCCCAAACCACTACAACTACTCTTAGGCCACCAATATCCTCAGGGTGATCGCACAGGGATGCTCAATGAGTGTTAGCCACTGCCGAGTTCTCTTCCAACAGGCACAAAAAAGCCAAGAAAAAAAAATGGTCCATTTCATATCAGCACAGAGAGCAGGGAACCCACTATTTGATATCCTTCATTCAGAGTAGCACAGTTCCCATGCTTATGAGCAAATCCTTGTTCTCTCAAGCCTCTCCTGGTCTTCTCCTTAAGTTCTTCCGTTTGCACGACGGCTGCTTTGTCCCCTCTTTGACCTCTTTTCTGGGATAAATGAAGCAACACCGGGATAGCTGCTTCCTGTATGAGTCTGTCGGCTTCACAGGAGGAAGGGGAAAAGGCAGAGTGGTCTCTGGTTTCATCCTTCTTAACCTCTATTTTTCACTTCCATTGACTCCCCAGCTCCCTCTGACTCCCGTGGGTGAGCCCTGATTTCCCCCACTGTCAATGCCTGAATCCAGCCTCCCTCTCCCCAGCCCCTTGACTTCCCCATTAATACACTGAACCCCTCATGTTTCAGGAAGTTTGCGAGGGCAGTTGGCGAGGTGAAATTGTGCTTCCTGACAAGTATGCAAAGCATTCTGTGATATAGTGGATCTGGAAGCCCCTATTATAGGAGATTTACTATTCTGTTCTAAGGTTGCACTCCAGGTTGAAATTGGCTGACAAGGTCTTAGCTTGGGTAGGATTTATTCCCCATATATTAAATTATTTTTTTAATTAGTTCAATGCCCAGGTCATTTCTAAAGCGAAGAAATGTGAAATAAATAAGTTTCTGAAGTAAAAAAGAAACAGGCCATCATTTGAGTGAGTTGTTAAGTTTAGACAAAAATGTTTGTAGCCCCCAAGCCATTAGATATTTACTTCTACACATTGGCTTAAGCACCAAGGAGCCACATACAACCTACAACCTAGACCTTCACAAATTAATTCCTATTGCTACTGGTCTCCTTGGCCTCTGC
The DNA here is from genome assembly GCF_000951045.1 of Mandrillus leucophaeus. Lineage (NCBI taxonomy): Eukaryota > Metazoa > Chordata > Mammalia > Primates > Cercopithecidae > Mandrillus > Mandrillus leucophaeus. The sequence continues at coordinate 91,616 of NW_012106008.1, read as the reverse complement.
TTATAGAGCAACTTATTTTTCTTTCTTTCTTTTTTTTTCTAAGGGAGGCATAAAGTACGTGTAAAATCTTTGGCAGGAAAGCAGAAATTGGGCCTTTTCAGTAAATCTGAAATCTTTTCCGCATCCCTGGTTCAGTGACTATATAAGCGTGGGAGAGGTGGAAGGAGGGTGTCTGTGCCTGGCAGATTGTGGGGAGGAGGTATTATTGCCTGCGCGCGTGCACACACAGACACACACAAACCCCAGATGGTAACTAGATGAGGGAGAGAAGCCAACAACACCAGGAGTTATTTTAGGAACAAAACTAGGAATCTGCATATGGCTAGATTTTTCATCTCAAATGTTATTCTTACATATGACAAGTTTCTCGGTAGGGTCGAAGCCAGTCCATTGATCAATTCAAACTATTTTCCTAGATCCTAATGCTTTGGTGGTAGGAAGAAAGGGTGAGTGGTCCTTTTAGCAGACCTGAGATATTGCAGATCTTCTAGTAAAGGCCCTGTCATTTTCCCAGAACCCTCTTCTCTCAGGTTACATACACAAGGACCAGTAATGGCAGAGAATAGTTCAAAGTTATAAGATTGCAGGAATTTAGCAGTTTCTTTATGTCTCTGATGGCTGATTAACTGTGTTGGTTATGGGATACTGCTGGTGAGAAAAAAAATGTGTTTGTTCTACTTTGAAATTCACTTTGCAAACGTTCCACACTTATGAACTGTACCTCAAACAATGGTCAGTGGATTCACAATTTCATACTGTTGGGGAAAAGACAATAAAAAGAAAGAGTATGAATGGCATAACACCCATTCTTTACTACTCCTATTACCACTAAACAATCTCAAACACAACACTGTATAAATGGCAATTTATTAATATCATCCATATATATATCAATAATATTATGCATGTGTAAAATGCATAAAAGACTACCATTTCCTTCCTTTTCTTTAGTTCTTTTTAATTAATCAATCAACCCATTAATCGATATCTCTTGATGGCCACTACGGGAGGAGTGCTTTGAGTTTCAGGAGTAATCTTAGTTTTCAACAGTATTTATCTGAAATGCAACGGAAAGCTTTTTTTCTTTATTTCACACTGTTGCTTGAAAGACTTGATGCTTCTGTGACTTGGAGAGAGAGTTGTAAACCAAGAATTTTTTCTCTCTTCCAGCATGAGGTAAAATGCCACTGAAATAATGTGCCAAGCTCTGTGCCAAGCTCTGGGTATACAAAAGCAATGAAGACACACTCACCGATCTCAAAGAGCGCACAGTCTAGAGATGAACACAGCACATAAATGGTAATTACAAGGTGTTGTATTAAGTGGTTTATCAGATGCATATATTATATTTCATGTTATAAGAGCACAAGAGAGTGAGTCATGAATCAGAGTGAGGAATATGGTAATGATTCCTGCCCGATTTTATGTTCTCAGAGGTAGGGTGAGCTTGGTGCTTGCATAATTAAATTCTCATTGCCCTTATAGAAAATTTGGGGATGGCATGGTATGCACAAGGCTTTGAAGAGCTTTTATAACAGATGGTGTAGCATGCATCTGTTGCTTTGTTCAGTAGGTGGACCTCCTTTCTTCTGAGAATAGCAGCCCCTTTAGGGAGAGAAATATTGTTCTCCTCTTCTTCAAATATGTGCTTATATTAGGGATAGTCAATCACAATGCCCTACCTACCACGTCCCAGAGTTCTTTAATTGGAACTATGGGCAAATAGTCCCTCTTGAGTGGAAAGACGTTAATGCATGCCTGTGTCTGCCAAAAGATATGTTTCCAGCTCTTGAAGGAAGTCCATCTAACAGAAAGAAGTAAAGGCACAAAGACAAACAGAAATGAAAGAAAAAGACAGAGAGGTCGGTCTCTGAGTTCACAGTCCCGGTTCTGGTCATACCGCAGGCCCAGCTGTGCCAGTACACTCCCTACCATTTGATTGCAGAGCCGAAATATTTCACTTTCTGCCTCAGTTACTTTAAATAGGTGTTTGCCTCTTCTATCCAAGTCCCAACTAATTTAGATGACTGGCAGAGTCAACACTAGAATTTCTCCAAAATCCAGAATCTATTCAGACTTAGTATGGTATCAATCCGCTAATCTACAAGTGAGATCTGTTTCTGCACACTTCTGTTACCTGGTGCTAATGACTCCTCTGCCAGAGTGTTCCTACTGTTCCTAGCAGGATCTTATTCTAGGCTACATTAAGCTGCAGGAGGCTACAGTGGAGTACTGGGTTAGGAATGGTTTCCAGTATGGAAGGAATAGACAGGAATGTACTGTCTGGTGAATCCCAAGCACACACCCTCTTCTGAAATGTGGGCTGGAGACTGAGTGTTAACACCGTGCTCCAAAAATGTGGCTCTACTACAGCAGTGGAAACTTCTGTCAAACAATGTCTGCAGACTGGCAACCGAGGCAGCTATTTGGAAGCAGGTTGGGAAAACAGAACAGTTCTTATTCACCAGAACTTCAAATTGAATCTGTCTAGAGCTAAGCTTACCATTCGCCCTCCCCAATCTGCTTCTCTTCCATTATTCTTGATTTTAGTTGCTAGTACCACAATATAACCAGTTACACAACTAATACATGATGACTTTCTCATTGACGGAGTTTTCTTCCTCAAGTCCCTCAGCCACAGCATCTAACCATGCACCATTTTAGTCAATTTTAACCCTTAAGGATATAAGTACATAAATACACATTTCATTGCGTCTATTCATCTCTACTACTAATTACCTGGCTAAGACACTCATTGTATTTTACCAAGTCTAGTTTAACGTCCTTTTAACCGGTCTCCTTGGCTCCATTCTTCTCCTCCTGTATTCCATATTTCACACAGCTATCAGAGTGATTTGTCTGAAATGCAAATACAATCCAGTTGCTTTCCTATTAATACTCATGCAAGAGTGTCTCATCACTACAGGAGCCTTAGTATGACAGACCAGCTCTGTCTTGCAGTTGTGGGTCCTGCCTGCTTTTCCACTTTCATGGCCGGCCACTCCCCATCCCTAAGTTTTCACTTCAGCTGTTCTATTGTTCTTGCAGTTCCCTGTTTATACTCTTCTTTTACTAGTATGCTTTTTTATTAAGCCAGAATTAAGGCACTCAGAGGCCCTAAGCTTGGAAAAAAAATAGGGTTATCCATGTAAAATTCAGAATATAATACTAAACTATAAAAACAAGTCCAAGATTGTGCTGATTTGCCCTTAATGACTGCTTTCCCCCTCACCCCCACCCTCTGCCCTTATATCAAATATCCAAAGGAAGTTTTATAACATCTGGGCTGTATTATGGTATGGGTTAAATGATGGAATAAGAATCCTTGGTGGAGTTGCAATCATCAAGTTGATGGGACCTGTGAACTCACAACTTGCAAATTGTTCATGCCTTGCCCTTTCTCCTGGTAATAGACTCACACATCTTCCCCTGAAAATACCTTTCAACTCATCAGAGAAAGGAAGGGAGAAGCAGCCCATGTGTGGAGCCGTTCTCGATAACGCTATTGCCTGCCTAGAAGGATAGCTTGATTTTTTTCCCCCCAAGCAATTACTTAAATGGTGTTTTAGCCCCTTTTTCTCTGAAGCAGGACATAACCTTTATTGACATTGTGGCTGCTGCCACATCTGTTAAGCTGACAGAGAGAAGGAGCTGGCCTGATCCTTATGATGGATTTGGCATTGTCAAACCTTCAGCACAATTTGTCACGGGGCAAAAGGGAGCCTGTTGCCTGTGGAAGGTTCCCCAACCCCAGCAACACTGCAGGAGGAGGAGGTCCCCACCCTTCCTTCTCCCATCACTAAAGTTTTACTGTCAGCTCTGAAGTGAACCAGAGAGAGGTTCAAACCTCCCTTTAGGAAGGATCTCTCGCTTTTTCCAGTTGTTGATCGTAGGAACTGGACGCAGCTCACAATGCACTGAGAAGGAAATGTTCCCATGTACCTGTGTGGAAGTCTCTTATCAATCAAACTCGCAGAGACAAATAAAAGCAAGAAGAAAATGAGAATGAAAGTACCTAGCTAGGCAAGATCTACTGAACAGAGCGAACCATGGATGGAGATCCATGTCAGTTACTGAATACTATGTTGCAGAGTCTGCATGAGATGTGTATTTTGTAGAATAAGCTCTGTCCGTACCCACAGTCTAAGACATCTCTATGCCATTACAGAGTACGTTATGTCTTAGCAGTCTTAACTGGACTTGCATTCAAAAGAGAGGCTGTAGTTACAGACCCCATTGAACTGAGGTCCTCTGGAGGCAATAAAACACTGAGGAGATGCTATCTCGTGGATTTGGAGTATGTCATTCACTTGAAAGTCAAGGAGACAGCTGATTTAAAGTTTCCAGCTAGGTCACAGAAAAGTCAGTAGCGGCTGCTTCCAGCGGAGTTCAGAGTCTGAATATTTATGGTGTCAATCTGAAATCCAGATAACCACAAATAATATAAATCCATTAACTCCCCCTCTACAAGAAAAGCTTTTTGGCTGCTAATGCCTTGATTGCTAGGTTACTGTAGGACTGGTGCATGGATTTGTTGCTCTGGGGCTTTCTCTTTTTTTTTTTTTTTTCTTCTCGCTCTCTTCCTCTCTCTTCCCTACCCACACCTCTTCTAGTAACTGTGTACACTTGTGCCAAGCTGACTGAGTCAACTTCCCAGGAAAATGAGGCCGAGCAGCAATGCTGGAAATGTCTGGCCTTTTTAATTCTTTCTTGATAAAATGCTGTGGTTTTGCTAGTCCATTTGAGATCCGCACTGCTGGATTATTCAGAGTTTCCACCATTTACATAGAGAACGTAGACTACCCAGGTCACCAGATTATTGCTCTTGAAGTCTCTTGGCTTATTTATTTTCTCCCTAGCAAATAGCTTGTCTCATGGTTTATTTATTTTCTCCCTAGCAAATAGCTTGCCCGTCAGATAAGAATCTTATCTTGGGAGCTCAGGGTGGGAACGGTAAGACCGTGCAGAAAGGCTGCCGGCTATAGGTGATGCTGCTGCCCTTCCACCAGCCAGCTCTTGGAGGTGGCTCATCCCTCCTGAACTTCTGTTTGGCTCCCTGGCCTGTGCAGCTTTTGGTGTCTTATGGTGTCTCTGAGAGCCGAACAGGCCAAAGTAGTCCTGGACAAGGTGGTCCTGACTGAGATGATCCAGACTTTCTCGTCCCAGGAGAAGTCTAAGCACGTGGATGGGGCTTGGGACAATGTGCAGAATGAATAACCTGGGCAAGATGCTTCAATTCATGTTGCTATGCAGATGAAGCAGGAGGTTAGCAGATCCTGTGCCTTCAGCTGCGATGGGAAGGTGTTAAGTTGTTCTGCTTGATCAAGTCCTATGAAGAAGCCCAGGATCCCAAGATTACCAGCCTGTTAAACAAGCTGATGGTGCTGTTCCTGCCACCCATGACACTGCCCTCAAGGCCTGCTTCTGGGGGTAGCGCAGCACCTCCTGTGGGTTTGCCATCCTGGGTGCCACTGCCCAGGGAGAGAAGACCTTGGGCTTTCAGATGATAATAAATGGACCTGTGACTAATGGGCAAAACCTCACAAAGAAAATCTCCGATGGTGTAATTGGAGTAGTCAGGGATCAATGTATAGCACTCCTCTGAGTTGAACCACTTCTGATTCTGCCTTCTTCAAACATATTATCACGATCTGGAAGACAGACGGTAAAATTCAACAATCATTTTTTTTCACCCCTGCCTCCCTCACCGTTGTAATTTTACTATGTTGGTCCTATGTTAGATACTTGATGTGAATGGCAACAGAGGGACACACTAGCATCAGGAAAATTATGGCCTTAAAGAAAATAAAGTTGTCTTACTTAAAGACTTCTAAATAATGAATGAATGATGAAACTCTGATAGGATCAAACATACTCACAAACAGCTTGACATATGACATACGAAGCCCTTCTAAAGCACTGGTTCTCAAGCTTGAGCTTAGATCAGTGGCTCTCAATATTTTCTGTGCATCATCATCACATACTAAAGCTTTTAATAAACACAGATTTCTGGGCCCCACCCCCAGACATCTGAATTCAATTTGCTTGAGATAACAATCTGGGCAGCGGAATTTTTTAAAGCATCCCAGATGATTTGAATATGCAACCAGGATTGGGAACCAATAATTTAGAGATTCTGAGTTCATGAATTCAAGAGTTTAGCCTCTTCAAAAGATTTTTATGCTCGCTAATAAGTAATACTTCCATGGCACATATTTTGTCAGGCATAATTTTAGGTAGTTTACAAGCATAAACTCATTCATTCCTCTCAACAACTCTATGAGAAAAGTACTTTTATTATTCCCATTTTGCAGACAAGGAAACCGAAACAGGAAATCATTAGGCTTCTTGTCCTGAGCCACAGGGCTGCTTAGTGGCAAAACTGGTATTTGAACTCATCAGGATACCAGAGATTTGCTGTGTCATTTTACCATAACGCCTCCCAGAGGTCTGAGGACCACTCACATAGACATTGAAATATCAGAGCCTGCTAAGGAGCATGAGGGAATCAGGATCTCAAATCTGTTTCCATTCAGAGGATATTTTTATTAACTTGGATGCAATAGGGATCAGTAAAAATCATCAGAGTAGACTCCCCTTAGTCTCAATCTAAATCTCAGGGAATAGCTTTTTAAACTTTGGAATCTAGTTATGCAGCATCTGTGTCTTTTCTTTCTCTCCATCTCTTTCTTTCTCTCCTTCTTTCTTTCTTTCCTCTTTCTTTCTTTCTTTTCCTTCTTTCTTTTCTTTCTTTCTTTTCCTTCTTTCTTTTCTTTCTTTCTTTCTTTTTCTTTCTTTCTTTTCTCTCTTTATTTAATTAATTTATTTTCTTCTTTCTTTCTTTCCTCTTTTTTATTTTACAAAAAGCAAACATAAAGAATTAAAGTGGGCTTGTTTTGGTGGATGTGTCATTTCCTGCTCTTAAGACCAGAAGACCTTTTAAAAGCCTATTTTAAATCTCAAGTTGCTTCTTAAGCAGTTAATATGTCTTACAAAGTCACATTTAGATGAGTTCAGACTAAATGAATCAAGAAAGTATCAATTACATAACCTTCAAAAGAATGCTGCCATAAGACTGGAAAGGAACAGTCTCTGGAGTTTGCCTTGTTTTGCAAGACTTCTGTGTCTGAAAAGGTGTCTGAAATATTTTTCAAACTCTAAATGGTTTCATACTCCTATTCACTAATAACCATAATGAATGACTATAAAAATCAAAGTCATCTTTTCTCTTTTTTCCTATAAGAAAATGTCACTCAAAAAAGTGCATACCACCCCCCTCTTTGTATGTGAGAGTTAGAGCAAGAAAACAGTTTTATAACAGGATCAATGCATTTGACAATCACCAAAGATGTATTTGGCAGAAATTGTAAAATTGTATTTATTGTGTTTACTGGCCAAACTCTGTGGGGTTACCCATAAGACATAGTTCCTTCTGATATGATATGCTGGATAACTCACTTCCCACTTCTAGATAGAGCTCCATTCCAGCCTCAGGGAGCAATTTGACCCATGGCAAGTTTACATAAAGGCTACTAGATCCATGGTGCTGTGTCAATCTAGTTGGCTTCACTATTTGCTAATCCAAATTCAACTCAAATAATTCCTGAGCATCTATTCTGTACTAGACAAAGGTACGCATTGTTTTGACAGGGCTTCAATGACAGTGATGTTATCATCAGAAAAGTATTTACTTACCAAGTAATGTGCACTGGACATTTCCACTGCAACCTGGAGTTTCATGCTACTCTTCACTCCATCCCACACCATTCCTCCCAAGGCCCCACCTCCAAATAGGTGACCAACTCATCCAGGTTTTATTATTGGAAGTACTATCCTCCTGGGATTGTTCAGGTTTTCCTGTCCCAGGAAACCCCTCAATACTGGACAAACAAGAATACTTGGTCACCCTACCCCCAATACATCTTTGATCATCGGCTTGTTTAGAAGTCCACACAGGTGAAGTGTTGTAGCTCAGATGTTTCACAGAGGCACTTCGTTTCTCAGTCACCAGCAAAGAACTTAGGGAAAGACCGAGCAAACACATTTTGGCTTTTGTGGTTTTGGTTTGTGGACAAGGGGTGCTATGCTGTTCCTGCCAGAGCAGCATTACCCTGCACAGGAAGCATGGGTTGGGGGTTACACAAGGATTCTATCCTTGTTGAAGGAACGGAAGGCCATTTCTGCTTTTTTGTGTCTCATAAATCACTAACTTCCATACTTGAAAACCCAAAGTCAAAATGCTCAGCCAGAATTGAGAGATGGTCACTCTGCCTTTGGCAGCACGATGCCAGCGTCATTTACAGAGCAGGTACCAGCAGCCCTGCTGACTGCGTGTCATGTCATCCATCATGTGAAACTAAACCAACAAGGCGTGAAGAGATGGTGTGGGAACTCTTGTCAGAGGGGTCAGACTACTTCATCAAGGAGGCAGGGCAACGTTTGGGATAGCAGGCTAATGGGAAGGGTTTTTCAGGGCAGAGTTTTAAAGGATGCTTCTCCATACTCTGAAAAGCTCAGGAGGCAGAAGCTCACATTTATTTTGGGGGCACCAAATTACATTTGAGAAGGTACTCTCACGACTGAAAATAACTACTAACTCATTATTCTTTGTTCCTGCTTGTCCTTTATATTTTTTTTCCTGTTGTCAAATCTGAAGTGACCACCTTGAGAATTGGCGCTACTTTAGAATACTATTCACATTTTATGAAAGATAGATATTTTGAAATAGGCTTGCCCACTGACATGGTTTGGATCTGTGTCCCTACTAAATCTCATATTGAATTGCAGTCCCCAGTGTTGGAGGTGGGGCCTGGTGGCAGGTGTTGGATCATGGGGATGGATTTCTCATGAATGGTTTAGCACCATCCCATTGGTGCTGTTCTCATGACAGTGGATGAGTCCTTGCAATATGTGGTTGTTTAAAAGTATGTGGCATCCACTTCACTTTCTCTCTCTTGCTCCTACTCTAGCTATGTGAAGTGTGTGCTCCCCCTTTGCCTTCCATCATGATTGTAAGTTTCCTGAGGCCTCCCTAGAAACCGAGCAGATGCCAGTATCCTGCTTCATTTACAGCCTGTGAAACTGTGAGCCAATTAAACCTCTTTTCTTTATAAATGACCACATCTCAGGTATTTCCTTATGACAATGTGGGAACACACTAATACAATCACTGAGCCAGTCTATGATACAATGGCCCCACAATATGCAACATTTCATGTCAGATCCTCTAGACAGATACAAGGAAGCAGAGATGGACATTGCTTATATACCACTGGGATTTTAAAGTTGGAAAGAACTTGGAAACTATCCAGTTCAACTCCTATTTTCCTCTCTGACTTTATTGAAGAGACATATGAGGGTCAGAAAGGAAGAGTGACATGTGCTCAGATGATTTGGTGAATTAGTATAAGGACAAAACTAGAACAACAACCCTGTGCACTTTAGCAACACCATCTTTGGTTCCAATGAAGCCAAAATGAATACATTAAATATGAATACATTAAACTTCAAAATACAGAGATTCATGTGTGTATATATATATACACACACACACACACAACACACATTGGGCTTTATGTAGAATCCATGCCTGGCACATATTTAGAAATTCAAAAATTATTTGTTGAATAAGATGAGAAAATAAATTCAGAAAAAACTGACATAAAACTACTGCAATTATAATATTCTGCTAACAAAAAAACTGGTCTTTAATAGCTAACATTCACTGGGAACTCAAAGTATGCCAAAACTGTTCAAACGCTTTACATATATTAACTCGTTTAGTTATCACTATAACTCAGTACATTTTAATCTCCATTTTACAGGTGAGGAAACTTAATGTTAAAATATTGAGGTAATATGTCCAGTACCATGAAATTAGTAAGTATGATACAGTTGTCTTACTTCTAGAGCCCAAGAAGTTAAGCATTAATCTATACCATATTCACTATACTGTGCTGTTAATTGTGATAATAATGTTTTAATCTAGTTTCTTTTACAAAGTACCAACTAAACTATGTAAAGCAAGCTGTGTCTTAATTCAGTTGTGTTTGTAATCTATATGACATAATTTATCCTACCTCCTGATTGGTTGGCATGAATTCTAGAAAATCAGGAGATTATGAATAGACATTTAATCCAAAGCTGTGGAAGAGAGTGAGTTCTCATGTAGATGATTTAATATCAGCAAACAAAAATAGTTAAAATGAGGAATAATTTCATCTGGTTTTTGCTGAAAATATTTCGTAAGAATAACGGTCCAAATTTTCTTTTTAAAATTTTTTTTTATTTTTTTTACTTTAAGTTCCAGGATACACGTGCAGAATGTGCAGGTTTGTTACATAGGTATATGTGTGGCCATGGTGGTTTGCTGCACCTATCAACGCATCACCTAGGTTTTAAGCCCCTTGTGCATTAGCTATTTGTCCTGATGCTCTCTTTCCCTTCATCCTCATCCCAACAGGTCCCAGTGTGTTTTGTTCCCCTCCCTGAGTCCATGTATTCTCATTGTTCAATTCCCACTTATGAGTGAGAACATCCAGTGTCTGGCTTTCTGTTTCTGTGTTAGTTTGCTGAGGAGGATGGCTT
>NW_012106008.1:79951-80979 GCF_000951045.1 Mandrillus leucophaeus | reverse complement strand
TTTTCTGTATCTATTGAGATAATCATGTGGTTTTTATCATTGGTTCTGTGTGTGTGATGGATTATGTTTACTGATTTGCGTATGTTGAACCAGCCTTATATCCTAGAAATGAAGCTGATTCGATTATGGTGGGTAAGTTTTTTGATGTGTTGCTGGATTCTGTTTGCCAGTATTTTATGGAGGATTTTTGCATTGATGTTCATCAGGGATACTGGCCTGAACTGTTTTTTTGTTGTTGCTGTGTCTCTGCCAGGTTTTGGTATCAGGATGATGCTAGCCTCATAAAATGAGTTAGCAAGGAGTCACTCCTTTTCAATTGTTTGGGATAGTTTCTGAAGTAATGGTACCAGCTCCTCTTTGTACCTCTGGTAGAATTTGGCTGTGAACCTGCCTGGTCCTGGGCTGCTTTTGGTTGCTAGGCTCTTTATTTTATTACTACCTCAATTTCAGAACTTTTTATAGGTCTATTCAGGGATTCGACTTCTTCATGGTTTAGTCTTAGGAGGGTGTATTTATCCATGAGTTTACCCATTTCTTCTAGATTTCCTAGTTTATTTGCATAGAGCTGTTTATAGTATTCTCTGATGGTAGTTTGTATTTCTGTGGGGTCAGTAGTGATATCCTCTTTATCACTTTTTATTGTGTCTATTTGATTCTTCTCTCTTTTCTTCTTTGTCTAGCCAGTGGGCTATGTATTTTGTTAATTTTTTTTTAAAAAAACAGCTCCTGGATTCATTGATTTCTTTGAAGGGTTTTTCATGTCTCCGTCTTCTTCAGTTCCACTCTGATCTTAGTTATTTCTTGTCTTCTGCTAGTTTTTGGCTTTGTTTGCTCTTGCTTCTCTAGTTCTTTTGTGATGTTAGGGTGTCAACTTGAGATCTTTCTAACTTTCTGATGTGGGCATTTAATGCTATAAATTTCCCTCTTAACACTGCTTTAGCTGCACCCCAGAGATTATGGAATGTTGTCTCTTTGTTTTCATTGGTTTCAAAGAACTTCTTGACTTCTACCTTAATTTCATTATTTAC
>NW_012106008.1:76094-79901 GCF_000951045.1 Mandrillus leucophaeus | reverse complement strand
TGGTGCTGTTCTCATGACAGTGGATGAGTCCTTGCAATATGTGGTTGTTTAAAAGTATGTGGCATCCACTTCACTTTCTCTCTCTTGCTCCTACTCTAGCTATGTGAAGTGTGTGCTCCCCCTTTGCCTTCCATCATGATTGTAAGTTTCCTGAGGCCTCCCTAGAAACCGAGCAGATGCCAGTATCCTGCTTCATTTACAGCCTGTGAAACTGTGAGCCAATTAAACCTCTTTTCTTTATAAATGACCACATCTCAGGTATTTCCTTATGACAATGTGGGAACACACTAATACAATCACTGAGCCAGTCTATGATACAATGGCCCCACAATATGCAACATTTCATGTCAGATCCTCTAGACAGATACAAGGAAGCAGAGATGGACATTGCTTATATACCACTGGGATTTTAAAGTTGGAAAGAACTTGGAAACTATCCAGTTCAACTCCTATTTTCCTCTCTGACTTTATTGAAGAGACATATGAGGGTCAGAAAGGAAGAGTGACATGTGCTCAGATGATTTGGTGAATTAGTATAAGGACAAAACTAGAACAACAACCCTGTGCACTTTAGCAACACCATCTTTGGTTCCAATGAAGCCAAAATGAATACATTAAATATGAATACATTAAACTTCAAAATACAGAGATTCATGTGTGTATATATATATACACACACACACACACAACACACATTGGGCTTTATGTAGAATCCATGCCTGGCACATATTTAGAAATTCAAAAATTATTTGTTGAATAAGATGAGAAAATAAATTCAGAAAAAACTGACATAAAACTACTGCAATTATAATATTCTGCTAACAAAAAAACTGGTCTTTAATAGCTAACATTCACTGGGAACTCAAAGTATGCCAAAACTGTTCAAACGCTTTACATATATTAACTCGTTTAGTTATCACTATAACTCAGTACATTTTAATCTCCATTTTACAGGTGAGGAAACTTAATGTTAAAATATTGAGGTAATATGTCCAGTACCATGAAATTAGTAAGTATGATACAGTTGTCTTACTTCTAGAGCCCAAGAAGTTAAGCATTAATCTATACCATATTCACTATACTGTGCTGTTAATTGTGATAATAATGTTTTAATCTAGTTTCTTTTACAAAGTACCAACTAAACTATGTAAAGCAAGCTGTGTCTTAATTCAGTTGTGTTTGTAATCTATATGACATAATTTATCCTACCTCCTGATTGGTTGGCATGAATTCTAGAAAATCAGGAGATTATGAATAGACATTTAATCCAAAGCTGTGGAAGAGAGTGAGTTCTCATGTAGATGATTTAATATCAGCAAACAAAAATAGTTAAAATGAGGAATAATTTCATCTGGTTTTTGCTGAAAATATTTCGTAAGAATAACGGTCCAAATTTTCTTTTTAAAATTTTTTTTTATTTTTTTTACTTTAAGTTCCAGGATACACGTGCAGAATGTGCAGGTTTGTTACATAGGTATATGTGTGGCCATGGTGGTTTGCTGCACCTATCAACGCATCACCTAGGTTTTAAGCCCCTTGTGCATTAGCTATTTGTCCTGATGCTCTCTTTCCCTTCATCCTCATCCCAACAGGTCCCAGTGTGTTTTGTTCCCCTCCCTGAGTCCATGTATTCTCATTGTTCAATTCCCACTTATGAGTGAGAACATCCAGTGTCTGGCTTTCTGTTTCTGTGTTAGTTTGCTGAGGAGGATGGCTTGCAGCTTCATCCATGTCCCTGCAAAAACACGGTCTCATTCTTTTTTATGGCTGCATGGTGTTCCATGGTATATATGTACCACATTTTATTTATCCAGTCTGTCATTACTGGGCACTGGAGTTGGTTCCATGTCTTTGTTATTGTGAATAGTGCTGCAATAAACATACATGTGTATGTATTTTTATAGTAGAATGATTTTTATTCTGTTGCATGTATACTCAGTAATGGGATTGCTGGATCAAATGGTATTTCTGGTTCTAGATCCTTGACAAATTGCCACACTGTCTTTCACAATGGTTGAACTAATTTACATTCCTACCAACAGTGTAAAAGTGTTCCTATTTCTCCACAGCCTCACCAGCATCTGTTGTTTCTTGACTTTTTCATAATTGCCATTCTGACCAGTGTGAGATGGTATCTCATTGTGGTTTTATTTGCATTTCTCCAATGATCAGTGATGTTGAACTTTTTTTAGTTTGTCAGCCACATAAGAGTCTTCTTTGAAGAATGAATGAACTCCCTCTGTTCATATCCCATGCCCACTTTTTGATGGGGTTGTTTTTTACTTGTAAATTTGTTTAAGTTCCTTGTAAATTCTGGATATAAGACCTTTGACAGATAGGTAGTTTGCAAAAATTTTCTCCTATTCTATAGGTTGCCTCTTTGCTATCATGATAGTTTATTTCACCATGCAGAAACTCTTTAGTTTAATTAGATCCCATTTGTCAATTATAGCTTTTTTTGCAATTGCTTTTGCAAATTTCATCATAAAATCTTTGCCCATGCCTATGTCCTGAATGGTATTGCCTAGATTTTCTTCTAGGGTTTTTATGGTTTGGGGTTTTACATTTAAGTCTTTAATCCATCTTGAGTTAATTTTTGTATAAGGTGTAAGGAAGGGGACCAGTTTCAGTTTTCTGCATATGGTTAGCCAGTTTACCCAGCAACATTTATTAAATAGGGAATGCTTTCCCCATTGTTTTTGACTAGTTTGTCAAAGATCAGATTGCTGTAAATGTGTGGTCTTATTTCTGAGATATCTATTCTGTTCCATTGGTCTATATGCCTGTTTTGGTACTAGTACCATGCTGTTTTGTTTACTGTACCTTGTACTATAGTTTGAAGTCAGGTAGTGTAATTCCTCTAGCTTTGTTCTTTTTGCTTAGGACTGTCTTGGCTATACGGGTTTTTTTTGTTTTTTGATTTTTGGTTTTTTTTGGTTCCATAAAATTTTAAAGTAGTTTCTTTGAATTCTGTGAAGAATGTCAATGGTAGTTTCATGGGAATAACATTGAATCTATAAATTACTTTGGGCAGTATGGCCACTTTCATAACTGATTCTTCCTATCTCTGAGGATGGAATGTTTTTTCATTTGTTTGTGTCCTCTCTTATTTCCTTGAGCAGTGGTTTGTAGTTAACCTTAAAGAGGTCCTTTAAGTCCTTTGTTAGCTATATTTCTAGGTATTTTCTTCTCCTTATAGCAATTGTGAAATGGGAGTTCATTCATGATTTGGCTCTCTGCTTGTCTATTGTTGGTATATAGGAATGCTTGTAATTTTTACACATTGATTTTGGATCCTGAGATGACTCTGCTGAAGTTGCTTATCAGCTTAAGGAGTTTGGGGGCTGAGAAAATGGGGTTTTCTAAATAAACAATCATGTTGTCTGCAAACAGAGACAATTTGACTTTCTCTCTTTCTATTTGAATAGGAATAGTTTATATTTCTATTTGAAGTTTATATTTCTTTCTCTTGCCTAATCTCCCTGGTCAGAACTTCCAATACTATGTTGCATAGGAGTGGTGAGAGAGGGCATCCTTGTCTTGTGCTGGTTTTCAAAGGGAATGCTTCCAGCTTTTGCCCATTCAATATGATACTGGCTGTGGGTTTGTCATAAACAGCTCTTATTATTTTGAGATATGTTCCATCAATACTTAGTTTATTGAGAGTTTTTAACATGAAGGGATATTGAATTTTATTGAAGCCGTTTTCTGTATCTATTGAGATAATCATGTGGTTTTTATCATTGGTTCTGTGTGTGTGATGGATTATGTTTACTGATTTGCGTATGTTGAACCAGCCTTATATCC
>NW_012106008.1:41711-75934 GCF_000951045.1 Mandrillus leucophaeus | reverse complement strand
GCTTTAGCTGCACCCCAGAGATTATGGAATGTTGTCTCTTTGTTTTCATTGGTTTCAAAGAACTTCTTGACTTCTACCTTAATTTCATTATTTACCCAGGAGTCATTCAGGAGCAGGTCGTTCAATTTCCATGTAGCTGTGTGGTTTTGAGTGAGTTTCTTAATCCTGAGTTCTAATTTGATTGCACTGTGGTCTGAGAGACTGTTTGTTATGATTTCAGTTCTTTTGCATTTGCTGAAGAGTGTTTAACTTCCAATTAAGTGGTCGATTTTATAAGTGCCATGTGACACTAACAATGTATATTCTGTTGATTTGGCGTGGAGAGTTCTGTAGATATCTATTAGTTCCACTTGATCCATTGTTGAGTTCAAGTCCTGAATATCCTAGTTAATTTTCCGTCTCATTGATCTATTTAATATTGACAGTGAGGTGTTAATGTCTCCTACTATTGTTATATTGGAGTCTAAGTCTCCCTCTTTTTTTTTTCTTTTTTTTTTTTTTTTGAGATAGAGTCTTGCTCTGTCGCCCAGGCTGGAGTGCAATGGCACAATCTCGGTTCACTGCAAGCTCCGCTTCCCAGGTTCACACCATTCTCCTGCCTCAGCCTCCCAAGTAGCTGGAACTACAGGCACACACTACCATGCCCGGCTAAATTTTTTTGTATTTTTAGTAGAGACAGGGTTTCACCGTGTTAGCCAGGACAGTCTCGATCTCCTGACCTTGTGATCCGCCTGCCTCAGCCTCCCAGAGTGCTGGGATCACAGGTGTGAGCCACTGCCCTAAGTCTCTTTTTGGGTCTCTAAGAACTTGTTTTATGAATCTGGGTGCTCCTGTATTGGGTGCACATATATTTAGGCTAGTTAGCTCTTCTTGTTGAATTGATCCCTTTACCATTATGTAATGCCCTTCTTTGTCTTTTTTGATCTTTGTTGGTTTAAAGTCTGTTTTGTCAGAGACTAGGATTGCAACCCATGCTTTTTTCTGCTTTCCATTTGCTTGGAAAATTTTCTTCCATCCCTTTATTTTGAGCCTATGTGTGTCTTTGCACATGATGTGAGTCTCTTGAATATGGCACACAGATGGGTCTTGACTCTTTATCAAATTTGCCAGTCTATGTCTTTTAATTGGGGCATTTAGCCCATTTACATTTAAGGGTAATATGTGTGAATCTGATACTATCATCATGATGCTAGCTGGTTATTCTGCACACTAGTTGATGCCTTTTCTTCATAGTGTCATTGGTCTTTATATTTTCGTGTGTTTTGCAGAGTCTTTCTCTCTGGCTGCCCTTAACATTTTTAACATATTTCCCTGCATTTCAGCCTTGGAGAATCTGATGATTATGTGTGTTCGGGTGGGTCTTCTCGTGGAGTATCTTAGTGGCATTCTCTGTATTTCCTCAATTTGAATGTTGTCCTGTCTTGCTAGGTTGGGGAAGTTCTCCCGGATAATATCCTGAAGTGTGTTGATTCCATTCTCCCTGACTCTTTCAAGTACTCCAATCAGTTGTAGGTTCAGTATTTTTACATAACTCCATATTTCTTGGAGGCTTTGTTCATTCTTTTTTATTCTTTTTTCTCTAACTTTGTCTGCCTGCCTTATTTCAGCAAGATAGTCTTCCATCTATGATATTCTTTCTTCTGCTTGATCGATTGGTTATTGATATTTGTGTATACTTCATGAAGTTCCCATGCTGCATTTTTTCAGCTCCGTCAGGTCATTTATGTTCCTTTCTAAACCGTGTATTCTAGTTAGCAGCTCCTCTAACCTTTCATCATGGTTCCAGCTTCTTTGCATTGAGTTAGAACATGCTCCTTTACCTCAGCAAAGTTTGTTATTATCCATGTTTTGAGGCCTACTTCTGTCAATTTGTTCATCTCATTCTCCGTCCAGTTCTGTGCCCTTGCTGGAGAGGTGTTGTGATCATTTTGAGGAGGAGAGGCACTCTGGCCTTTTGGGTTTTCAGCATTTTTTCGTTGATTCTTTCTCATCTTCATGCATTTGTCCAGTTTCAATCTTTGAGGCTGCTGACCCTTGGATGAGGTTTTTGTGGGGACTTTTTCTTTTTGTTGATGCTGTCGTTTGTTGATTTCTGTTTGTTTTTCTTTCAATAGTCAGGTCCCTCTTCTCTAGGGCTGCTGCGGTTTGCTGGGGGTTCACTTCAAGGCCTATTCATCTGGTTAGCTCCCATGCCTGGAGATGTCACTCAAGAAGGCTGGAGAACAGCAAAGATGGGTGCCCACTCCTTCCTCTGGGATCTCTGACTTTGAGGGGTACCAACTTGATGCCAGTAGGAACTTTCCTGTATAGCATATCTGACAATCTCTGTTGTGGGGGGTCTCACCCAGTTGGGTGGCATGGGAAGCAGGACCTGTTTAATGAAGCACTTTGGTGTCCCTTGGTGGAGAGGGTGTGCTGCAGTGGGGTGAAACCCACTTGTCTGGGCTGCCCAGGAGCTCAGGCCCAGGGGGATCAGAGTTCTGTCCCTGAGCCCCTGAATGGAATTGTAGTTCCTGCAGGGTGGCTCTGCAGCCACAGTCGCCTGAATGGAATTGTAGTTCCTGCAGGGAGGCCCTGCAGCCACAGTGTTGGCTACTGCCCCTCCTCCAAGGAGCTCAGTACTATTAGACAGCAGGCAGCTGCAGGAGTAGTGATGACCGCCCCTGCCCCAGAGAATTTGGCAAACTTAGGCCAATTCTAGCAAAGTAGCTGTTGTGATTCTTTGCAGCTCCATGGTTGGGACCCAAGGCCCTGGTGGCATGGGCTCACAAGTAGGATATTCCAATGGGTTGCACAGTTTCGTGGAAAAGTCATGGTTTTCCAGTCTGGGTGGTATGCTCACTCACCACCTCCCTTGGCTGGGGGTGGGGCTCCCCTGCCACCTGATAGCTACATGTGGCACTGCTCTTCCTTCCTCTCCATGGGTAATGCCAGCTGTCTAGTCAGTCCTAATGACAGTAGGTGGACACCTCTGTTGCCAGTGCAGGGTTCGCATGCTGTTTTGTATCTTTTTGATGGGAGCTTCCAATCACCACTGCTTCTAGTTGGCCATCTTGGCCCATAGGAGACCAAATGTTCTTAAACTTTGATCACCATAAACTTATCTGCCTCTACTTTGATATCCTGGTTAGATTCTTTCACCAGAAGGGAACTCCCAAAGAAAATAACCAATCCAGTTACCCCAGTACATCCATTAATGGTCATAGAGATTTTTACCTTTAAATATGTAAATATCAAAATAATGGAAGCTAAGTTTCTCACTACAAGAGAAGGGAGCTACAATTATGGAAAGGAAGAAAACTGGAATTAATTCCCATAGTACCAAATTAGAATTGGAGGTAAATTCTTGAGGAGCATGCACAGAGATAGGTGATAGATAGATAGATAGATAGATAGATAGATAGATAGATAGATAGATAGATAGAGTATCATATATATTACAAATAACTATAGATATAATTGTGGCTATAAATACATACATACACAAACATATAGATACATATTGTGTTATTGTCCTAGGGCTGCTGTACAAATTACCCATATTTGGTGGTTTATAACAACAGAAATGTATTCTCTCACTGTTTGAAGTCCAGAAACCCAAAATTAAGACGTTGGCAGGGTTGATTCCTTCCCTGAGGGAGAAGATCCCATGCCTCTCTTCAAGCCTCTAGTGGTAGATAGCACTCCTTGACCCTCTTTGGTGATCTTTGGTTTGTAGCTGCATCCCTTCCATCTTTGCCTCTATCATCACATGGCCTTCTTCTCAATGAGTGTCTGTGGCTCTGTGTCTCCATGTCTTCTTCTGTTTTCCCTTATCAAGATGCCAGTCATTGATGTAGGGCCCACTGTAATCAAATATGACCTCATCTTCAGTGGTTATGTTTGCAAAGGCTCTCTTTCCAAGTAAAGGCACATTCTGCATTATGGGTAGATATTAAGCTTTGTGGCTACACTATTCAACCCATTACATATATATTTCCTAACATCACCCACTAACAGGGCTTGACTGTAGTGACACACCAAAAACAATGAGCATACCTAGCACCAAGTGGTTGGTTTCTAAATACTACGTTTAAAAGAACTAGAGATTTTCTTTTATGTGTGTGAGGAGTGGGAATGACTAATTTCAGGACTGGGTCCAGAAAAGAATTAGGTGAGAATTGAATATCTTGTGTGAAAAAGCAAGATAGTGATCAAAGAATGATTGGGGAAAAGTGAAAAGGACCCAAAGTCAGTATGAAAGAAAGTCTAGTAGCCAAATTTGGAACAATTTGAGCATGAAAATAAATAATAACTCAGATTATAACCTCATAATGAAAACCATCAGTCAATACTTTATATATCTAGATTCATACATAATATACATACTAATTGAAAATAGAGATTTTTTCATTCTTTTTCCAGCAAATATTATTCATCATATGGATATATGGTAGTTCATATAATTGTTTTATTATGAATTCAAATTGTTTCCCATTCTTAGCTATTTTAATAGTATTGTAATGAATATTTTTATAGTCTCCTGTTTTTAAAGGAGCACTAACAAGCTGGAACACAGTTTGTACAGTAGGTGATCTGTGCAGCCAATCACCATGGCACATATTTAACTATGTAACAAACCTGCACATCCTGCACATTTAACCCTGAGTTTAAAAGTTGGAAATTAAAAAAAAAAAAGGTGGCAGGAGGTGTAGAAACCACACTATATTGTTAAAGAGCTGAGGTTATTTAACCTGGGGAAAAGATGATTGGGCGGTAAGTTGCCAAATGGAAATTTTCATCTTTAAAGGGACTCTACAGGAATTATATAGTTTATTATATCTCAGACACTATTCTCAGTGCTATATACATATATGTGTGTGTGTGTGATTGAGCATTTGTCACTTTCTCTGTCACTAATTATTTGTGTGAATGCGCACAGAATAGTTAGGTTTCAAGGCTTTAATCTTTATAAAGTGATGTGTGTGTGTGTGTGTGTGTGTTCTTAATCCTAACCATATTCCTATAAAGTGGTTACTTTTATCATCTTAATTAGATGAAGAAACTGAGGCACAAAAGGGATATATTATTGTCCAATATTAAATGGAATAAAAATAATAATAAGTGACTAGTATTACCCACTATGTTTCATGCAAGAAGCAATATGGTTTAATGGACATAATCCCGATTAGTCAAAAGCAAGGGTACAAATATAGACTCATCCACTTATTCACTATTGACCTATTTGACTTTGTTGTGGTCACATGACTTTCTATGCCTCAGACATTTTTAAAAGGTTTAAAGGTGATCAGTTTAGTTACTTACATAAGAAACATGTATTTATTGAATGTAGTAGGTACTGTTTCAAATTCTGGTGCTTCAGTTCTCCTGCAAGTTGCAATCTGGAAGAAGAAACAAACTGACAGATAAATAAACATGTGGATAAAATAGGCTCATGTTAGATGCAATGAAAAAAAAAGAAAAATAATCACATGAACAGTAGCTATTCTAGATAGGAGGGTCAGGGAAGGCCTTTTGGAGGAGATTTCATTTGCACAGAGTCCTGAATGAGAAGAAGCCAGCCAGAGGAAGATCTAGTAATAAGAGGATTCTAGATCGAACCAACTCTATTGACGATCCCTGAGGCAGGACATGCTAGGAGGAGTTGATGAGGAGCCAGAAAGCCAGTTTGGTTGGAGTTTCAGTATTGAATATTGGGTAGATAGAATGAGGTTGAAGAAACAGGAGTTCCCTCTGATTTTGCACAGAACAATGTGAAGAACTACAAAAAAAAAGGATATTTCTAAATATCATAAACCGCATGTGCTTCTCATCTTAGTATTGGCGTCATTGCTGTTGCCAAGGCAGGGCACTGCACCTGGCCACAGGAATATTTTCAAGTAGCAGTGCCAAGTTCACCACAGGCAGCTGTTATCATCTCTCATTCCCCGTTTTCCTAGCACCAGAAAAAAATGCCTTGGATAGGCTGGGGGAAAATGTCTGAATATTCATCTCCTTTATCAAATGCATCTTCGATTGACAGAATCCATGGCTATGTTGTTAATATGCCCATATAAACAATCACCCTCATTCAAGACATTAAGTGACCACTCCATCACTTCCTGATGTGTATACATCAATGTCATTGTACTTAAAGCAACAGGATAGCTAAGGGCCAGTCAATTAAAATGATCATACGGGTTTATTTAAAAAGTAGGCAGATAGCAATCAGCTTGTTACGATGATGATGAAGGCATGTTTATAAAATACAAATGGAACTCTGATATGGGTCAAGTATAGTGCAATGAAAATAATATTGTTTTTATAATCATTCTTAAAGTTGACTTTTCCAAAAGGCTAGTACTATTCTGCCTTATTTAACCATAAAGTGTTCTCAAGAGATCAAATACATCTTCCACACATGTCTACAATCTAAGCCAAAATTTTGTATCTACATCTACTTACATGGGAAACACAGTGAGAAAAGAAGAGCTTTCTCAGGACTCTTTCTTCAATGGAACATACCTTGTTTATAGCAAAGCCTTAAGTATTAGTTTCCAGAGCCTTGCCTCTGAATAAGAGGCCAGATAAACTGGAAGCTAAGTAGTCAGGTGCCACCGACCAATGAAGAGTCCAACAAGAAGGACCCAGGTGGGAGCAGGGAGTAGAGCTTCTACTACAGTGCCAAACTTGAGCATTTGTCACCTTCTTTGCCACTAATTATTTGCGTGAATGTGTACAGAATAGTTAGGTTTCAAGGCTCTAATCTTCACAGTGTGGTTAGAGTAAATTGGCTCTTTGTAAGAAGATCATAATCTCTTGAGCTCCCTTTCAGCTTTGGGTCTATGGATTTATGAAGCACATTAGAAATGGAGGTAAACACCCCACCCTCCCCCGCAAGAATACTGTGATAGAAGAAGCTCTCAGCGCAACTGAATATTGGTAACTATTGGGTGGTCTTTGAGAAAGTCACTTCACATTTTTCTTCTTCAGTTTTTTTTTTTTAATTTTTTCATAGGAAAGGAGTATATTAAATCAATGGTCTTCTAGCTAAAAATAATCTTTATTCTCCCAAACTTTTATACCAAGTTCAAACACTTAACATTTTAAAAGTAAAGCTGGCCCGGTGAAAGTAGAGACTAAAAACTTAAACCCTTTAACTCTACTGTTCTTGATGGAGCTGTTAATGCTAAGGGATGGCCGCCTATAATTTCACCAGCATCAAACTGATTTGCATGCAGTTTTGGGCAGCCGTATTTTATTATGTAAAATGAGACACACCTGTATTCGGCTCTGGTGTCCTGAAAAACTTTTTCACAAGTCAAACCTTGATGCCCTTTCCAAACCCAACTGAGAAATTTCTAAAATGCCACATGATAAACTCTAGGACACTTCTACTTTCTACCTCGGGAGTGCCTAAGGGCACTCTGAGACCTCTTCATGACCCAGCTCTGTTCTATCTCTGGAAGAGGAAGAGAGGAATCTCCCTCTCCTGGATAAACTTTCTTTCACAGGATTTATGACCACCCACTCTTGGGCCTGCAGGTCAAGGCACAAATAAAAAAGAAGTCCCCTAAGGGAATTGCTATCAATGTAATGAGACTATCAGGGTTTTGGCCCATGAGGTTAAATGTCTTTGAAGACGCAAGGAAACATTTCAGAGGAAATGTGTCTAGCTGTGGCTATGACTATCACTCTTACAACAACCTAAATACAAATCTCCTTTTTCCTAATGAATGACATAACAGGTCTTGGCAATCTTTTTTTTCCCTCTTTGGAGCCGTGGCTTTCCCACATTTGAAGGGGATTGGCTCCATATAGGTTGCCCTCAAGGATTCTAGAGATTAAGAAGATAAATGTCAGCAACATGCAAGTTCCTTAATAAAGGGCTGTTACAGGAATATCAAGTCCTATCATGATTCACAGAAGAATTTGCCACCCAAAACGGTTCTCGGGGATTAGTTAAGGCTCAGTCGTGTATACCGAAGAAAGGGCAAAGGCTGAACCTCCTTGTTGATCTGTCTGGCTTCACTGTTACCAAGCCAGCATTGTATAGAATAAAGGTGCAGGCAGCCTTCATGGAATTAATGACTCAGTTGTTCATTCAATACTGACATAGTGAGAGTGGAATGTTAAGTGCTTTTTAACAGTCATTAAGCACATTAGAGCTTTTATATCTTGGTCCCTTTGTCTATTTGCAAGTTCCTAGTAAATAAAAATGCTATCAAAGTGAGGTGAAAAGCACTATGGAACTCAAACTTTTCTTCTCCACCTAGGAGTGCTAGAACTAAACTGCAAAATAATTGATTATTTGGGAAAGAAAGATGAGTTGAAAGTGAATAGAGCCCTGTTGTATCAATTGCCTATGTGCCTGGCTTTTTCAGAGCTGCTTTGCTGGAACTGCATTCCCTAAAGGACTCACAATTCCATAGCCCCTCTGACCCAATATTATCTGTAAAAATTGATTATCAAGACAGCCCCTGGTAAGGCATATCAATCAGTTAGTGCTGAAGTCTGCATCTTTGTTAAGTAAGAAAAATTTTAGCAAGAGATAGACACCTATACCCACACTCACTAAGAACTATATGTCTTAAGATAAATAATTCATATATCATGTAAATAAGTTTGCAGATAAGTTCAATGTGAGCCAGACTCCTAGAGAATTTTCCCTCTTTTATATTTTCTACAGTCTTCTCACATCTTCTAGTGGGATAGAATTAATAAGATCTGATAGAAACATACCTGCATTTCCTAAACGATAGAGTTGTGGAAAGACTATTAGCCTGCACTTTATTGGCTTAGGCTCCCTTTTAACCCACATTTCTACACACTGCAGTAATAACAGATGTTCACAGCCACACATCTGTAGTATAGTGATATCTTGAAGAGTCTTCTGAATTTCTAGTTTTGAATTCACTTTTGGTTCTACATGCATTTATGGTCTATAGAGGGTGAGCAGACCATGGTTCATGATTTGGCCTGCCTTCTGTCTTTGTAAATAATGTGTCATTGAAACACATCTACACCCATTCACTTATCTATTTATTTATGACTGATTTTGCACTACAATGACAGAGCTGACTAGTTGAGACAGAAATTACATGGCATGCAAAACCTAAAGTATTGACGATCAGGACCTTCTCAGAAACAGTTTGTCAATCTGTGGTCTATATTAATTTGGAAAATAGAATTCTGAGCATAAGCTGTGTTGTAAACAATGGCATGCCAGAGTCTGTTCAGCTCATCAGTGCTGATTGTTCATATCTCATCTTACCTACATATCTAGTGATATCATGTTGGTAGCCAGAAATGAGCCAAGGGGAGAGTATTTGTATCACAGCAGTTGTGAAGCACTACCAATCTGATTTCTCTCCTGCAAGGAGCCATTTGATAAATATTTACCAGCACACCACTGGTAGTAACCCTCTAGTAGTTAAAACTCCTACTTATGCAAGATAACAGACATGCTGGCACCTGTGAAGAGGGTAGGAAAAAACAGTCTCGAATTGCTGACACCACCCCTTCCCCATACCCATGGCAGCAGCCACAAGGAGAAAAAGAGAATTGTGCACTTGAGGGAGGGAGGCCATACCAACTGGAAGACTTAGCATTGGACTCAACGCTGCCCAGTCACAGTGACAGCAAAGCTATGCTAGGCTCAGTCAGTGCCCACCCATGGAGGGAGCATTTGGACCAGCTCTAGCCAGAAGGGAATCACTCATCCCAGTGGTTGGAATTTCTGTTTCTTGGCAAGCCTCCCCACCATGGACTAAAGTGCTCTGGGGTTCTAGGGAAACTTGAAAGGCAGTCTGGAACACAAGGACTGCAATTCTTAGGAAACTCCTACTGCTGGCCTGGGCTTAGAGCCAGTGGACAAGGGTGGCATGGGACCTAGTGAAACACCAACTGAGGCAGCCAAAGGAGTGCTTGCGTGACCCCTTCCTGAACCCCAGCCAGCATAGTTCACAGCAACAAAAGTGACTCCTTCCTTCTGCTTGAGGAGAGGAGAGCAAAGAGTAAAGATAACATTTTCTTTAATCTTGGAGACCAGCCCAGCCACAAGAGGATGGTGCATTGGGCAGATTCATGAGGCCCCATTCCAGGCCCTAGCTCTCAGATGACATTTCTAGACATACCCTGGTCCGGAAGGGAAACTACTGCCTTGAAGGGGAGGGTACAGTTTTGACAGGATTAGTCACATGCTGACTAAAGAGTCTATGGGCCCTAAATAACCAACAACATTACCTAGGTAATACACTGTAAGTGCATTAAAATAACAAATAACATTACTAGGTAGCAAATAAATTACTAGGTAGCATTACCTAGGTAATACTAGCCTTGGGTGAGACTTAGAGATGTGCTGGTATCAGGTGAGACCCAGCACATTTCCAGCTATAGTGGCTACAGCGAAAGATTCCTTCTGCTTGAAAAAAGCAGAGGGGGAAAAAAGGGAGGAATTTGTCTTGCACCCTAGGTACCAGCTCAGCTACAACGGGGCAGAACACCAAGCAGATTCCTGGGGTCACTGAGTCCAGGCTTCGGCTATTGGACAGCATTTACAGACTGTCCCTGGGTGACAGAGGATCCCACCGCCCTGAAGGGTGAGTCCCAGGCCTGGCAGAATTCACTGAGCTGACTGAAGAGCCCTTGGGCTTTCAGTGAGCATTAATGGTGGCCTGGCAGAAATCCCTGTGGGCTTTCTGTGAACAATAATGGTGGTTATGGCAGCCACAGGGAGAGGCTCCTCTGCCTATAAAAAGAGAGAAAAGTGAGAAGGATTTTGGTCTGAGGTTTGAGGGCCAGCTTAGCCACAGTAGAATACAACACACAAGGTAAATGTCTATGGTTGTTGACTCCAATACCTGGCTCCCAGACAGCATCTCCATACCTGCCCAGGGTCTGAGGGAACTCAATGTCCTGAAGGAAAGGCACGAACCTTTCTTGTTTCCCCTCCAGCTGATTGTAGAGTCCTAAGCTCTTGAGTGATCATAGGCAGTAGCCAGGTTGTGGTTACAGTGGGCCCTGTGTGAGACCCAGTGCTGTGCTGGCTTCAGATCTGACTCAGCACAGTCTCAAGGGTGGTGGCTACAAGGGTGCTTGCATCACCCCAAAATCAGGCAGCTCAGCACAGAAGGAGAGACTTCATTTGTTTGGGAGAAGGTGCAGGAAAAGAACAAGGGGTTTTACCTGGTAAACCTGAGAATTCTCCTATATCGAATCCAAAACCACCAAGGTGGTAACTCTATGAGTCAGCATAAACCACAGAATTATTGGACTTGGGGCATGAGTTCCTTAGAATACTTGGAAAGCTTTCCCAAAAAAGATGAGCACAGACTGCAAAGCCTACAATAAATGCCTAACTCAACAATGCCCAGACACTGGTGAATGTCCACAAGCATCAAGACTATCTAGGAAAACATGACCTCACTAAACAAACCAAATAAGACACCAAGGACTAATCCTGGAGGAACAGAAATATGTGACCTTTCAGGCAGAGAATTCAAAATAGTCATGTTGAGGCCACTAAAGGAAATTCAAGATAACGAGAGGAGGAATTCAGAATTCTATCAGATACATGTAGTAAGAGATTGAAATAAATTAAAAGAATCAAGCAGAAATTCCAGAGTTGAAAAATTCAACTGACATACTAAAGAATGCATCAGAGTCTTGTAATAGCAGAATTGATAAAGCAGAAGAAAGAATTAGGGAAGCTCAAAGAGAGATTATTTGAAAATACATAGTCAGAAGAGATAAAAGAAAAAAGAATAAAAAAGAACAAAGCATGCCTACAAGATCTAGAAAATAGCCTTAAAAGGGAAGGGGCAATTCTAATATTATTGGCCCTAAAGAGTAGATAGAGACAGAGATGGGGCAGAAACTTTATGCAAAGGGATAATATTAGAAAACTTCCTAAACCTAAAGAAATGTATCCACATTCAAATACAAGAAGGTTATAGAATGGCAAGCATATTTAACCCAACGAAGGACTACCTCAAGGCATATAATAATCAAACTCTCAAAGGTCAAGAATAAAGAAATAATGCTAACAGCAGCAAGAGAAAAGAAATAAATAACATACAATGGAGCTCCAATATGTCTGGCAGCAGATTTTCCAGTGGAAACCTTACAGGTCAGGACAGAGGGACATAACATATTTAAAGTGCTGAAGGAGAAAAACTTTTACCTCAGAATCATGTATCTGGTGAAAATATCCTTCAAACAGGAAGAGGAAATAAAGATTTGCCCAAACAAAACCTGAAGGATTTTATCAACACCAGACCTGTCATGCAAGAAATGCTAAAAAGAGTTCTTCAATCTGAAAGAAAAGGACATTAGTGAGCATTAAGAAATTATCTGAAGGGACAAAACTCATTGACCATAACAAGCACACAGAAAAACACAATATTATAACACTGTAATTGTGGTGTGTAAACTACTCTTAAGTAGAAAGGCTCAATGAACCAATCAAAAATAATAACTAAAACAACTTTTCAACACATAGACAGTACAATAAGAAATAAAGAGTAAAAACAAAAAGTTAACAAGTGGGAGTACAAAGTTAAAGAGTAGAATTTTCATTAGTTTTCTCTTTGCTTGTTTACGCAATTAACGTTAAGTTGTCATCAGTTTAAAATAATGGGTTATACGATAGTATTTGCAAGCCTCATGGTAACCTCAAACTGAAAAACATACAACAGATATACAAAAAATAAAAAGCAAGAAATTCATACCACCCGAAAAAACAAGTCACGTTCACTAAGTGGAAGACAGGAAGGAAGACAGGAAGAGAAAACCACAAAACAAAATAAAATGACAGGAGTTAATCTTTGCTTATCAATAATAACATTGAATGTAAATGGACTAAACTCTCCAATCAAAAGATATAGAAAGGTTGAATGGAAAACAAAAACGAAAACAAGATCTAGTGATCTCTTGCCTATAAGAAACAGACTTCAACTTTAAAGATACACATAGACTGAAAATAAGGGTATAAAAAATATATTCTATGTGAACAGAAACCCAAAAGAGAGTAGGACAAGATTACTTATGTCAGACAAAATAGATCTCAAGACAAAAACTGTAACAAGAGACAAAGAAGGTCATTATATAATGATAAATGGGTCAATTCAACAAGAGGATATAACAAATGTAAGTATACATGCACCCCATACTGGAGCACAAATAACATACAATGATATATAAAGCAAATATTATTAATGACAAAGAGAGAGATAGACTTCAATACAATCTAGAGACCTTAACATCCACATTCCACACTGGACAAATCTAGGCAAAAACTCAACAAGGAAACATTGGACTTAATCTGCACTACAGACCAAATGTACTTAACAGATATTTACAGAATATTTTATCCAGCTGCAGAATACCCATTCTTCTCCTTAGCATATGAGTTATTCTCAAGGATAGACAATATGCTAGGTCACAAAACAAGTCTTAAAACATTCAGAAAAATGAAAAAAGTATAAGGAATCTTCTCTGGCCAAAAATGCAATAAAAGTAGAAATTAATAACGAGGAATTTTGAAAAATATATAAACACATGGAAATTAAACAATATGTACTTGAATGGCCAGTGGATCAACAAATGAAGAAATTAAGAAGAAAAGCAAAAAATGTCTTGAAACAAATGATAATGGAAAGACAACATACCAAAACCTATGTTATACAGTGGAAGCAATACCAAGAGGGAAGTTTATAGCTGTAAGTGCCTACATCAAAAAGAAGAAAAACTTCAAACAAGTAACCTAAGGATGCATCCTAAAGAACTACGAAAGGAGCAAACCAAATCCAAAATTAGTAAAAGAAAAGAAATAATAAAGATCAGAACAGACACAAATGAAATTATAATGAAGAAAACAATAAAAAGATAAAATGAAAAGATAAATAAAATTTAAAAAACCTTTAGCACAACTAAATAAAAAGAGAGAAGACTCAAATTAATAAAATCAGAGATGGAAAAGGAGACATTACAACCCACACTGCAGAAATTCAAAGGATCATTAGGTGCTACTGTGAGCAACTACATGCCAAAGAATTGAAAAACCTAGAAGAAATGGATAAATTCCTAGACACATACAACCTACTAAGATAGAGCCATGAAGAAATCCAAAACCTGAACAAGTAGTGAGGTTGAAGCCATAATAAATGTGTCCCAGCAAAGGAAAGCCCAGGACCTGATGATTTCACTGCTGAATTCTACCAAACATTTCAAGAAGAACTAATACCAATCCTACTCAAACTATTCTGAAAACCAGAGGAGGAGGGAATACTTGCAAGATATGTATGAGACCAGTATTTCCCTGATACCAAAACCAGACAAAGATACATTAAAAAAAAAAAAAAATTCAGGCCAATACCCCTGGTGATGCAAAAATGCTAAACAATATACTGGCAAACTGAATTCAATACCACATTATAAAGATCAGTCATCAGGACTAAGTGAGATTTATCCCATGGATGCAAGAATGGTATAACGTATGCAAATCAATCACTGTGATACACTGTATCAACAGAATGAAGGACAAAAATCATATAATCAATTCAATTAATGCTGAAAATGCATTTGATAAAATTCAACATCCCTTCATGATAAAAACCCTCAAAAGACTAGGTATAGAAGGAACACACCTCAACATAACAAAAGACATATCTGAAAGACCCACAGCTAGTATCATACTGAATGGAGAAAAAGTGAAAGCCCTCACTCTAAGACCTAGAGTATAACAAGAATGTCCATTTTGACCATTATTATTCAACATAGTACTGGAAGTCCTAGCAAGAGCAATTACACAAGTGAAAGAAATAAAGGGTATCCAAATTGGAAAGGAAAAAATCAGATTATCCTTGTTTGCAGATGATATAATCTTAAATTTGGAAAAACCTAAAGGCTCCACCAAATAAACTATTGGAACTGATAAGCAAATTCAGTAAAGTTGCAGAATATAAGATTAACATACAAAAATCAGTAGCATTTCTATATGTAAATGGTGGACAATCTGAAAAACAGTAATTCCATCTACAATAGCCACAAATAAAATTAAATATCTAGGACTTATCCAAATAAGTGAAAATCTTTACAGTGAAAACTATAAAACACTAATTTAATAAATTGAAGATGACACACACAAAAAAATGGAAAGATATTTTATGTTCATGGATTGAAAGAATCAATATTGTTAAAATGTCCATACTGCTCACTGCAACCTACAGATCCAATGCAATCCCTGTCAAAATGCTGATGACACAGAAATAGAAAAAAGTATCTTAAAATTTATATGGAACCACAAAAGACCCAGAATAGCCTAAGGTATCCTGAGCAAAAATAACAAAACTGGAGGAATCACATTACCTGACTTCAAATTATACTACAGAGCTATAGTAACCAAAGCAGCACGATATTGGCATTAAAACAGACACATAAACCAATGGAACAGAATGGGGAACCCAGAAACAAATCTATACATCTACAGTGAACTCATTTTTGATGAAGGGACCAAGAATAGACATTGGGGGAAAGGACACTCTCTTCAATAAATGATACTAGGAAAACTGATATTCATATGCAGAAGAATAAAACTAGACCCTTATCTCTTGCCTTATATAAAAATTAAATCAAAATGGACTAAAGACTTCAATCTGAGACCCAAAACTATGAAACTACTACAAGAAAACATAGGGGAAACTCTTCAGGATATTGATCTGGGAAAAAATTTCTTGAGTAATATCCCACAAGAACGAGCAACCAAAGCAAAAATTGACATCAAGTCAAAAAGTTTCTGTACAGAAAAGGAAACAATCAATAAAATGAAGATAATATACACAGAATGGGAGAAAATAGTATCAAACTATCCATCTGACAAGGAATTAATAATCAGAATATATAAGGAGCTCAAACAATTCTATAGGAAAAAAACTGATAATCTTATTTTAAATGGGCAAAAGATCTGAATAGGCATTTTACAAAAGAAGATATACAAATGGCAAACAGGCATATATGAAAATGTGTTGAACATAATTGATGATTAGAGAAATTCAAATTAAAACTACAATGAACTATCCTTCTACTTCAGTTAAAATGGCTATATCCAAAAGACAGGCAATAACAAATGCTGGCAAGGATGTGGAGAAAAGGGAACCCTAGTACATTGTTGGTAGGAATGTAAATTAGTACAACCGCTATGGAGAACAGTTTGGATGTTCCTCGAAAAACTAAATGTAGAGCTACTGCTGCTGGTAATAAGGTTTGACTCTGTGTCCCCACCCATATCTCATCTCCAACTGTAATCCCCACATGTTGAGGGAGGGGCCTGGTGGGAAGTGATTGAATCATAGGGGTGGGCTTCACCCTTGTTGTTCTCTTGATAGTGAGTCAGTCCTCAAGAGATCTGGTTGTTTGAAAGTGTGTGGCACTTCCCCCTTCACTATCTAACACACTGCCATGGTAAAGATGTGCCTGCTTCCCCTTCACCTTCTGCCATGATTGTAAGTTTTCTGAGGCTTCCCAGCCATGCTTCCTGTACAGCCTACAGAACTGTGGGTCAATTAAACCTCTCTCTCCCCCTCTTTTTTTTTTTTTTTAAATAAATTGCCGAGACCAGCTTGGTCAGGGAGACCCTAACCCAGTGGCGCTAGAGGAATTAAAGATACTCACAGAAATATAGAGGTGTGAAGTGGGGGAATCAGGGGTCTCACAGCCTTCAGAGCTGAGAGCCCCGAACAGAGATTTACCCACATATTTATTAATAGCAAACCAGTCATTAGCATTGTTTCAATAGATACTCAATTAACTAAAAGTATCCCTTATGGGAAATGAAGGGACTGGCGGAATTAATTGCAGCAGGAACACAACCTTAAGAGACAGATCGCTCATGCTTTTGTTTGTGGCTTAAGAATGCCTTTAAGCGGTTTTCCGCCCAGGGCGGGCCAGGTGTTCCTTGCCCTCATTCCCGTAAACCTAGCCTTCCAGCTTGGGTGTTAGGGCCATTAAGGACATGTCATAGTGCTGCAGAGATTTTATTTATGGCCAGTTTTGGAGCCAGTTTATGGCCAGATTTTGGGGGGCTCGCTCCCAACAATAAATTACCCAGTCTTAGGCAGTTCTTTACAGCAGTGTGAAAATGGACTAATACAGCTGGGTACATACCCAAAAGAAAGGAAATCAATATATTGAAGGGATATCTACACTCCCATGTTTATTGTAGCACTGCTCATAACAGCCAAGATTTGGAAGCAACTTAAGTGTCCATCGACAGGTAAACAGACAAAGAAAATGTGGTACATATACATAATTGAGTACTCTTCAGCCATAAAAAAAGAATTAGATCCTGTCATTTGCAACAACAGGGATAGAACTGAAGGTCATTATGTTAAGTGAAATAAGTCAGGCACAGAAAGACAAATTTTGCATGTTCTCACTTACTTGTGGGAGACAAAAATTAAACCAATTGAACTCTTGGAGATAGACAAGAATAGTTATCAGAGGTTGAGAATGATAGTAGGGGGTGTAGAAGGAGGAGTAGGGATGCTTAAGGAGGTCAAATGTAGTTAGAAAGAATGAATTAGGGCCAGGAGCAGTGGCTTACGCCTATAATCCCAGCACTTTGGGAGACTGAGGTGGGTGGAACACCTGAAGTCAGGAGTTCAAGAGCAGCCTGGCCGACATGGTGAAACCCCATCTCTACTAAAAACACAAAAATTAGCCAGGCATGGTGGCGCATACCTGTAGTCCCAGATACTCAGGAGGCTGAGGCAGGAGCATCACTTGAACCCAGGAGATTGAGGGTGCAGTGAGCCAAGATTGCACCACTGCCCTCCAGCCTGAATGACAGAGCAAGACTCCGACTCAAAAACTAAAAAAAAAAAAAGAATTAGACCTAGTATTTGATAGCACAATAGCATGAGTATAGTCTATAATTTTATTGTATACTTTAAAAATAGCTAAAAGAGTATAACTGGATTGTTTGTAACACAAAGTATAAATGCTTAAGATGACAGATTTACATTTACCATATGATTAATATATATTGCATGCCTGTATCAAAATATCTCATGTATCCCATAAATATATATACCTACTATGTACTCTTAACATCAAAAAAATCATTCTGTATTATTAAAAATCTTGGTTTTAATCAAATCCAGAGTAAACCATCTTACACTAAAAGGGAAATATATTACGAGGAGAAAAGTGTTATCTCCAAGAAAATCCAATTTTAGAAATATAGCTAAACATCAAAGAAAATAATATAACCAGGGACTTCAACTTTCTCAAAACACATTTTCTAATCCATCAAAAATGAGGGGGTAGGTTCTAAATACAGCTGTGTGCAGACCCTAATTTCACAGGGAAAACAAACCTATAAACTCTGACAAAAATAAATAAAACAGCAATTTGGCGATCCTGGGGAGAGAAAAAAAGCAAACAGATTCTGAGGATAAAACACATTTTTGAAGAGAAACCAGTATAGAGTGATTTTCCTGTTGTTACAGGTTTTATCATGTGGGATGGCCAAAGACAGTGCTGCAACTGGCCACTAAACCACCTATGGACAATCACAGTCTTTCTGACCTGAAGAATCAGAGGCCAGAGTTTTGGCTAAGAACTGAGAAGCGAGGGGGCAATTCAGAAAAGAGAGAGCCAGAGGAAAAAATCCTAAATTTGGTATACAATCTCTTCCTAAATCTCTGGCTGTCCTCTGAACCATACATGCAGGAAGTTGATTCAGAGCAACTCAGATAAAAGCAAATGATCTGAACTAAGATTAGGATAGCTATCCCGAACACAAAAATTTGAATTTGAATTCAACCAATTTAATTGCCTGCTAAAGCAAAAACATCGACACTTTTTAAAGTCTATAACACAAACCAGAGTTTATACAAGATAATATGTATAATGGTTGGAATGCAATTCAAATTGAGATGCACAGAACTAGGAAAATGTGACTCAGTCTCAAGTAAAAATACAGATGACTGGGACTAACCATTTAATGATTCATAATTTGAATTAGGAAATAGAATGTTAAAGTAGCTACTGCAACTCTCTTCTGGCCATCTGCTTCATTCTCTGTCTTCTCTTTTTCTTGACTTCTTGGACTATAGGTAAAAAATATATTACCTTTTTAATATTATCCCATAGGTCACTGAGACTGTTTTCCCCTCCAATACCATAAATCTTTTTCTTCTTAGATTAAATAATTTCTGTACTCCTTTTATTTTCACCAACTTGTTTTTATTTAATCTCCATTATGCTTATAAGTCCTTCTGGTGATTTATTTTTTTACTTTAGATATTCTTTTAATTCTGGGATTTCCATTCAGTTTTTTTAAAATGTTTCTTTTCCTTTCTTGAGATTTTCTATCACACAATTCATTGCCAAGGTATTTTTTCTTTAAAGTGCAAAAAAAAAAAAAAAAAAAAAAAACCTGTTTACTTAAGCTCTATATCTAACAAAAATACAGTTTAAGAATTTATTTGAAATAAAGGCATTTTCAGATAATTAAGGAGAAAATTTGTTGTAAGCATAGCTACTTTACAAGGAAAGGAAAAAAACATTCTTCAGACTCAAGGGAAATAATAGGAACAAATTTAAAACTAATATCTATGTAAATATAAAAGACTACTTTTTCTTATAATTTTATTAAATTATTAGATATATTTTTCATAATATTTTACTAAACAGCTTTGCCTTCTAAGGATTATGAAGTATATAGATTTCATACCTGCAACAAATATAGAACTAAAAATTGAGGAATGATAAATAGGCTGCTATAGTTATAAGGTTTCTACATTTTACAGAAAATCGTACAGTATAAACTTTAATTAGACCATGAAAACTGAAATATGTATGTTATAATGCCAACAGGAACCACTAAGAGGAAATAAAAGTTGAATATCCCTTGTCCAAAATGCCTGGGACTGAAAGTGTTTTAGATTTCTTTTTTTTCTTCAGATTTTGAAATATTTGCATTATACTTACTAGTTGAGCATTCCAAGTCGATGAATCTGAAATCTGAAATGCTTTAATGACCATTTCCTTTGAGGGTCCAGTCAGTGTCCAAAAATTTTGGGTTTTGGAGCTTTTGAGATTTGGGATGCTCAACCTGTGGTTAAAAATGTAAAGAGAGGATTTCTGTTTTTAGTGATGAGTAAGATACTAATGAACCCATTCATCCTCATTTAATACTATAAACTTTGGACATACATTAATACAAAAAAGAGACTATCTGAAAGCACTGAAAGTGAACAGAAATAGCTTCTGGTGGGGTGTCCATACTTAGAGGAAGGCAGTTGTGACTACTTAATATGAAGGCAGGCACAGTCAAAATGGTATAGGTGTTAGGGGTAACAATAAAAAGTAATTACAGGTTTTCTCGCTTGGGTAACCAGAGGACCAAGGCTGAAAAACTGGCTACTGAAGTAAGAGTGGGGACACAGAATCCCTTGAAGGAAAGAATAGGGAGGAGATTTCCAAATTCTGCCTGACAATCTTTGGCTTACCTCTGAATGATGCATGGATGGAGCACATACTAAGAAGCTTAGATAAGTCCAGTTGTGGTGCCTCATGCCTATAATCCCAGCACTTTGGAAGGCTGAGGCAGGTGAATTGTGTGATCCAAGGAGTTCAAGACCAGCCTGGGCTACATGATGAAACTCCATCTCTACAAAATAAATAAATAAATATAAGTAAATAAAAAGAAGCCCAGATAAAGACAGAATATTTGAATTAAAATGGAAAATATCTGGGCCAGGCGCAGTGGCCCTTGCCTGTAATCCCAGCACTTTGGGAGGCCGAGGAGTGCAGATCACTGGAGGTCAGGAGTTCAAGACTAGTCTGGCCTATAAGGCGAAACCTCGTTTCTTCTAAAAATACAAAAATTAGCATGTCTGTAATCCCAGCTACTTGTGAGGGTGAGGCACGAGAATCATTTGAACCCAGGAGGTGGATGTTGCAGTTAGCCAAGATTGCATCACTGCACTCCAGCCTGGGTGACAGAGTGAAACTCTGTCTCAAATAAAAAGAAAAAAGAAAAAGAAAATATCACCTGAAAAACAGCAGTTTATGTCCAACCAGCTTAAGTGCTTGCTAAAATTTCAAAAAACAAAAACAAAAAACACTTTTTGTAAAAAAAAAAAAAAAATAGAATTCCAAATTGCAGCAACTTAGTGTTCACAAAGTTCAGATGTAATTCAAAATTACCTTACATTACTTAGTCTCAAGAGAAAAGATAAATTGAGATCAATTCTAAAATTACAGAATTGTTGGAATGGGCAGGAAAGCTTTCACAAGTAGTTAATAAAATTATTTTCAATGAAATTAAATAAAATAGGGTTGCAATACATTGGCAGATAAATAGATAGAATAAAACAGTACTAGGTGTATTGGCTCATTTGTAATTCCAGCACTTTGGGAGGCTAAGACAAGAGGATTGCTTGAGCCCACGAGTTCAAGACCAATCCTGGCAACATAGTGAGACCTCATCTATACAAAAAAAAAAATTTTAAAACATAGCCTGGCATGGTAGCCTGTGCCTATAGTCCCAGCTACTAGGGAGGCTAAGGTAGGAGGGTCGCTTGAACCTAGGAAGTAGAGGCTGCAGTGAGCCATGGTTGTGCCATTGCACTCTAGCCTGCGTGCTAGAGCAACACTCTGTCTCAAAAAGAAAAAAAAAAGTGAAAATTCTAGAACTGAGAAATAACATATTAGAATTTCTTTTGAAAACAGGTTAATGAAGATGACAGTGGAAATGTTTAGTTAATGTTAGCTATTAGGTTGGTGCAAAAGTAATTGTGGTTGGTGCAAAAGTAATGGCAAAAACAGCAATTACTTTTGCACCAACCTAATATATTAATAGAAATTGCACAATTCAAACAGCATTGAGAATGAGTATATATACATAAGTATAAAATGTCAAGGACCTATTAGATAATGTCAGACTGACATATATGCAATCAGAGTCCCAAGGGAAAGGAGATATAGGAAGAAACAAGAAAAATATTCGGAAAGTAATGGCTGAACATGTCCCAAATTCGACTTAAGTCTCTAATTTGCTAATTCTAGATATGCAATGACCCTTTAGCAAAGTACACATGAAAACGGTCATGCCTTGGTACGTCGGGTCAAAAACTAATAAAAAAGATGAAGGGCAAATACTGACAGCATCAAAAGAAAAACTAAAAATTACACGAAGGGGAACAACAAAACAATTAATGGCTAACTTCTGATTAGAAATTATGGCGGCCAGAGATAATAAAATACAGCTTTAAAATGCTGATATCAAAAACTGTCAACCCAGAATTTTATATGTAGCAAAAATATTGCTTGAGAATGAAAGAAAATGAAAATATTTTGGATAAAAGAAAGCTAAAACCTATCCTACAAGAAATAACAAAGTTATTCAGGCTGAAGAGAAGTGATGATCCAAATAACAGTATTAATTACCTTTTTGATATTCATAGAACCTTAAAAAAATCTTACAACTACAGAATGTACATTCTTTTCAAGTGCACATGATGATTCAGAAAGATAGACTTTATACGGGACCATAAAACAAATCTCTTTAATTAAAAAAATTTGAAATCATTTAGAGAATGTTTTCTAACCACAACAAAATTCAGCTGGAAATCAATAAAATAAATATATGTGTAAAATCCTTGAACATTTGGAAATTAAACAACACACTTCCAAATAATTCATGGCCAAAGAAGTAAAACAAAGCATTGTAAACATCAACTGAACGATAATACAAATGCAATACATCAAATACACAAAATACAAAATGCGATATATGGAAGCAAGCATATTGTTCACACAAAAAAATTTTGAAAAAGAACAGTTATTTACTACCTGATTTTAATATTTCTACAAAGCCAAAATAATCATTATAGTGTGATGCTGGCATGCAGTTTGGAAAATAAGTGAATGTAAAAGAGTTAACACAGAAATAGAGTTATATGACATTTGATTTTTTGATAATGCACTAGAATAATGAGGAACAAAAGTCTTTTTAACAAATGATGCTAAAATAACTCGATATCTATACGGAAGAAAATGAACTTTGCTATATACACAAAAGTTAATTTGCAATAGATTATAGACTTAAATATAAATGCCAAAACCTTGGAGCTTTTATAGGTGAAACTTGGGTTTAGACAAAGGAGTATTAGACAGATCCTCGTGACCTAATTCATAAATTAGGCTTCATAATTCAAACTTTCTCTCATCCCAAGATACCATTAAGAAAAAGAGCAGGCAACAGCAAACTTGGGGAAAATGTTCACAATACATACATCTCACAAAGAATTGTATTCAGATTATATAAACACTCACACGCACCTGAACATCTAAAATAAAAAAGAATGACAACGCCAAACGTGGACAAAGATGTAGAGCAACTGCAACTCCATAGACTGTTGGTGGGAGCATAAAATAGTTCAAATACTTTGAAAAAATTTCCGACAATTTTTCTTAAAACTAAACACAAGCCAACTGTATGACCTAGCAATTCTACTCCTAGGTACTTTTCCATAAAAAATGAAAGCATATGATGACAAAAGTCTTGTAAAAGAATGATCACCACAGTTTTATTTGTAACAGTTGAACAGTGAGAAACAACTTAGATGCTTAAAAATAGGAGCATTGGTCAGGTGCAGTGGCTCATGCCTGTAATCTCAGCACTTTGGGAGGCCGAGGCGTGCAGATCACCTGAGGTCAGGAGTTCGAGACCAGCCTGGCCAACGTAGAGAAATCCCATCTCTACTAAAGATACAGAATTAACCAGGCATGGTGGCGCATGCCGGTAATCCTAGCTACTTGGGAGGCTGAAGCAGGAGAATCATTTGAACCCGGGAGGCAGAGGTTGCGGTGAGGTGGTGAGCTGAGATCTTGCCATTGCACTCCAGGCTGGGCAACAAGAGTGAAACTCCATCTCAAAAAAAAAAAAAAAAAGGAGCGTTAATAAATATCTGAAACATTGATACTGCGAAATACTACTGACTAATAAAGAAATACTTGCTATACAAAATTGTATTAGATTTCTATTGATGCCATAACAAATTACTACAAATTTCACAGCTTGAAACAGTTCAAATTTATTACTATACAGTTATTTAGGTCAGAAGTCCCAAACAGGTTATTTTATCTAACTATAGGCTTGTGGTGAGGCTCAAATGAAGTAAATAATTATATAATGTGGTATTTAAACAAAATTCGTCATCCTATTCCTATTCTTTATAGCTTTTTGTTTTCAGATGAAGTATTTGTTGAATAAAAAGTTGATTAAGTGGATTACAAGTAAAAATTTATAATTCCAATTTTGACTTCTTCAATCTCATTCTTTTTCAATTCCCCTCAATACAATCTGTGTCTTAACCATGGTAATCTTTTAGTCTTTGAAAACCCGAACTCTCTCAACTATTAGGCAGTTCTATTCACTGTGCCTAGAATACGCTTCTTTCACTTCCTTTGCTTTCCAAATCCGGCCCCTACCTCTCTACCATTTCATTCCTACAGTTCAAAAATCCATATTTATCCTTCACATTATTGAACTTTACTTTTGAGTACACTTTCTCCAAAACTCTAAGTGACTACAAGTCTCCTTACTGTAAATGTCATATTTGTTCAATGGATACATGAGTTATTGATTTTCTCTATCCACATACTTTATTCTAAACATCCTCTCTAGTTCTTTCTTTTCCATGCTACATTCTAAAGCCTATGACAGAAGGAATGTTTTCCGTCTTGTTTACCACTGTATATACAGTACTTATTGGGGAGCCTACCAACAGTGGGTGCCTGATTAATAGTTGTAAAATGGCTGACTGAATGAATAAATCAATGAGGACAGTTAGCATTATCAGTGTTGTGGCCTCCTGCAGCTAATGTGGTTCTTAAAAATTTTCTGATATGCTGAATCAATCTTTCCTAAGAGGTACTTAGTTTCCCTTTTCTGCCTTCGACACTTCTGAAAATGTTTCCTCTGGATCAGAAACCTGTTTTGTGACTGATGCATTCATTCCTGCCTCATTTTAACCTCTTACTTGATCAATGTAAGACATCTCTCAGAACCATCTTGCATAGCCAGATTTTCTTGTTCTGGACCCTTCTAATCAGCCAAGCCAATTGCTTCACACCTCACTCTCAATCTTCTCAGAATAACTTTTTAAAATAACAACAAGCGAAAGCAAGACTTATGCATTTATGTTTTGCCATCTAGTTATAGGATATCTTTATCAGAATTCTTATTTATTGGTAACTTTTCCCTTTGGCATTTCAACTCTCTCACATTACGTACTATTATTGTCCACTGAATAAATAAGAAAATCACAGAATTTTCCCTAATATAAACACCATGAATATGTGTCGAAGTTGGATGTAAGCTCTGGCTATGCAGCTGCAGCTCACACAGAACAACATGGAGTGGAAAGATGCCAGGAAGATCCGGTTTTAGGAAGTGACTGACAAAACCAAAAATAATCATTGCAGGGTAATCATGGATCAGGGGCTGCTCTATGCAATTGTTGCTGTGGCTGTCTATGAAGATGTTATTATAGGACACAAAGTCCGTGCAGCTGTCTTCACAATAAAGTGGAATTTTTTGCAGAAAACTGATGAACTACTGCCAGCTTTTAGGTCCAAGGTAAACAAGAACAGAAAGAATAGATTTATTTTCCATTTAGACTCACATGTAAGCAGACTAACCGCTTTGCTATTGCTGAGGCTAAAAAAGGGAGTAGACAGTTTGGATAGAGTTTCAGACTTCTGGTTCTCATGTGCCCTGAAACTCAAATATGCCCAATGGGGAAATGCTGTGGCTTCCATCTGGAAGTTGTGAGTGA
Organism: Mandrillus leucophaeus; assembly: GCF_000951045.1. Classification (NCBI taxonomy): domain Eukaryota; kingdom Metazoa; phylum Chordata; class Mammalia; order Primates; family Cercopithecidae; genus Mandrillus; species Mandrillus leucophaeus. Next base: position 50,102 of record NW_012106008.1, on the reverse strand, counting down.
AGAATCCCTCAGTTTTAGTGCACCTGATCTTGTCACCAAACCTCACCAACTTCACCTTGGACTAGGATTACTCTGGAATCTAATATCAGTCTATGAGATTACCAAGGATATATATAAAGGGAAGGGGGAACTTGACTTTGGAAGAACAGTTACCTCATAAGTAGTCTTAAAGCCATTTAGCATTTAGACAATGGTTTGTTTTTCTTTCTTTTTTTTTTTTCTTGAAGGGGGCCACAAATATTGAGGATATTCTTCCTCCAAGTGTGGTACATGGCTCAATTGCATCAGAATTGATCAATTATTCCTGAAGTAGTTGCGTTCAGTTTCCTATTCTACATCCAATGTACTGTTCTTTCTGGTTGTAGAGCATGTGATTCTACATTTTCATAAGCACTCTGAAGTGCTTTCATAACACACTAAAATTGGAAAAATCTGGTTGAATAAAGTCCATGGGACCCTCAAAGCCCCTAAATTGTAGATAAAATTCAACGCAGTTGCCAAAGAAAAGTTGCATAGTTTTCACACATATTCTAAATGTTCTTGTTCCCCTAAAAGGTTTTAAACAATCAGATTACACCATCTTCTGAACAGTGGTTTGGCTTTTGTTGACTCATACTCATGCTAATTATAACTTTTTTTTTAAGTATTGACAAATAACTATAAACCAATTCCCAGATAATCTAGGTCTAAAACTCTTGGTAGGTATGAAAGCCACACGGAAAAATCCTTTAATCTTTGCCTTAATCCTGTCTTTCCCTTATATCCCTAATTTAGATTTCCTGTAGTTAAATAGGTAAATGTTTTCAGACTCAACCTCATTTGTAAGCTTGAGCCATCCTGACAAGAGTATAGCATATATAAGAAGTCCTACAATGTTATCTACCCATTTGGAATAAGTTTTGTGGCCAATAGATCTATAATCTCAGGAACTAGATTTCAGTGCTACATACTTCTGTAAAATAAAGTTACAATACTTCCTACCTGCCTTTTTCCCCTTCTTCTGGATTTCTCACAGATATCATTCTATAGCACAAAACTAGCAAGCAATACATTTTCACCTGTTTCATTTTTTTAAAAATTCAATCTGGGCTCTAAACTCCCAGATTCCTTGGTGGACAGAAATCTAATGTCTGCCATTACTGAATTCTTTAAAATATCCATGATGATACAAAAGCCCTAAAATACCTTACCCAGAAGAATATATTAGGCAAAGAACCTTCAGTCATTAGGCCAAACTGATTACCATTTGAGATATCTATTGACCCACCCTGTATGGGTCATACTGAGTTCAGCATTGGTGTTCCTTCCTTGCCTTATTTTGAAGACAGAAAATCTTTCTGGAGCTAAGAACCCTAGTGTCTTAGATCCAGCATCTTCATGTGAATCATATGAAGCCTCTGGAATAATGGGCAGGCATTCTTAGGTTCCTAAACACAAAGTTTCTCTCCTGTTACAGAATTCATGGCACATGCAGGTGACACATGGACCTCTTTGCATTGCTCTTGGGAACTAAGCATCAGGGAACCTAGCACAAATGTTGATGCTCTGGCTACTGCTATTGGTGTGAGCCTCTAATCCATGACTCAGGTGTACCATGTCTTCTGCTAACATCCTTAAAACTGTAGCAGTCTAACTTGTTAGCAAGTAGGATATTGATATGGTTTGGCTGTGTCCCCACCCAAATCTCATCTTTAATTCCCACATGTTGTGGGAAGGACCTGGTAAGAGGTGATTGAATCAAAGGGGCAGGTTTCTCCTGTGCTGCTTTCATGATAGTCGATAAGTCTCATGAGATCTGATGGCTTTATAATGTGGAGTTTCCTTGCAAAAGCTCTCTTTTTTGTTTGCTGCCATCTGTGTAAGATGTGACTTTGCTCCTTGTTGCCTTCCGCCATGATTGTAAGGCTTCTCCAGTTACGTGGAACTGTAAGTCCATTAAACCCTTTTCCCTGTATGAATGACCTAGTCTTGGGTATGTCTTTATCAAAAATGTGTAAAAAGACTAATACAGGTATAATCTCAGTGCCTGTGTAATTCTTGGCACTTCTTTGTCCTGCCTGCTAGGTGGGACACCTCCCAACTCCAATAGCAAGATTTACCCCAAACAAATTTGAGTTTGCCAGATTTCTTCCACACTCTGTATGGGATCTGCCAACAGTTTCTTTAGGGGTCAAGGCCATGCTCCCATAGGTCCTTATCCCAAAGCTTTGTGGTGTCTACTCCCAAGTCCTTCCTGTCCTCTCCAGACCTTGATGCTGAGGTTCCACCATGCAATATACCTGAGCCAATCTACATTTTACAAAAACTCTCAACTGGGACGAAGTGTATAAATAGTGCTTACTTATTTCTATATTTTTCAGAGTACCTACTGAGTGCCATAGAGGTATAGGCTTTGTTATAAAATAAATATCTATTTATTAATCTTTAGGAGCAGGTAATTGTACTTTACGATGAAAAGATTAAAGAAGCATTTTTTACAAACTTTATAAAATCTAAGTTTCACTTTTTCTTTCCCTTCTTCTGGATTTCTCACAGATATCATTCTATAGCACAAAACTAGCAAGCAATACATTTTCACCTGTTTCATTTTTTTAAAAATTCAATCTGGGCTCTAAACTCCCAGATTCCTTGGTGGACAGCAATCTAATGTCTGCCATTACTGAATTCTTTAAAATATCCATGATGATACAAAAGCCCTAAAATACCTTACCCAGAAGAATATATTAGGCAAAGAACCTTCAGTCATTAGGCCAAACTGATTACCATTTGAGATATCTATTGACCCACCCTGTATGGGTCATACTGAGTTCAGCATTGGTGTTCCTTCCTTGCCTTATTTTGAAGACAGAAAATCTTTCTGGAGCTAAGAACCCTAGTGTCTTAGATCCAGCATCTTCATGTGAATCATATGAAGCCTCTGGAATAATGGGCAGGCATTCTTAGGTTCCTAAACACAAAGTTTCTCTCCTGTTACAGAATTCATGGCACATGCAGGTGACACATGGACCTCTTTGCATTGCTCTTGGGAACTAAGCATCAGGGAACCTAGCACAAATGTTGATGCTCTGGCTACTGCTATTGGTGTGAGCCTCTAATCCATGACTCAGGTGTACCATGTCTTCTGCTAACATCCTTAAAACTGTAGCAGTCTAACTTGTTAGCAAGTAGGATATTGATATGGTTTGGCTGTGTCCCCACCCAAATCTCATCTTTAATTCCCACATGTTGTGGGAAGGACCTGGTAAGAGGTGATTGAATCAAAGGGGCAGGTTTCTCCTGTGCTGCTTTCATGATAGTCGATAAGTCTCATGAGATCTGATGGCTTTATAATGTGGAGTTTCCTTGCAAAAGCTCTCTTTTTTGTTTGCTGCCATCTGTGTAAGATGTGACTTTGCTCCTTGTTGCCTTCCGCCATGATTGTAAGGCTTCTCCAGTTACGTGGAACTGTAAGTCCATTAAACCCTTTTCCCTGTATGAATGACCTAGTCTTGGGTATGTCTTTATCAAAAATGTGTAAAAAGACTAATACAGGTATAATCTCAGTGCCTGTGTAATTCTTGGCACTTCTTTGTCCTGCCTGCTAGGTGGGACACCTCCCAACTCCAATAGCAAGATTTACCCCAAACAAATTTGAGTTTGCCAGATTTCTTCCACACTCTGTATGGGATCTGCCAACAGTTTCTTTAGGGGTCAAGGCCATGCTCCCATAGGTCCTTATCCCAAAGCTTTGTGGTGTCTACTCCCAAGTCCTTCCTGTCCTCTCCAGACCTTGATGCTGAGGTTCCACCATGCAATATACCTGAGCCAATCTACATTTTACAAAAACTCTCAACTGGGACGAAGTGTATAAATAGTGCTTACTTATTTCTATATTTTTCAGAGTACCTACTGAGTGCCATAGAGGTATAGGCTTTGTTATAAAATAAATATCTATTTATTAATCTTTAGGAGCAGGTAATTGTACTTTACGATGAAAAGATTAAAGAAGCATTTTTTACAAACTTTATAAAATCTAAGTTTCACTTTTTCTTTTTTTTTTTTTTTTTCCTGTTTACCTGTAGGTTCTCTTCCTCTTCTCTCATATTTTATGATATAATCGGATCATTGACCATAACAGCACTCTTCCTGCCCAGGCACAAAACACTAACTACCCTATGAAAGGGGCCATAACTATATTCTGTGACTCAAGGCATTTCCCAGCCTGCAGTTCCTATACCCCTTCTCAGTTCAAACACTTTAAGTAAGTATGGTTCACAGGAATTTTTCTCTTGGTCTCTTGGGTACACACACACAGATATACATGTACAAATATGCATATACAAACATGCACATATATACATTACATACAGAAAACATTAATGTTCATGTATAGTTAAAATATTAATAAAATCCACATATCCAAAAACCCAGCTTAAAAATAAAATATCACCAAAGTATTCAAAGTTACCTGTATGACTCTCTAATTCCATTCCTGCCCTACAGTAAACTGCTGTTTGAAATCATTGCCTTGTTTTTTTGTTTAATTTACAGCTTTACTTCATCTCTGCATATATTCCTAACAATATATGGTTTGGCATGCATGGTTTTGGACTTTTTTGTGAATAGGACCACATGTATTAATTTGTGACTTATTTCCTGCAGTGTTTATGGTAATAATTATCCCTGTCACTGCAAATATGGATAGACTCATTCATTTTTACTTGATAGATTCCTATTCTCCCTCCAGCAGCTTTGGTTCATTGACTTTTGTCTTTTCTACCTGGCTTTGGTCCCAGATAGTGCTTCACATATCAGCCTCTGTAATTTGCATGATGTTCTGTGAATCTGGGGCTAGTCCTGTCGTCTTCTCCTATCTAGCCCAAATCTCCAGGATATCCTAACCAAATTTGGGTCCTACACCCAAAATCTCTCTTTTTTTTTTTTTTTCCTGAAAAAGATCATATCTCATACTTTCCTAGGAGAGAAATGAAGGATTTTAGGCATCTACCTTCTTTTCTATGCAGTGAGATCATGGCTACTTTTAAATTTTTATTGATTGATTGATTGATTGATTGATTGAGATGGAGTCTCACTCTGTTGCCAGGCTGGAGTGCAGTGGCGTGATCTCAGCTCACTGCAACCTCCGCCTCCAGGGTTCAAGCAATTCTCCTGCCTCAGCCTCCCATGTAGCTGGGACTACAGGCACGTGCCACCATGCCCAGCTAATTTTTGTATTTTTAGTAAAGACAGGGTTTCACCATGTTGGCCAGGATTGTCTTGATCTCTGGACCTCGTGGTCCGCCCACCTCAGCCTCCCAAAGTGCTGGGATTACAGGCGTGAGTCACCGCGCCCAGCCTGGCTGCTTTTTTTTCTTAGCAATCACATGCTGGTAGAGGGTTAAAAAAAATCTGTTTATGATTGCTCTCTTTATCCACCTCCCTTATAGCAGAATGTGTAAGTAACAGATAGTGTAGTCCCACATAGCGCAGAAAATCTACCCATCAAGGTTTAGCTCATCTCAGCCCAGCACCCTGGTCCAAGTGAGGCAAATAAACAGGCAATGTGGTCAACAAACAAAATGAAAAACGGATTCAATGAAAGTTAAGAAAAATAACCAAAAAACTAGTAGATAAGATGCATTTTAAGGATCTAAAACACATCCTCGTATTAAATGGAGATGGAGGAAGGGGAATTGTATTGAATATGAAGAGACCACCTTTTACTCTCATATGCAAAAGATTGTTTTCCTTTTCAATTCCTCTGTGACCCCTCCCTATCCCCTCTCACTCTTTTCTCCTGCTCTCCACATCACCTACCATGTGCACACAGCAGGCAGGTTACTTAGTAGGAGCACGCTAAATTTCACAGACCTAAATTAAATTAACTATTCTCAGCCCTTCCTTTCTCAACTTTTTTGGTTGGAGTTACAAGATTTGATCTGATTTTGATCTGAGACACAATGCAATGTGTTTTTATGCAGGCAAAAGTTGGTTCGTTTAGGCTAGAAAACTGATGGAACAGAGACACGGGAATGTTAAGAGAGTGAGGGACTGGCAGTAGTGAATTGGGGAAAGGCAATGCCAACAGAATGTTGGCAGTTTTGCTGATTTTTGAAAACATATGCAAGATTAGATTAAAACACTCTTCAAACTAGCAAAAGCTGGGGCCAGATTGTCTCTGCTATAATGTTCAGGCTGGCTGGCACTTTTGACTCTGAATTTCTGTTTAAGTGTCAAGCCTGACCTTTACTCAGTTTAATTCAATTCAATTCAATTCTACAAAAATTATTGAAGCCAACTTTTGCCAGACTACTGCACTAAAAGACCCTAAAAAACATATCATTTAGTGTAAAGATTATTTTTAAACATTAAGAAAAAAATTCCAAGTGAAAGCGATGGTTCTCAGGGCATTTTCCTAGCAAATGGTTTTTCCATCTGACTTTTGTAAGCATGAGCATCAGTTATGACAACAAGCCAGGGTCAGAAAGAAAAGATAAAGGAAGAAAGGCATAAGTGGAAAGAATAAGAAAAGAACAAAAAAAGGGAGAAAAAGAAGTGTAAGGGTTGGAAGCTGGTTCCGAAATCACATTGGTGAGTATCATGAAATTCATCTTTCTTTATTTTCTAATGGGAGGCGGCATGATGTAATACAATGTCCACTGAGTAAGAGTTGAAAGATCTTTCGTGATCTGAATGAGCAACTTCACCTCTCTGAAAGTTATTTTTCTTAAGAGTAAAATGACATAATATGACCTTACATTTTAAAATTGTTCTGAGAGTCCAATTAAGAAGAATTTTTAAAGTCCTTTAGCTACCAAAAATTTAGATTTGAAACTATTTTAGGGACGTGTCTATGTGCTCTTTCATTTTAGTGATCCTTGTCCTAAAGGCTTTTCTCAAGGGCATCCTGAGACCTGGAGAGATAAAAGAGTATCTCGCAATAGACCAAGGGAAGAGTGACAATTACAGATCACAACCTGAGAGTCCCTGTGGTCTGAGCTCATGGTTGTACTGACTTGTTTTGGTGAACTGTGGCAAAGTGAAAAAGAATGGGATCAGGAAAAGGACAAAGTAAAGATAATAATCACATAAAATGTCTTTAGACTGCCTTTCTCTGAACCTGATGTACCTTCACATCTACTGACAGTATTGTTCCATTATCAGTTTAGTGCCGATAGATAAGGGAATTATCTTTATTTTAGCCAAGTTATTTGCATATTATTTGCCAGCAGGGCTGCCATATAAGTGTCCCCGTTTTGTCTGCTGTGCAAAGGCACCAGACACACCAGTGTTGGCCCTGTCTGAAGACTCAGTCTGTCCTTAATCAACAAGAAATCTTGACTCACAAAGCTATTTTGGAGACCAAATCTTGTGCAGCATTGCTACATGAAGCCCTCCATCTAGGATAGAGAAGGTCTTAGGCAGTGCTCGGCAGGAGTAGAGGAGTTTGGCTGGTGGCCTCTCATTATCTGAGTGTCTCCAGAGGCTGTACACTGCATATCTTCCCTATCCTAGCAGGGCTTCCCCAGCTGGCTGTTATAATTTGGCCCAATATGGTAATTGATAAAGGTTTAGGGGATTTGATATCCAAGGAATACTGCTCTTTTAATAGTGTGTTCCCAAGAATGACAAGCTCTCAAACTCCCCAAAGAAGACTCTCTGCATGGAATTTTAACCATTCTGATGAGTTTCATTTCTCTTCACCTTTTATTTTTTTAGGAATGAGAGGAGAGCTGGCTAGGAATGGTACTTGTACGGAATCTCTAAATTAAAAAGTTGCTTCTATCAGGTCTTCTTTAAATTTCCCCAGACTAGAGCTATATTCTTGTTCCAATTCATTCTTAGGCAATATATTCCTTACCTAAGATAAACTAGTACTAGATTTCAACTTCCAGTGCCTTCCTATAACATGAATGAATGAGTGTGTCTTTAGAATCAGAGCTTCCTGTCACTTACCAGCTATATGACTCCAGCCAAGTTCTTCAGATATCCATATCTTTGAGATGCAACGCTGCACAGTGATTAAGAGGGTGGGCTGTGAAATCAGAGATTTTAAAGTCAACCACACTTATACTCAAGTCCTACCTCCAGTTTTTTGTAGCCCTAGGCAAAACATTTAACCCCTCATAAACTCAGTTCTGTTATCTGTAACACAAAAAAAGGAGCATTGATTACAACATTGGGTTGCTGTGTGAATTGAATGAATGTGAAGTGGTTAGTCCACATAATATTGCTTCAATTAATAGTAGTTAGCTATTACTACATTCTTTGTCTAAAATGATCAGAGATTAAAAAGCTCACTCTTAAGATATTGTAAAAACATATAAATAACTATGTAAAAATGAAGCTTTTTGTTTTGTTCTGTTTTTGGTGTATCTGGCACATAATTTCTCAATAGCTGATTGGTTTTTT
>NW_012106008.1:36247-40776 GCF_000951045.1 Mandrillus leucophaeus | reverse complement strand
AAGCAGATTTAGTAAGATTTACTTATTTGTTAAACTGAGTTGAGACTGAGACAGTGGTGGTGAGGTTGTTCCAAGACCTTGAACAATCACGTCCCTCAATTAGGTGGCTAATTTTTACACACAGGGAATTGAATCAAAAGTCAGAATAACAGTTGTTTCAATTAAAATCATTTAAATAGACAAGCCTCAGCCATCCATTAAAAGTAAAATATTTTCTAAAATAGTCAGGATATGTTATTTTATAATAAAACCTTGACCCAATGACTTGTAGACACACAAATGAGGTGTTTTAAGTTGAAATAATTTTTGTTAATTTTTTAAATAAAGGTAGATGTAAAGATTACTTCAAAGACCTGTGTCTACAACTCCCCAATATTCAGGCTTTTAGCCTGTGTACAAAAGTCTTCCTCACAGTGTCTCAAGTTTCTAGCAAAGCGCTTTATGAATTTTCTAGGTGCCTCTGCATACTGTGTTTTGTTCAGAGATGTAGTTAAGATTTGACTTAATTGCTCCAGTAACCTGATTCCCTTTTACCTGCCAACAGAACATACAGATTGCCGTAGAAATGTCACCAGTGAATTCAAATGCGTAAAAATGGAATTTCCAAGCCAATGCTGAATAAGTAAAACTGCCCACATCATGATTAGGTAGAAACATAGGTGAGATCCAGACTCCTGCTGAAAATGTAAAGAAAATGAAAAGACATGCTTCAATTTTTAACTAGATTGGAAAAGATCAAGTTCTAATATCAGATATCAGAGGTCAAGCAAAAAATCTTAGGTGAAAAGGTAGTAACTTCATTCCCTATCTAATGACACATAACTCATCCCTACGAAGCAAAAAACAAAAGAATGAGGAACAAGGCATATTATCACTTCCAGTTGCCCTCCAATAACCTAGTAGACATTTGAGCACTTTATTCATTGAAAGAATTTTTTGGTTGTTCCAGCAATTACTGGCTTTGGAATTTCTATATATGAGAGACTTAAAAGTAGAAAGTGGAGGAGAGAAGGAATTGGAAGTGTCCAAGAACATATTTATAGCATGCTATATAAGACTGAGTAAACATTACGATTTCATGTTTTTAAAAAAATGAAATGGGGGCCAGGCACAGTGGCTCACGCCTGTAATCCCAGCACTTTGGGAGGCCAAGGCAGGTGGATCACGAGGTCAGGAGATCGAGACCATCCTGGCTAACATGGTGAAACCCCGTCTCTACTAAAAATACAAAAAAAATTAGCCAGGCGTGGTGGCGGGCGCCTGCAGTCGCAGCTAATCTGGAGGCTGAGGCAGGAGAATGGCGTGAACCCGGGAGGCGGAGCTTGCAGTGAGCAGAGATGGCGCCACTGCACTCCAGCCTGGGCAGCAGAGCCAGATTCAGTCTCAAAAAAAAAAAAAGGGATGAGGAAGATAGAGGTACTCCTTGGTGGCACCTCTGGTCAACCCAGTTACCCCCACCTCAAAGCTACCATTTGTGTGATACTTCACTGTGAAGTCCAGCAAGGAAGATTGCTCTGGACAGACTTTAGATCCCCTTCACAGTGGAAACACTTTAATTTACTATCCTTACAATGTACTTAACACATTTGAATTACAGTTTACTTCAACTACATTTATTGAGTGTCTACTTTGTGTGCAGGTGCATGGTAGAAACTGGCACCACAAGGATAAATTAGATATAGCTTCTCTTCTTAGGTAGCATTTAGTTTAGTGAGACAACCATATAAGCAGATAGTCCTCTAAAATTTAATAAAGGTCATAACAGAGTTAGACACACTGCCACTGAAAAACATGATAATTTGAGTGCCAGTTGAAAGAAAAAGTAAAGGAAAATCTAATTGAAAAAAGAATACATATTAGTGAAAGTAGCATCTTTTTTTCCAAATTACAAAGACACTTCATAGCAACTACTAATTATATAGTTATAATTTCCATTAATAAATATACCAGATGTGTTAAACTTATAAAGAACTTTTTTCCTTCAGATTTGTGAGGCAAAAAGAGAGTTCCCATTTAACCCTTGCCAATCATTCATCTCTTGTCATTTATTATTTAACAGCTATTATGTATCAGGCCCCAAACTAGGCTTCTTACTTGTTTTATAATTAATTTCCACAACGTCATCAAAAAGCAATTTAAACTCCATATATGTAAGTTGAGCATTGCAATTTTTTACAGGGTTATTATGAATCTTATAGGTCATACAGCAATATAAATATCTGTATCTTTTTACTACTATAACATATAAAATTGTATATACAAGAACAAAATGCCCAGGATTTCCTAATTTTCCTAAATTCATGAGCCTCTTATCTTCTACTCATTGCTACCTAAAGCTCCCTGACACCTACTCTTTCTCAATTATTTACTCCAGGCTCAACATAATATCACGTTAAGAACTTCCGGCTTCCATTTGGAATGTATAACAATGTAATGAGCATTGTTCTCATCCTAAAAACAAGAAAAAGCCAGATAATCTATAAATCATAACTTTTCTTGAACCCATTAGAGAGCCGAGGTCAAAGGACAATTAACTTGCTTGACATCTAAAGAAGGACAGGTGTCTCCAACAAAGGTAGGAGCCAAGCACATGCCTTCCAGTGGCAGAGCACATGCCATATAAGCTGGCAGGAAAAAAATTCCACTTAATTTTTTAAATTGCTAACAGTCAAGTGTGGGCTGGAGGGAGAGTAAAAAACCAGTTGCTGTGATACAAGAGTAACTTGCAGCACTTGCAGGCACTTATCCATGGATCTCACAGCTCACAGGAAAGATTGGGGCAGGGAAAGTTTCTGAGATAAGTGTTTTTTTTTTGTTTTTTTGTTTTTTGTTTTTTTTTTTTTTATGGTGCAGACCTGGGAGATGGGGAACAATAAGTGCCACAGAAGATTCCTACCCAGATCCTCACTGAACACAAACTAAGCTACAGAAATTTGAAACTAGTGGTACTCTAGATCAACAACAAAACTCAACCCAGACTAGCTCCAGATAGACTGACTAAATCCCTCACAGTAAATGTCTAGCAGACGTGTGCTTATTTCCAGAAATAAATACTATTTAACTGAGTCTCTCTTGACCTACATAAGAGGTTTCATTTTCAAACAAAAATTATGAGCAAGAAAAATAATGGAAGTAAAACAATACATTGTTAACAGACAAAATAATCAACAAAACAATGTGCAGATATGATAGATATTGAAACTCTCAGATAGGGGGTTTACAGTAACTATGACTAGTATATTAAAGACTAGTGGAAAGGTGGACAGCATACAGAAACAGATGAGGAGTTTCAGTAAAGAATGAATATTATGAGAAAAAATATAATGGCAATGCAATAACTAAAAAATCCTTGGTAACGTGTATAAAGAAAACTGAGTGAAAAGTGGACTTGAATTTCAGTACGTAAAAAACAAAAATAAAATTATACAAACATTATTTCAATAGATACAATACTGAAATACAAACTGAAAACTGAGATGAAAAGATAATAGAGCATTCAAGATTTGTGATATAATATCAAATGATCTAATATATGTACAACATGAATCATAAAAGAAGAAAAATGAAGCAAGAGAAATATTTGAAATAATAAAGGCCAAGATTTTCTAAAATTAATGAAAGACATTTAAACACATATCCAAAATCCCCAGAGATCACCAAGCAAGATAAACACATATGCATACACAAACATCTATAAATATATTATATTCAAAATGTGAAAAATCAAACATTAAAAGAACATCTTTAGGGCAACTAGATATCCCTCCTTCTACCCAAAATAAAATACATTGCATACAAAGGAACAAAGAAAATAATTACATGAAATATTTCATGAGAAACTATCCAATCTAGAAAACAATGTAATGACAGCTTTAAAGCACTGACAGACTGTCAACTAAGAATTGTATACCCAGTTGAAACAACTTCCAAAAATAAAGAGAAACGCAGAGTTTCTATGAGTCAAAGAGGAATTCACAAGATAAGTATTATGGATGATTCATGAAAAATAGATGATTTAATTAGATAGAATTTCATAAAAAGGGTAAGAGTTTATTGGGAATATAGGCTTTCAACAAACTATGAAATGGGAAAGGATTTAGGAGGGCACTAGGAGAAAAGAAATAGGAAATAAGACTTCCGTAAAGATGATGCTGCTTGGAGAAACCTCTTCCCAAAGAGGACTCTGTTAAATTGGTCTGACATTAGCAAATTAAGAAGTAAGAAGGAAGGGAAGGGAAGGGGAAGAGGAAAGAGAAGGGGAAGGGGAAGGGGAAGAGGAAAGGGAAGGGGAAGGGATAGAAAAGGAAGGGGAAAGGAAGAGAGAAGGGAAGGGGAAAGGAAGAAGAAAAGAAAGGAAGGAAGGAAGGGAGGAAGGGGGAAGGGAGGAAAGGAGGGAGGGAAGGAGGAAGGGAGGGAGGGAGGGAGGGAACGAAGGAAGGACGGAAGGAAGGAAGGAAGAAAGAGAAAGAAAAAGAAAGAAAGAAAGAAAGAAAGAAAGAAAGAAAGAAAGAAAGAAAGAAAGAAAGAAA
>NW_012106008.1:0-36007 GCF_000951045.1 Mandrillus leucophaeus | reverse complement strand
AAGAAAGAAAGAAAGAAAGGGAAAGAAAGAAAGAGAAAGAAAGAAAGAATCCTAGGGTAACAGGTAATTAGGAGATACGTTTCCCTTTTCTGCATGGCTCTGTGTTGTGAAATCAGCCCAGCAGCTGAGTGGTGGCTCCTATCTCCTTCATTATCATAGAGTAGAAGACTTATTCTGGTTAGATTTGGCAGATGATGAGCATTGGCAAATTCCATCTTCTCTGGCTTTGGGCGGTAGACACGGCATGGTAGCAACATGTGATGTCCTCAATACAAACACACACACACAGACACACACCACACACTTGTGTCGTTCCTGCTATAGGGAGGATCCATTTAGAGCAACTGATAAGAGTTTCCCACCAAGTTTATAATTCTCTTCTCCACAGTGCAAATTTTCTGCCCTCAGGAGCATCAAAGAAAGCCTCAAAGAGGGCCCTGCCAGGGTCAGACTTCAACTTCAATTGGATCTGACTGGTTGGGGTGAGAGGTATGTTGAAAACATTGCGGTTATTACTTAGCAATTAGTGGAGGCTAATAGCTGAGATTGATACCAAAAGTAGCAGAACAGCCAGATTTTGTTAATAACAGGGATATCAGAAAGAAAACGTTAAAGAGAGCATAGCTAAAACCACAGATATTGCTGGCGGTCAGAAACATTTTGTGCATACCCAAGTTTGGAAACTGTAAGGACCAACGTCAGAGGCTGCGAACTGCAGAGGATATAGACTTCGCTAAATTAGTCCAACTGAGTCACTAAAAAACAAACAAGTAAATAAATAGACAACAAAAACAATGGCTTCAGAGGGAAAAGGGCCAATATTTAGAGTTCCTACAACACATTATCTAAAATCTCCAGTTTTCCACAGTAACAAAATGAGACATCAAGAAAAAACATAAAACCAAGAAGGTGTGACTCATCTATAGAAATAAAAAGCAGACAATAGAAACTGCCCTACAGGGGATGAGAAGTTGTATACAACAAGAAAAGATTACAAAATGACTTTTGTAAATATTTTCAAAGATCTAAAGGGAACTATGTTTAAATCATTAGTAGAAAGGATGATGGCAATAACTCAACACACAGGAAATATCAATAAAGAAATGAAAATTATTTAAAAGAACCAAATGGGCATTCTGAAACTGAAAGTACAATAATTACAATAAAAAATACACAAAGAACCCAACAGTAGACATGAGATGGCCAGAAAAAGTCAGTGAACTTGAAGATAGATCATAGAGATGATAAAGTCTGCAGAACAGAGACGAAACAGAATTAAGAATAATGAAGAGAGTCTCAGAGAAATGCAGGACACCATCAAGTATACCCACATAAGGGGAGTATCAGAAAAAAAAAGAAATAAAATTTAAAAATTTGAGAAAACAATTATAAAACCTTCCCAAATTTCATGAAAAACACTAATCTATCTATTTTCAAGAAGCTCAACAAACTCCAAGAATGATAAACATGAAAGGATCTATAATAAGATACATTAATTGTAGGCAAAATGTTAAAAGACAAAGACATGGAGAAAACCTTAAAAGCAGTAAGAGAAAACCAATTCATCAGATACAAGGATTTCCAATAAGATTAAGAGCTCATTTTCATCAGAAGCAGTGGGGGTCAGTAGGCAGTAAACAGACGTATTTAAAGTGCCAAAAAAAAGAGTATGAACACCAAAAAACCTATATCCAGTAAAAGTATTTTTGAAAAACAAAGCCAAAACAACAAAAACAACAACAACCCAGATGAAAACAGAGAGATTTCGTTCCTAGCAAACTTGTAAGAAATAAGAAAGGAAGTTGTTTTGTTTAAACACAAGTGACATCAGAAAGTAATTCCTATGTACACATAAAAATCAAGAACACTGAAAAAGGTAATTATGTAGGTAATTATGAATGACAGTATAACTGAATCGTTCTTTTCATTTCTTCTCTTATTTAAGGAGTAATTGTATAAAACAATATACATATAATTGCATTGTTAGGCCTGTGGCATATAGAAATGTAATATATTGGTTAAAAAAATAGCACAAAGGAGACAGGTGGAAACAAAGCTGTATGGAAGTGAGAAATGGAAGTGAGAAAATGCACTGAATGGTGACTCAAATACAGACTATGAAATGAAGAGAACAAAAAAGTGGTAAAGATGAAAGTTAATATAACACCATAAACACAGACTTGTTTGATTTCTGTATTGTATTAGTCTATTCTCACACTGCTATAAATAACTACCTGAGACTGAGTAATTCATGAAGAAAAGAAGTTTAATTGACTCACAGTTCTACAGGCTTAATAGGAAGCATGGCTGGGAGGCCTCAGGAAACTTACAATCATGGCAGAAGGCAAAGGGGAAGTAAGCACATCTTACTATGGCTGAGCAGGGGAGAGAGAGAGGGAGGAGGTGTCACACACTTTAAGCCATCAGATCTCAGGAGAACACAATATCATCAGAACAGCATGGGGAAAATTCATCCCTACAATCCAGTCACCTTCTACCAGGTCCCTCCTCTGACATTGGGAATTAAAATTTCATGAGATTTGGGTGGGGACACAGAGCAAAACCATATCACCTTCCTTCTCTCACCTTCTCTAAATGCATATATTAAGCATAAAAATGTATGACTGGGTTTCTAACATATATAGACACACCAAGGATAAAAATGAAAGAATACAGCTATACAAGTAAAGTTTTCCTATCATATTAGAATTAAGATAGTATAAATCTGAAGTAGATATGCAACGGAGAGGGTGGGAGGAAGGAGAGGAGCAGAAAATATAAGTATTGGGTACTGGGCTTAATACCTGGGTGATGAAATAATCTGTACAGCAAACCCCCACAACAGGAGTTCACCAATGCAACAAACCTTCACATGTATTCCCAAATCAAAACAAAAGTTAAAAATAAAATAAATAAGGTAAAATATAACTACAATGCTATGGTAACCTAATTAGCATGGTAGTGACATAAAAACAGACATACAGACCAATGCAACAGAATGAAGGACCCAGATATAAATCCACGCATTTATAGACTACGCGCTTTTGACAAAGGCTCCAAGAACATACAGTGGAGGAAAGGACAGTCTCTTTAATAAATAAGCAGAGGCAGAAGAATGAAACTAGATCCTGCTCGTTGACCCTACACAAAATCAGATCAATGTGGATTGAAGACAAATCTTCTATCTGAAACAATGAAGTTACTAGAATAAAACATTTGTGAAATGCTGCAGGACATCGGTCCGGGCAAAGATTTTTTGCGTTTGACCTCAAAAAGCACAGGGAACAAAAACAAAAACAGACAAATGGGATTATATCCAGCTAAAAACTTCAGCATAGCAAAAGGAAACAATCAACAAATTGGGAGAAAAAACAATCCACAGAATGGGAGAAGTAAGTACTTGTAAACTACCCATCTGACAAGGGATTAATAATCAGAATATATGAAGAGTTCAAATAACTAAATAGCAAAAAACAACTAATTTAATTTTAAAAATGTGCAAAAAATCTGAACAGACATTTTTCAAAAGAATATGTACAAATGGCCAATATGTATATAAAAAATGCTCAACATCATTATTCATCAGAGAAATGCAAATAAAACTACAATGAGATATCATCTCACCCCAATTAGAATGGCTTTTATAAAAATACAGGAAATAACACATGCTGGCGAGGATGTGGAGAAAGGGGAAGTCTCATACAACGTTGGTGGGAAAGTAAATTAGTACAGCCACTATGAATAACAGTATGGCATTTCCTCAGAAAACTAAAAATAGAACTATATATGATCTAGCAATTCCACTACCGAGTTTATATCCAGAAGAAAGGAAGTCAATATATTGAAAAGGTATCTGCATTCCCATGTTTATTGCAGCACTTTTTCCAATAGCCAAAATATGCAATCAACCTAAGTGTCCATTAGCAGATGAATGGATAAAGAAAATGTGGTACATATACACAATGGAATATTATTCAGCCATAAAAAATCCTGTTATTTTCAGCAACATGGGTGGACCTGGAGGTAATTACGTTAAATGAAATAAGACACGCATAGAAAGACAAATAGCACATGTTCTCACTCATATGGGGAGGTAAAAATGTGGATCTCATGAAGATAGAGAGAAGATTAATAGTTATCAGAGGTTCAGAAGATTGAGGGAAGCAGGGATAAAGACAGGTTTGTTAATGGGTACAAGAACACACTTAGAATAACTGGTGTTTGATAAATCAGTAGGGTGACTATAGTTAACATTAATCAGTTGTACATTTCAAAATAGCTAGAATAATTCAAATATTTCTATCATAAATAAAAGAATATTTAAGGTGATAGATATCCCGATTATGTTGATTTGATTATATGATTGCATCAAATTATCACGAGTATCCCTAAAATATGTACAATATGTATTTAAAAATTAAATAAAAATTTTTAAATGGATCACAGAACCAAATGCAAGCATTAAAACTATAAATATCTGGCTGGGCACAGTAAGTAGTTCATGCCCGTGATTCCAATATTTTGGGAGGTCAAGGCAGGGGGATCACTTAAACCCATGGGTTTGAGACCAACCTGGGCAACATAATGAGCCTGCTTCATCTCTACAAATGATAAAAATATGAATTAGACAGGGTTGCACACACTTGTGGTCCCAGCTACTCAGGAGGCTGAGATAGAAGGATCTGGTCACCTGACCCCGAGCGATCACAGCTGCAGTGACCCGTGATTGCGCTGCACTCCAGCCTGGACAACAGACTGAGACACCATCTCAGAAAAGAAAAGCAAAAATAAAAAAACACAAAAATCGAGGAAATCTCCATAACTTTGGTTGGGCAGTCCTCTTAGATAGGACAACAAAAACGAAGGAAACAAAACTAAAAATTAAGTGGAATTGATCAAAATAAAGATTCATGCTTCAGATGATACCATCAGAAAATGAAAATACAATCTATAAAATAGAAGGTTATCTCAAATCACATATCTGATAAGGGTGTTGCATGGGGAATATATTAATATAAAGTATCCTTGCAGCTCAACAAAAAGATAAGCATCACAATTTAAAAATAGTAAAGGATATGAATAGATATTCCTTCAGAGAACACATACAAATGGCCAATAAGCACATGAAAAGCCATTCAAGCCAAAATGCAAATCAAAATCACAGTAAAATATCCCTTAACACTCAATAGAAATGTTAAAACCAAAGACAGACAATGACAAGTGTTGTCAAAGATATGAAGAAATTGGAGTCCTCGTACATTGCTGGTGGGAACATGAAATGGTGCAGATGCTTTGGAAAACAATTTGGCAGTTTTACAGAAAGTTTGAACAGAATTAACATGTGACTTAGCAATTCTCCTCCAAGGATGAAATGAAGAGAAATCAAAACATACATCCATGCAAAAATCTTGCAGGTGAATGTTCATAGCAAACTTATTTAAAATAGGCAAAAGGTGGGAACAATTTAAATGTGAATCAATTGAGGAAATACATAAACCATCAATTGATGAAATAAATATACCATCTCTCTACAATGGAATATTATTTGATATTAAAAAGGAATGCAAAACTGATAGATCCACAACATTAGATGAACTATAAAAATATTATGCTAGATGAAAGAAGCTAGTCTCTAGAGACCATATATTGTGTAATTCTATTCATAAAATGTCAAGAATAGAAAAATCTGTAGAGATAGAAAGTAGATTAATGGTTGCCCAGGGCTGGGAGTTGGAAGTGGGATGAGAAGTGGAAGGGATTGGAGAATGACTGCTAATGGGTATGTAGTTTCTTTTGGATGCAGCAAAAAATGTTGTAAAATTATACCGTAGTAAATAATTATACAACTCTATAAGAACACTAAAAACCACTGAATTGTACACTTCAAATGAGTGACTTTTATGATTTGTGAACTGTCTCCCTCTCTATACGGCTATTTTTAAAAAGAAAGGGAGAGGGAAAGGGAGAAAGAGAGAATATTAAAGGAAAAAAGATGTGAAAGTTCCAAATATACTTTAGTTTGGCTGAATTTGGCTGAAACATACGTTGCATAGGGTTGATGTTAAAGGAAAGGTTTACAAACACAGTTGAGACCAGCTGTAGAAAAATGTGAAAAGCTGTCTTAAACGCTAAGGAAGGAGTCTGCATTTATCGAATAGGTGATGGATCCTTATTTTATAAAGACAATATGTAAAATCAGGAGAAAGTAGCACTATCCTTGTTTTACAAAAATCATATGTGTAGCAGATGAGCATAGAATGGAGGGGGAAAATAGTATAGCCTGAGAGGCCAGGAAGAAGGATATGAAAATAATCCAATTGAGAAGTGATACATGTCATTCTAATGGTTCACCTAGAATCCAACACAGTGTTTCCCTTTGGTTTTGGAGTCAGAGTACATCTACATTACTCTCCATGCACCTGTTTGGTATTTAGAATAAAGATAATCAAAATATGTTTTCTGATAATATTTCCAACATACAATATTTCCAACAGACGATCCACCCCAATACTAAGTAAACTTATCTAGGGCTATTTCATCATTGTTTCCTCTGTCCATGCTATTCTACTACAGCTGTGTGGGAATGGACTACAACATGGTGCTTAAAAGACTTCAGCAGTCAACTATTCAGCTGTAACTCTTGCCTTTGTCCTCCTACAACAAGACAATGCAAGATACACAACACAATGTCAAACACCATAGTTATGCATTTAATAGTTATTACTGTCATGTATAAGCTATGCCAAATGTCAAATTTATGCTTCTGATTCTAGAACCATTCAGATGGTTTCTGAGAACTTGGGTATGACCACACTTCACTGTTATTCTGATTGACCTATGCTATCTAAACCTAATTTAAGACACCATTGCTCATTTCTGACACAGGTATAAAGGAATGAGGTGTTACTCCCTTTGAGTAAAGAGTACATGCTATGACTTTTCAGTTTTCACTGTTTCAGCATTAACCAGTGCTTTCATGAGTTCTCTCGCTGTTAGTTAAAAGAAATATAATTTTCCTTCAGATTTATTTTTCTAATATGAATTTCCATCTTGTATTGCTAAATATTTCAGACAATGGAAATGTGTCTCAACTTCCTAATAGGTGTTTCTTTTTAGACCATGTTATTTAGCACCTAAACATAGCAATTCTTAGGATTTCAGAGATGTAAATGACAAATTTAAAACTTAGAAATAAAAAGAACTCAGAGCTCATAGATAGTATTTCTCAGATGTTAGGTGGAACCAAACAGACGAATAAACTGACACATACTCCAGGGCATAGCATGTTCTTCAAATAGAAACAGAGGATTAGCAGTATTTCTTCATCTGCAAAATGGGATTAATAGTGTTTGCACCTGTCATCTCACCAGGGTGTTGAGAGGAAAAAGAAGTTCACTCAAGGCAAGTTCTATGAGCCATTTAGAAGGCAGCTCATAATGCAGACATCACTTTGTTTCATGGCAAAACAACTAAGATTCTGACTTCCCTGGAGGAGTAAGATCTTATTTCCAAAATGCATGCCTTTGAGAGATAAAGTTTTAAGAAATAACATTCTATGAGCAATAATTCCATATCTGCCTAATCTAATGAGAGACAGAGAATGATAATTTAGCCAGTAGGGAAATGTGCAACTGGAATAGTTCTGGCAAGTGTCTGGGTACATACATTCTTGTGCGTTCTTTCCTACCTCCAGCCTCACCTCTTCCAGACTCCCCCTCCTTATAGAGATAAGGTTGAATTTATTTTGTTATTATAGTTTTAAATATCAGAAATGAATATAAACTAATTCTTCTTGGTTTTAGACAAGAATCTACACTGTCTTATCATCTGTGAGTTAGAAGCATGCTCTGTGTTAGGAAACAGTTAGATGATATGGTTATATAAACATGCTCTAGATTCAAATGTTCTGAGTTCAAATGTTGACTTTCAAGCACAGTTACTTTATCTGACCTTGATTTCCTTGTACGCAAAATTATTACTTTCCTGTAACATGTAATGTGTCTGCCACATGTAATGATCACTCATTAAGTGTTCTGTTACTTTTGCTGCCTTCTGAAAGGGCTCAGTAATAACGGCTGGCTCAATGGAGCACCTACTTTCATTCTCTGGAGCTGAAGTGATTATAGGTCAATGGAAGAAGAAGTCTTACCTAATTATTCATTAAAATAGGTAACAGTAGGGGTTACCAAAAGATTATGAAATGGAACGTTTGAGTTCCTAGGGTCTTTCTTTCACCAAACACTGAAGAGAGGTTAAATCACTTTAAGACTGCCTCCTCTTGACAAATAATAGGCAAAATCCCCACCCTTCTCCATGAGCTAAGTAACATTGGTAAAGAGAAACAACATCACGGAAAGTACATTGATTAGAGGAAGAGCATACAACCCCCTGATATAAGCATGAAACACTTTTAAATATTAAAGCTCCAGCTCTTATTCCCCTAATTTCCAAAGACAGGCAGTTAGTGTCAGTAGGATTATTTTTACTAACAGAAAGAAAACAAACAGGGAAGAGCCTTTGATTAATATGTGAGTCCTCTGGGAAGTTTTTAGCATAGAAGAATTTCTTTTCTCCACATGCACATGGGAAGTTCTACAAAATCTTTCTCATTACAACAGCATTTTCCCATCCTAAAGAAAGCTGTGCAGAGCTGTACAACAGAAATGCAAAACAGAAGGGAAGAATGCATGATCCATGAAAATGTTGTTGATGAAGTCTATGTAGTCAGGGCAGATGGCCTATAAGAACAGAACTTGGAGCAATTGCAGAGATTGAATATTTATCATACTTAGCATCTCTGAAATAGAAAGTGGTTTGTCTAATATTGACAACTAGGTGACACTAACAACCAAGGTAATAAAAGAAGAAAATTAAGATTACAACCTGTGCAGAGACATGCCACCAATACACACTTGGCTGAATACTTGACTAAAGTGTAGTGTGAAGATCTTGGATATTTAACACTAGAACGTCACAACATTTGTACCTGTTAGTGTACCTGTTAATATTTTTGAATGGTTATGTATGTCATAATGTTTTGTTTCATAGAGCACACACATGTACACACATGTGTGGGTATATGAATGTATGTGTTAGTAGTTGTCATTAAAAAGTTTTAATTTAGACATTTTTAAAGAGAGGAAACCAAGTTGGTTGGACTGATTATGAGCACTATTGAAGAGCTAACTGAAAACAACAGGTAAAGTTACCCATTGTACGATGGTATCTGAATAGGAACTAATTCCTACGGAAGCATTAACTAATTGCAACCAGTTGTTCTTGGTATATGTAAAAGTGGATTAATAAGTTAACAATGGTAAGATTTTGCTACATATAAAGAACTTTCTGTTTAATTTGTATCACAGTGGGGGAAGCTGTCTTAAAAATAATGTATTCTTTCTCATGTAGAGGTGTTTAAGTAGACATAGAATGGTCATTCGTCAGAGAAGATGCTGAAGGGTTCATGTACAGAGAAAAATATTATTTCAGTCATTAAGAAATATGTGTTTGGTGCTAACTATGAGAATGATGTGTAGGTTTCATGTTGCATACAAACTTTAATCGACTTGCAGAAGCTTCCTGAGGCAACATTGAGAGGCTAGCACGAACACTATAGAAAAGATTGCTATAGTAGATTAGAAATAAATATCATAGAATCAGGAGTAGGGAGAAATAGATCACATTCTAAATTGTATTTCTGACCTACCTGTTTCCAATCACTGTTAGATACTGGAAATACAACAGTAAATAGTGGAGGAAGAGGCCCTGAAATATATAGGAAAATAAACATACCTGTGTGAATTTCTAATAATCAGATATTTCTAGGATTGCATTTGAAAGCTTTTATGTCAATAACCTCCAGCGAAGCTTGTAGTATAGGGCTAATTTGAAATAAATTTTCAAGTGTGAAATAAATGAGCAAGAATGTTTACTACAAATACAGAAAATTTCTGTGGGGTCATCAGGTGCTTTGCAATGCCATTTGCTTCCTGAATGTCTATGAAGACCTTGTTAACTAAGTCCCAACAGACAAGGAGAACCCAATGCAGAGGCCCTTAGGTCCTGGAATAGCTTTTTCTTTCCCATGATCAGTGGGTCAGCAACAGACATCTCAGAGAATTTTTTTCTGAAAAATTTTTGACAAGTCAAATGCATGAGATAAGAAGTAATGGTAACAAGTATCTGGGAGAAACGATCTTTCATTAACTTAAACACTGGGTTGGTGATAAAATGTCAGTTGAATACACAAATGTTGATTAGAGAGCTGGAGCTACCTGGCATGAAAATAACCAAGGAGAGAGACCTACAAAGAAGCAACTGCCCTGGGAAGAGATACACAGCCGGGTTTGCCCATGGAATGGAGTCCCCAAAGGAAAATTATTAAGGCAACAGATGTCAGAAAGGTAGCAGATCAAGTAAACCCTTGAGAGAGTTGGGAAAGAAGTTGTCTGAAGCATTGATCGATGCCCTGGATTGTTAGTTAAAGGCTGGAAAAACTTTCTGGCTATCTCATTACCTGATTTTCCAGCAAATGGAAAAAGTGGCAGAGAAGTTATTTCATATAAAGTGAGGCTTCCCCGCATGTAGTTCTCCCGTAAAAATTAAGAGGCCTCTCAAACCACCTGGGAAAGTGATACTCTGAAGGCCTGGGAAGTCCTACAGGGAATCACAATAATGTGGGCAATTACTCAACACTTATTGGTTGGATCCACTATAAACAACACTAGGTCAGGCATTAAAGTCAATTCCAAAAATACTTAAAAATATAATCCCTGTCTTCTATGAAATTCTAGATGAAAATATGAAATCTAGTTGAAAAGATAAAACCATCACTCAGTAACAGTTTAATGAGAGTGTAAGACATATTTCGATAAGGGTCAAATTTGTAAGGAAAAAATTTAAATGGGCCCTAAAGGTGGGGATGAATTATTTAAGTACAGGAAGGAAAAAAAACAGCCTTCTTTGAGTATTATCAAAAGACAGAAATCAAGAGTCAAAATAAAGCACCCACCATCCTAATAACAACCCTATCTAATAATTGTGGTTCTCCTTGTATAAATTTCATATATGCCATGGCATCCCCTTTAAATGTTAGATCTTCACAGTTGTCAGTATATCTCTAAGTCTCTTACATTCTAGTCATAGCAATTTACTCTCAGTATACAACATAACGTAATTCAGTTCTGATTCCTCACTTCTTCTCAGTCTGGAATGTCCTCCTCTCTCTCCACATACACACCCTTCATTAGGAATCTTCCCTGACCTATCCTGTAGGAATTAACTGCTGTTTTATCTTCAGTTCAACAATGCCTTCCTTGTATTTTGTTTACTCTTTGCTACATTCTACCTTATTTTATATTATATTACAAATAATCTATTGAATGCCTAGTTCCTCCACTGGAGGACATTCTTTCAGGAGAGTTGCATCACTTCCTACTAATTCTTGAAATTTTGTAGCCCCTGATATAGTCCTTTGCCGATAGAAGGTGCTTATTTGTGCTTGTTAAATAGAGGACAGATTAACAATGCAACTAGGCACCAAACCAATTTCATTAATTGTCGTACAAGCACTATTTGTATTTGTAAAGTACAGCTTTGTTATCTGTTCGTGTGGAATAGAATATGATTTAGAGTGTAGTTCTGGAGCAGCCTGGCATGCTAGGGCTCAAATCTTTGCTCAGTTACTTAAGAGCTGTATGATATTAGATAAGCTAATTAACATCACCATTTCAGTTTTTTCATTTGTGAAGTGGGATTAATATAACAGCACTTGCATCATCATATGTTGTAGGCTTAATTATTTTAATTCACATAAATCCCTTAGAACGCAGTGTCATTCACATAATAAACACTGAATAAATATTAGCTATTTCCTATCAACCATCATTATCTAATCCTAATTTTACTTTGACTGGTAACATTGTTGTATTAATTGTACTTAGTTGTAGGAGACATCATGGTTTGCCCATTCAATCCTTTATTACTCCATCTTATTATTTGTATGTCCATCCGTCTCTGTGAAGATACATACCTAGAAAAATGATGAACTATCACAAGATCAATGGCAAATCCTGCAAAGTTTAGGTCAAACATGGTTATTCCCTTCCCTGTGGTTTAAAGGTGGGCACATCCTGCAGTTCTGCAGTGAGATAAATGGAGAGATAAGCTGAGAGCCTTCTCATCTAGGGTCTTTCCTTCCTTCCCTCGTCCTTCCTTTCTTTTTTCCTCCCTCTTTATCACTTTCTTTCTTTCTCTCAGCAACATACCAGAAGAAACTGTTCCTCTTCTGCTGTGAATGCAATATATCAGCATCATTTTGTGGCCCCGAGTGTCACAGTCACACTGACAGTAAATACAATAATGATAGCAGAGCACATAGAAAGAGCTTGGACCCAAACTGATATTGTTGAATTGATTTCCTTGCCAAACTTCTATAAATATAAGAAACATATATGGTACCATTTTTTAAAGTATAAATTTCTAGGTCCTACCCCAGTCCCAAATCAGAATGTCATAGGGAAGGGGCTGGAAAGCTGTGATTTTTTAAGCAGTGAGTCTCAACATCAGTGAAGTTTGGAAACACTGGTTTAACACACTTTTCTTTTGGTTTTCTATTACTGAAGTTAAAGGATCATCCATTATATTACAATTCCCTCAGTTCAATGCTTTAGAGTCCTATTGTAGGACTACTGTAAAATTTCAGAGGGAATTATTCTTTGGAGTAAGGAATGAATTAAATAATTTACCACATGCCAATTGCGGGGACTGTGATTAAGATGTCCTCCCTTGCCCCCTTCCCATGTTCTTAAATTCCTAGAACACAGAGTTGTCTTCAGTGGGCCAGAGGAATCAAGGAATGTTTAAAGCAACCTCAAAGGGTAAGGTGAAGTGAATTTCTTTCCTTTTAGGATTTGGGATTTCTGACTCTGTTAGACCCACTCTTGGTACCTGTTATGGGCTGAATTGGGCTCCTTCAAAAACGCAGTGTCTCAGACTATATTCAGAGATAGGCTCTCTGAAGAGCCGATTAAGTTAGGATGAGGTCATATGGGTAAGTCCTAATTAGTTATGACTGACATCCTTATAAAACAAAGAGATTAGGATATAGAAACACACAGAAGGAAGTCTATGTGGAGACACAGGGATCAGATGACCATCTTTAAGCCAAGGAAGGAGGCCTTAGATAAATCCAACCCTCCTGGCACCTTGATCTCAGACTGCTAGTCTTCAGCACTCTGACAAAATCCGTTTCTGCTATTTAAGCCACCTAGTCCATGGTGTTTTGTTATGGCAGCCCTAGAAATCTAGTACAGTGTCTTTCAGGCAAGAATGCTTACAACATATCTTGCTGCCTGCTCTGATATCTCCTGAATTATAGACAAAGTCTGGCATCTTCCTTTTCGGTCTTGCTAAGAACTGAGTCCCTTTAAGAACTCTGCTTCTGCCCAAATCAGATCATTTCTGGGCATACTATTGCAGTCAGAATGAAAGAGTATATTTTGTTTTGTAACAGCACCTCTGCTACTCAACTTGAAACTCTTTGAGGGTAGAAATAAGCCTTCTTGCTTGTGCATAGCTCATTAAAATTCACTTCCAGGACAGGCATGGTTATCCAGGCCAGGCATGATTATCACACCTGTAATCCTGGCACTTTGGGATGCCGAGGCAGGTGGGTCACTTGAGACCAGGAGTTCGAGGTCAGCCTGGCCAACAAGGGGAAACCCCATCTCTGCTAAAAATACAAAAAAATTAGCCAGGCGTGGTGGAGTGTGCCTGTAATCCCAGCTATATGGGAGACTGAGGCACAAGAATCAATTGAACCCAGGAGGTGGAGGTTGCAGTGAGCCCAGATTGCACCACTGCACTCCAGCATGAGGGACAGAAAGAGAGTCTAGCTTAAAAAAAATTTTTAAAAATCACCTCCACATTCTTTGATTTTTTAATTGTCTGTTTTTGTGACTTTCCCCTCCACTGAGTCTATCTTCAGAATAAAACTGCCTTGCTCACCTTTGTTATTCTAGGACTTGTAAAAGTAACGTGCATATAATGGACACACCAAAAATGGGAAGCAAAGAACGAATAGTGAAAAGTGAGTGAATTAATTAATGAAGCTCAAGGAGCATGCAGCCCAGAAAAACAGTACACTCTTATGCACCAACTGGGCATTTGATAAATATGCCAACTAGCTGACTAGCGAACAGAGCAACTCTGTAAAGATAACAAATTACATCACTTTTCCCTGGCTAGATTGATTACATGTATTACTGCAGCTATTTCTTTCCTGCAACATTTTTCATTATAGGGAATATTAATGAGTTAACAAGGACCCTATCTTTGTTTATCTCCTTTCCCATTTTAACAAGTAATTCTGATGCTAAATGACAAATCTCTGGATTTATAATAGCCTGACCACTGTAAAAACAGTAGTATGGTGCAACTTTTTAAAAATTCTCTGTATGGAAATAATTATTGGAATTACTTGGTAAAATCTGAAAGCACATCAATAACAAATACTATCTATTTGTAGGTAGAAAGTGTTTACAGGTTTCCGGCCACAACTTTTTAATCTATCTGTATTTAGCTTTAAAATGTGCAATGTACTATACTAAGCATCAGTGGGGACAGAAAAAAATACATAAAATCTTGCTACCTTACCTCACGATACTTACTACTTGTCTGTGATAGAAAGATATGTCCAGGTGAAAAGTTTAGATGTCAGAATAATAATATAGATATTGTTAATGTCAAATTTGTTTAAGTTAATATGTAATAAGCTTGACTTAATTTGTAATACATACAATTTCCTTCAATATATTTTATTTTAGAGAATACAAATGAAACACATTTATGTATGTGTATATGTGTGTGCATGTATGTGCATATACAAAAAATATTGTATCAGTATCAGTATAGGAAGATAAATGCCAAAATGTGACAGTGATTATCTTTGAATGGTAAGATTCTGAATAATTTGAAAGTCTTCTTTTATGTTTTACTGTATTATCTAAAATTTTACAATTGTACATACAATGCCTTTGTTTAGATAAAAATATTGGGCCATGAATTGCA
Organism: Mandrillus leucophaeus; assembly: GCF_000951045.1. Classification (NCBI taxonomy): domain Eukaryota; kingdom Metazoa; phylum Chordata; class Mammalia; order Primates; family Cercopithecidae; genus Mandrillus; species Mandrillus leucophaeus. The sequence continues at coordinate 20,938 of NW_012106008.1, read as the reverse complement.
ACTACCACATGAAGAATAGAAAAGGTAAATGCTAAGACTTCAAAGGAAGAGAAGATAACTGGGGCTGGAATATTTAGGAAAGGATTGTGGAGGAGCTAGGCTATGAACAATGGTAGAATTTGGGTAGTTGAAGATAATGGAGAAAACTCGCAGCCACACGTAAGTACCACCTTTCGATCAACACCAAGCAATCCCACAGGTTACTTTGGACCATGACAAACGTGAGTCATAGACCCCTCAAGAGCTCTGACACTGTTTTCCCAGTACACATGTTGTTAATCCCCTGCCTTTTTCTATTGCTATCTGGCCTCAAAATCTTGCTCTTGTCCCATGTTTGTAATTCTATAAATGGTTTTTGAACTTGACTTTTGCAATTAGTTTTTCCCCTTTGGCTTCTGCTCTTTTTCAAGGGTATGGACTCACATGCTTCCCTCAACCCACATTAAGTAGCAAATCTAACACAATCAGCCCCTAGGACATATAGCTCTCCTCTAGTGCTAACTAACCCCACAGTGGGGTCCAGACACAGGAAATGGAATGACCAAGTTTGTAATGTATAAAGTGTGTTTAGAAATCAGTGTCAGAATTCAGAGGTAGGGTACATCTAGGAAAATTGAGGACAAAAGTAGATTCACACTGTGAAAGACCTGAAAAGCCAGTGTATTAGTTTCCTGTTGCTACTATAACTAATGACCACAAATGTAATAGCTGAAACAACACAGGCTTGTTCTATAGGTCGCAAGTCTGATATGGATGGGCTAAAATAAAGGTATTAGCAAGTTGTGTTTCTTTTGGGATCTCTAAACAAGATCTATTTCCTTGTTTTTCCAATTTCTAAAGACTGCCCACATTCCTTGGCTCATGGCCCCCTTAAATCTTTAAAGCCAGCGATGACCAGTAGAGTCCCACACCACATAAGTCTGACTGACTTTTCTTCTGCCATTCTCTTTCACTTTTAATGACCCTTGTATTATATTGGGCCCACTGAGGTAATCTGGGATAATCTTCCTATTGTAAAGTCAGCTGACTAAAAACTTTAATTCTATCTGCTCCCTTAATTCTCCCTTGCCATGTAATATAACATACCCACAGATTCCAGGGATTAGGATGTGGACATCTTTGGACATTATTCTTCCTACCACAGACAGATTAAAGATATGATATTGTCCTCTAAATAACAAGGAAAATATCTAAGAGTATAAAAAAGTGACAATGTAAAAGGAAAATTAGGGTACATAAAATGCAGTTTGGCTTATTTTATTACCAGAAAGTTAAATATTGCCTCTTTAAATGATTAAGTTCCAACTCATATCATCAGAAGATCCATGCCCACTTTTTGCAACTCTGTTTTAACAAAGGAAATTGGGGTCATAGAGATCTAAAAGTGGCAAGTTGCACACTAGGTTGACTAAAACTTAAAGCTACAGAATTATCTGATGAGGACAATGCTCTTCTGTTTTTAACCTCCCAGGCTCAAATATTCTGTGTCTATACACAGAATGATGCTTTCATTTGTAGCAGATGGTGGTAGATTTGACTCAACTTATCTCAATTCTCCATCATACTATTTCTCTCCATCTTCCCATGACTTTCTGCCACCCCCCAAAATTAATTTCAGACAGGCCTTTGTGCTTTGGCTGACATTCAAAACTGTCACCTCCACGTACACATTAACTCCAAGGCCTCTGTCATTCCTCACATTAAAATTCTATCACCAGGAGTCAGCACAGCTTGACTCAGCAAGCTAAGGGGCTGGTTCTGAGCAAGATGCAGTGACAGCAGGCTTCATGTGTGACAACCCCGGTCAATTTGACAGCGATAAGACACCCTCCTTAGAACCAGTTGCAGCTCTTGTTGACCCAAGTGGGAAGGTTATCCTTCTGAGCGATTCTCTTTCCTTCCCATGAGAAAGAAAGGCCAGGGGTTACAAGACAAAGGTTGTGAATACTTTATAGTTAAATAATCACAACAGTGAAGAACAATTAATACATTCCAGAATCTAGGTTTACATACTAATTGTGAAGGATAACCATTTGTTGACATAAGAGCAACTCTTTAAAATGACAGCCCAAGAAATTATAGCCACAGTGTAGGTGATAGGCTATTGGCAATTCTGTGTAGAATCCTTGTATGAAAACTGATTTTGAAGTCCACCCAGGGAGGCTTCCTCAATTTATAAACGACATTGAAAGGTAACGTGTTTTCCCAGTGATTACACTATTAATCACCACCAAAGGAACTTGTTTTCCCAATCCCCTGCATGCCTGCTCTTTCTCAAGCAGTCCCCCATTTCAAAGGGTTGTACAGAAAGTGTCATTATCTGTGATTCGGGAAAACAGTTAATGATAATAGTTTAAGCATTATTCACTCACTCACCTTTTCAGACTCACCTAAAACACCCACAATTTTAAACACGACACAAAACAAAAGCATTCATTTCAAAATTTACTCCCTCTATGAACTCTTTCATGATCTCTTCCCATGTCCCAGAAGACGCAAGTGTCTCACTCCCATGTGCCACCACTGTAGTCTTTTTTCTTGATTCAATTCAATTTTGTCACATGTAAAACACTTACATAATTTAAAAGTCAAAACCACACAAACGTACACTCAGACAACTTTTCTGTCTATCTTTGTCTCCTTACCCCCAGTCCTCCTGCTTCCTATGGGGAATTATTTCTATCCGTCTCTGGTTTATTCTTGCCCACCATAGTTTTTGGATACCTCAATCCTAAAAGCTGCACTCTTTAGGTACTGATACAGAAGGGCTGGGCTCCCAGCTAAATCCCACCCTTAAGCCTGGAACTGCAGCCTTAAGTGAAAACAGCTTACCTCGCTTTTCCACCCAAATGTTGCCTTTTTGGCCTGCTCCATCCGTACCCTGTGCCCATAAAAGACTCCAGCTGGCGGAGCAACACAAACAGCTGAGCATCAAGGATACAAGTGGCTGAATGGCAAGCAGAGAAGCAACTGAGCGTCAGAAACTACAGATAGAAGCGGCTAACTGCAGATGGTGTGGCTTCTGAGAGGGGCCCAGCCGGAGACAACCGGGCTTCGTGGAAAGAACATCTTCCCATCCCCTTTCCAGCCTCCCTTTCCCTGAGAGCCGCCCACCTCTCAATAAAGTCTTCTGCATCCATCACCTTTCATGTGTGACCTGATTCTTCTTGGATGCTGGACAAGAACCCAGGTGCCGAGAGGGTGGGGGCTTGCCTCCCTGACCCTCCTCTAAACTGGTTGGCACTTAGCCATCCCCAGACAGCAGGGCTGAAAGTGCATGGCTGTAACACACCTGGATGCTGCTGTGGGGTCCGCACAGAGCCTGCTCCCCGAGACAGGAGTGACTGGCTGGTTCCAGTGTTCGTTCCCTCTGGTTCCCACACTCGCTGCCTGCTGCGAGGAGTGACCAGTGGCGGGCTGAGTGAAATGAGCCACTCCATTTCCCGCCCGCGAGGGGATTCAAGGGAAATATCCCATCTCAGTACCTTATGAGAGATATGTTTTTCTCTCCCATGAGATTGAAAATCTCCTGATAGTGGGAAGAACATTTTCTTCGTCATTAAAATGATAGTGCCTACAACAAGTTTCGAACACACAAGCTCTCATTAAATGTTTATAGTCTGTTGAATGAAACCACCTGAGGACTATTGCCTTCATAGGCACAAACACATCCTGTTCAGTTGGCTGAGTTTTCATTCTTAAGTGACTGTCACACTAAAACATCACAATGTCTGTCATTTAGGAGGACAGTGGGAGAGAAAGACTCAAGAGGAAAAGAAATTGGGCTTAGACTCAGCAGAAGTGGAGTTGGGTTCTGCCTTTTTGAGGAATGAGTGTGAACTTAGGCCAAAGCACTGAAAATCCTTGAACCTGTTTCACCGTTGGTAAAATGTGGTTGGTAATAAAGCATATCACCAAAGGTCTGTGAAAAATAAATTAGATAATCTATAAAAAGAAGCTCTAAACTTTATTCCCACCTTTAGAATGGTTAAGCATTACTCTGTTTTTTACATAATAGGCATGCTACATTTGTTGCGATCAAGTATGGGTTGCTTTGAACTCTTTCTCCTAATGGAATACCCGTCAATCATAAGAACAGGTTGCCTATGATAAACTGTCCACAGAGCTGTCTCTAGCTGCCTTTTAATTTGATTTTCTTTTTCATAGAAATTTTGAGCAGAAGACATCACAAAATCACCATTGAAGGGGAGATGGGGGTAGAGAGTAATGTAAGGGAGAAGGAATTGGGAGGTAAGGAAAAAAGTCACTGAGTTCAAGCACTGTTATCCCAGACCTGATTTTCTCCAGAGTCTGTTCATAGCCATCCCAGATTTCTGGCACTTAATACCACTAAAGTTGCTTTTGGAATACCTGATACCATTCCAAACTTGGTGTATCAGCAGAAGACTAGCCAAATATACAAATAAGTCATAAAGACAATGTTTAGGAGAGACTTCAGTATAAGATAGAGAAAGCAGGTGTAGACTTGAATAATTCCGTTTCAACAAGCAAATCTGCTCTGGCACATGGTATCTAGTTGCCAAAAGAGGGTCACCATAAAAGCAATGAAAGCAGTGAGAAGGTTTCTCTTTTTATGATAACAACAACTATTTCTGTAACACTTCAAAATTCACAAAGATATTTCATATGCATTATCTCATTTGTGCCTTTATGCAATGTTATTTTCACCCAGTGTTGCAGGTCGGAAAGCTTAAGGGATTTAAAGAAGCTGATATAACCCTTAAGTGGTAGAACCAGGATTCAAATGCAGCCTTTTTGACACTAACTTGAAGTTTTAAATCCAGGACTGCAGTGACAAGGACTAGCAGACCCAGTTGTCTGGTGCTGATTACTTCTCTCTGCCTCATTGTGGACATAGCCTCCTCCCTTTAGGTTTTGTGCTCTGCTGCATCCATTGCCTGGAACCCCCACCTCACCTTTTTGGCCTATATGAATCCTGACTAGTCCAAGATCGCTTTTTAAAAAATATTATGAGTTTTAAAAATTTTATGGCCCAGCGCAGTGGCTCACATCTATAATCCCAGCACTTTGGGAGGCCGAGGCAGCTGAATCACGAGGTCAGGAGATTGAGACCATCCTGGCTAACACGGTGAAACCTCGTCTCTACTAAAAATACAAAAAATTAACCTGGCGTGGTGGCGAGCGCCTGTAGTCCCAGCTACTCGGAAGGATGAGGCAGGAGAATGGTGTGAACCCAGGAGGCACAGCTTGCAGTGACCCAAGATTGCACCACTGCACTCCAGCCTGGGCAACAGAGCGAGACTCCATCTCAAAAAAAAGAAAAAAAAAAAAATTAGAAGTTTTCAGAGCAGTTTATCTTTACAGAAAAAATTCATCAGAACACACAGAGAGTTTGTACATGTTCCCTCCCCACCCTTTTCCTATTATTTATAACTTGTATTAATGTGGTACATTTGTTAAAATTGATGAATCAACATTGATGCATTATTAGAAACTAAAATACATGGTTTACAATAGTGTTCAATCAATACAACATACCGTAGCATTGTACATTCCATAGGTTTTGACCAATGTATAATGACATATGTCCATCATTACTGCATCACATAGAATAGTTTCATTGTCCTAAAATTACCCCAAGCTTCACCTGTTTGTCCCTCTCTCCTGTCTCCTTAAACCCTGGAAACCACTGATCCTTTTAGTCTCAATAGTTTTGCCTTTTCCTTTGTCATATAGTTGAACTTATACAGTATGTAATCTTGACAGATTGGTTTCTTTCACTTAGAAATATGTTTTTACATTTTCTTCTTATCTTTTCATGGCTTAACAGCTCACTTCTTTCTAGCATTGAACGATGTTTCATTGTACCACAGTTTGTTTAGCCAGTCACCTATTGCAGGACTAATTAATTGTTTACTGATTTGGGCAATTATGAACAAAGGTGTTATAAAAATTCACATACAGGGTTTCATGTGAACATAAACTTTCAGCTCCTTTAGGTATATGCCAAGAAGCATGATTGCCGCATTGTAGGATAAGAATAAGTTTAGTTGTATAAGAAACTGCCAAACTGTCTTCCAAAGTGGCTGTGCCATTTTGTATTCCCACCATCAATGAATGAGAGTCCTGCTGTTCCAAATCCTCACCAGCATTTGGCGTTGTTAATTTTATAAATTTGATCATTCTAATCTGTGTGTAGTGGTATCTTGTTGTTTCAATCTGCATTTCTCTAATAATAAATGATCTTGAACATTTTTCCATTTGCTCATTTTTTATCTGTACATCTTTGATGAAGTGTTTATTCAGATCATGTACTCTTTTTTAAAAAATTGGGTTGTTTGTTTTCTTATTAGGGCCAAGGCCACCTTTTGTTTGGAAAAGGCCATCCCAGCACTCCTTGTGGCTCATGTGGCCTGTATACCAGTTAGAGCTCACATGTTACTGAGCTCACTGTTACCTTACTTGCCATGCCTCATCTGATTTCCCTAACTTGCTGATAAGTTTCTGCAAGGGATCACTTTTGTACATCCTTGAAGTAACCATAATATCTAACAGCATGTTTTGTACAGAGTAGGCTCTCAGAATTTATTTTTAACTAACCAAAAGTTAATGGCCAGGAAAGCAATTCGTTTAAAACCAAGACTGTCTCTTTCATCAGAAAGGATGGAGTTAAGCAGAATAAATGAGGTATCAGGATATTTGTGGTTTAGTTAGTACTCTGAGAGGAACTTATTTTCTGACCTTCAGTTTTTTTGTTTTTGTTTTTGTTTTTGTAAAATATCTAGTATCAAGGGCCAATATTATATGGTATTATATGGCTATCAAATCACTTTGGAAGTTTGTGAAAAGAGAACTAACTTTTGTCCTCTAAAAATGTTATATCTTTATCATTTCATCCCCAACTCAAAGAAGGCAGAAGCAAGATTAAAGTTTGCTTTATTCAAGGAGCATAAATTTGCTGGAGTTAGGACTCCAAACAATTCAATCACCTCTTAATTAACAAAATGTCTTAATTAAGCAGAATATCTTGTGTTTAATAGAGGCCGGTAGAGAATATAGGGTTGGAGGCAACATTATAGACATAAAACAAAAGACTTAAATAGAGTCCACTCTGGTAGTACACTAGGTCCAAGCAACCAATAATCCTATTCATTCATTCAACTGACATTTATTTATTCATTTACTTATTCATTTACTCTGTAAATAAAAAAGTAAAACTCAGTGTTCTTTGTATTTAAGTGTGTATGCTCATGTGAAAAATGAAAATTACCAGAGTCTGCAAATTGGGCTTTGTGAGGTCATGAGGTGAGCCTCAGCCAATGAATTCCAGATGTCTGTCTTCGCAATTTCTTTGGGTGAGGAAGGATTCTGGTAGTCAAGACAAGACCCAAGAGAATAGTACAGCTAAGATAAAGGCTGTGCCAAGGACCTTTTCTGGTATTGGTTACTTAAGTTGTCCAGGGAGTTCATTTTATAAGAATATTTAATGTACCAAAGCCTTTAGATAGTTGTGAATTATGAAATACAGGAGTAGGGAGAGATTGAAGGAGTAGAGAAAAACTAAAAACAAATCTACAAATTTCAAGTGGTACAAAATCTCTTCAATCTTACTAGTCTGTTTCAACACATGAAGCAAATTGGTAGGTAGCTTTGGCAATCTCTTACGCATGGAGAGGCCAGAATGAACTCAGAAACCGTGGTTCTGCCTACGCTGTCCATTAGTGTGTGGCCATGGTTATGCCATTTTATAGTATGGAGTCTGAGCTCACCTCTGGATAAGAAGGCTGTTAAGTCCCCTATTTCTATCTCAAGATTGCTGAGAGAAATCAAATATTATTTATGTTCAAGTGTGTTAATTCAATAAAAGTATATAAAATATGGGCCATTATCACTATTAGCACTGAAAATTGATCTTAGAATCTGGAATCCTATTAATAATTAATTTGTTTATAAGGTTAACCTTAGAAATTCCAACTAATATAAAAGCAGACACTATTCATTTTTATAGTTGTTAAAGGAATAACAAATAGCTTATTCAGCTTTTTAAAACTCTATTCTTTTCTGTCAATATTTTGATTATGTTTTTGTACCAAGTTAATAGAAAGTTTTAACTTTCAGTGTAACTCTGACCTATTTAATTGAAAATAGATATGTTAAATATAAAACCAAAATAATTTTGGAAGGCAAAAATGCACTAAAATGACTGATGCATTTAATAATGTGAAAAATATTTCAGATAACTAAAATGCATTCCAGGCAGGAAAATATGTGCATTAAAATTTTAAATGAGTTGCCTTGATGTCCAGGGTTAAGTGGGTACCTCTTTTCATCCTTCAGTAGGTTCTTTGGACCCTCAAAATGAGATTATTTATACTTTGTTTATCTCATAATTTATCTACATGGTAAGTGTTAATAGTGCAGAGAATGTTTTACATTTAACATCATTTTTCTGAATTAAATATATTGGGATTACCCTTGATTGCAGGAAACACAGATTGTCACGTGTATTCGTCAGCTTTCTCTAGGCTAAAATGCAGTAACAAACAATTCTAAAATTTCAGTGAATTTCAACAACAAAGGCTTGTTTCTAATGCACATTACATATTGGTGGCAGCTTTGTTCCTTTTTCATGCGTCTTGTTTATTCCAGTATCTAGAGTGGAGAGGAGCCTCTCTAAACTCAAGGCAGAGGGAAAGGGCAAAAAGATAAGCTAGAACTTTCTAATGACTCTAAAACTTACATTTCCTTGGCCAAAACAAGTCCTTAGGCCAAGCCTAGTGTCAGTAGGGGAAAAACAACTTCTCCAGGAAGGCACTCTGTCCCATGGCAAAAGATAGTATAAGCCCCCTATAGGGAAGGAGAAGAAATAATTGAGAGCAATAATACAATTTGCCATACCACCTCTCATAGTTTTTTAGAAAGATATGTATCCTTTGATATAGGAGAGATCATAGTTGGCATCACTCCCTTCTTCCCTCTACCTCTTTCCTTCTCTTGTTCTCTTCCTCTCTTGCTCTCTTGTTTTCTGTGTCCAAGTACCCAGCTATGGCCCTACATGATTCATTCTTTGTTCTGAAATACAGATGAGGATGTACCTATGCAAGGGTAGCCAAAGTTGGATACAATTGTGTGGTATTGAGTGGAAGACAGGGACAAACTTTGGTTTGAATATATATTCATCACAGAATTACAGTTCTCTGTGTCTGTAAACACAGAACAAATCCAAAGAGACTAGATGAAGACTTTTCATATTTAATGTTTACAGGAATCACTTGAAGACCTTATTACAGATTCTGATTCCGTAGAACTGAAGGGAAGCCAAGGATTTTACATTTCACAGAAGATTCCTGGTGATGTTGATGCTTCTGGCCCAGGGACTACACTTTGAGTAGCAATGGCCAAGATGATCTCAGAACTTCTTTCAAACCCTGCTACACTCTGAAGTCATTTCTATTCGTTTCCCCCATTACATGGCTTAAATAAAGGTACATAAACATTGTACATAATATAAGAAGGTTAAACTTTCATTAAATTGTCTCTTAAGGAAAGAGGGAGAACTGTACCATCTTTGTGCCCCTAACCCACAGTGTTCTGCCATATGAATAACTGATACTGCACGGCATTGGATAAATGAATTACTGAGGTTAGAAGGAGACTGAGGAAAAGACTGCAGAATGATACAATGAAAACTTCATGAATATCATAGTAAACATTCTTCCTGAAGAGTTGGCCTTGCTCCCTTAGCAGACTCTATGCCCATTGGAATAGCATGTTTTTTGCTAAACCTTTGCTTACACTTCAACGCACATCCTTGCCTCAGGGACGTCACCTGATTAAGATTTAGTATCTTAATCTTGGGAATGGGCTTCATTTACGAGGAAGGCAAGGCCATTCAATTCCAATTAACTGCACAGTTCTTGTGTAAAAAACAACCTTAAACTTTTAGACTATTTAAAGAATAGCAGAAGCCCCCACCCTTACTTTTTCGTAAAACAGAATTGTCCTGACATGGCTTTCCTGTTCTTTTGAGTCAATAGGCTCAAATAACTTAAAAATAGATGATGGTTTTACATTTATCATTTGAACAAACATGGGAAACACAGAAATAATTGCTATGGAATTCCGGGTATAGTTTTTCCATCTCTACAATTGGCGAGGTGGTTCTTAGAGAACAGTAGACTACGTAAATGCACTTGCTGGGGATGTGCTAGCATCTAGCCTCGTAAGACATAATGTCATCTGAGGCTAATCTCACTCGGAGGGCACACTAGTGATTTCAAAAATACTGCATAGGAACACAATGATGTTTACTAGCTCAGTGAAACGCTCTCTCCTGGGAACACCAAATGATTCTAAGATGCTCCCAGGACTTCATTTTTACTTACTTATACAATCTTTTTCCTATTCCTATTGTGTGCTGGCGAGAGGTAGGAAGCTGAAGATTAAGGGGTAAACCAGTAGGGAGAAGGAAAGGGTCCTGAAAAGACCACTGAACTAGAAAATTTGGAGATGTAGGTTGTAATTTCACATATACCACTAATTAGCTGTGACTTGGGCAATATATACATGACAAGCCTCAGTTTCCTTATTTGTAAAACAAGATGATTACAGGGGTTTTCTAAAGACCTTTCCAATATTATCCTTCTAAGAGGAAAAACAGTAACAATGTCAGGTGCTTTCATTACATGGAAAGCTGTAATGTGTAAGCGTTTAGGCTGCATAACATATGCAGGATGGTCCATGTGCATACAGAGATGAACTAAACAGGGAGAAAAAAAAAAGAGAGAGAGCCTTGTCACAGAGAGAGATTGGAACTGGAAGTCAGGAGACCCATTTTATTCATTTATTCATCATTCATTCATACAACATACATGTATTCAGAAATAGCCTCTGAGAGCCAACTGTTTGCAGTCACTACACTTGGGACTGTAATATGACAGTAAAGAGACAGACTTTTCTGCCCTTTTGGAATTCATATTCTCTGGGGAAAGACAGGTAACAAGTAAATAAAGAAAGAAACAGGATAATTGAAGATTGCTATAAATGTCACAGAGGAAATAAATGTGGTACAGAATCCCCAAGTAGCAAAGTGGCTTGATGTGTTCAAGGAGGAGAAAAGGAGCCAGTGGGTTTAAGAAGGCACTGAGTGCGAGAGAGAATATAGGAGATAAAGTTGCAGTTAAGTAAGGCTCAGGTCATTCAAGGCCTTAGAGGTCATAGCAAACATTTTAGATTTTAAAAGCCAAGGGAAACCATTGAAGGGTTCTAGGAGAAAAGTGACATCTTGATTTAAATCAATCTTTCTGGCTTTTGTGTGGCAAAAGAAGGGGATATTGGACATAGGAAAAAAGAATCACTATGGACTCCTGGTTTTTTATTTATTCTTTCACAATCAGTGAGAGCCAATTAGAGTCACTTTCTTTTTTATGTTCAAATTTTCTTAAATATGGCCTAGGGTGAGTAGTAGTGAGGGGACGTGCCAAAAGGAGTGTTGTGACTTTAGATATGGGCCATTTTCAGCGCCATTTCTCTTTCCCTGCACCCTAAAACAAAATGTTCCCTTTATACATTCCCTGATCCAGACCCAGAATCAGCTATTTCTTCAGGATCCCAGCTTCCATTGAGTAGGAGTGATATCAAAAATTTAAAATTTGGGCCCTGAGTGCACTCACTGCTATCAGGTGTCATTGTTTCCAGGTCATTTTACTAAAATTTCAGTATATTCAGAAAGGCTTCTCCTATTCCCAAACTATAAATACATTTACTCATGTTTTCTGATACTTTTTATAATTTTTTTCCGTTTTAGATATCTGATTCATGTGGAATTTTTTCTGACTAATATTGTGATATTTGTCAATTTTATCTTTTACTAAATGGCTATCTAGTTTTCTCAACATTGTTTATTAATAGGTCGTGTTTCCCCAATGATTAAATATGCTGCCTTTATCATTTGCCAAATTTCAACAATCTATTTATGGACCTTACTGTTTCATTGTTCAGTCTGTCTATCCATGTGTCATGCTATGGTTATTTTAGAGTGTTTAGAATATGTTGTAGTATTTGTTAGGGTTAGGCCCCCGTCATTGAGCATTTTTTGCATGGTATTCTAACTTCTCCATATCCCTGCCAACACTTGTTATTTTCTGTTTTGTTTTGTTTTTATAGTAGCCATCCAAATGGGTGTGAACTGATATCTCATTGTGGTTTTGGTTTGCATTTATCTGTTGATTAGGGATGTCTAGCATTTTCACATATGCTTATTGGACATTTGCATATCATCTTTGAAGAAATGTATATTCAAGTCCTTCACTCATTTTTAGAGTAATTTGATTTTTTGTTGTTGTTGAGTTATAGTAGTTCTTTATATATTTTAGATATTAACCCCTTATCTGATACATCATTTGCAAATATTTTCTCCCATTCTGTAGGCTACCTTTCACTCAGTTGATTGTGTCCTTTGATGAATAAAAGTTTTAAATTTGACATAGTCCCTTTTGTCTATTTTTTCTTTTGTTACCTGTGCTTTTGGTGTTATATGTGAAAATCATGGGCAAATATAATATCATAAAGATTTTTTTCTTATGTCTTCTGGGAGTTTTACATTTTTGGATCTTACATTTAGGCCTTTAACACATTTGAGTTAATTTTTGTATATGGTATAAGATAAGGCTTCAAATTCATTATTGCGCATGTGCATATTCAGTTTCCCCAATACCATTTGCTGAAGAAACTGTTTCCCATTGATTGATCTTGGCACTCTCATTTAGGTTTGTTTCTGGACTCTATTCTATTTCATTAATCTGTATGTCTGCCTTCACATGAGTGTCATACTATTTTGACTTTAATAGCTTTATAATGTTTTCAAATCAGGAAGCATAAATCCTCCCACTTTGTTTTACTTTTTCAAGATTATTTTAGCTATTCAAGGTTTCTTGAGATTCCATGTGCATTATAGGATGATTTGTTGCTATTTCTGCAAAAATATAGACACTTGAGATTTTGATGTGGATTGTGTTGAATCTATAAATTGTTTTAGTTAGTATTGACATCTTAGCAATATTAAGTCTTCCAATCCATAAATGTAGGATGTCTTTCCATTTGTGTCTTCTTTAATTTCTTTCAGCAATGCTTTGTGGTTTTCAATGTATAAGTTTTTGACTTCCTTGGGTAAGTTTATTCCCAAGTATTTTTTGAGGCTGTTGTAAATTATTTCTTAATTTCTTTTTTAGATGATTGTTCATTGTTATTGTATGAAAAGATAACTACTTTATGTGTTGAGTATATCCTACAACTATGCTGAATTCATCTATTAGTTCTAACAGTTTTTTTCTGAGTGTGGGATCTTTAGGGTTTTCTACATATAAGATCATGTTATGTGTGAGAAAAGATAATTTTACTTCTTCCTTTCCAATTTGGTTGCTTTTATTTTTCTTGTCTAATTGTTGTGCCTAGAACTTTCAGTATTATATTGACTAGAAATGGTGAAAGTGGGCATCCTTGTCTTGTTCCTGATCTTAGGTATAAAGCTTTCAGTCTTTTACCATTGAGTATAATATTAGTTGTGGACTTTTTATATATCATTGCAGCTTTTTTCATCCCTGTAGCTCATCAGGCAGGAGCATTACAGCTCTTTTGCTCCCACAGTTTGCTGAGTTCTGGGTATTGTCTCATGACCAAGAAGAATAAGGTACATAGACGCCAGAGAATGGGGTAAGGCAGAGTAGAATTTATTGAGTGAAAGAAATGCACTTGACAGGAAGAGGGACCCACAAATGGGTAGCCATCTGTGAGGCTGAGTTTGGGGTTTTTATGGGCTTAGAATGGAGAAACACATGTGGATTGGTTTATGGGTAGGCTTGGAGAAGGCACCATTTGATTGGTTAAAAGGTAGCATTTAGAATGAGCCAGTAGAGAGAGAGTGGGCAAAATGGGGATGGAAGTTCTCACTCCAGTCCATGGATTCTATCAGAACTAGTAGGTTGGTTTTCAGGCTTTAGAGTTTCCTTGGCTTGAAGGTTGAGTTTCACTAGGCACCCGTCCCTGTCTGTCTAGGAATTTGTCTGTCTCCTGTCACTATCAACATGGCTTTTATTATATTGAAATACTTTCCTTTAATTCCTACTTTGTTGACTGTTTTTATCTTAAAATGTGTCAAATTTTCTTAAATGTTTTCTCTGCATCAATTCAGATGATCATATATTGTTGTCCTTAATTCTGTTAATGTGATATAATGAAGACTATTGATTTTTAAACATTAATTTAATATTCTGAAACTGTACTAAAATTTTATTAGCTGTGTTGTATTTCCGTGGATGTTTGTGGGTTTTCAAGACATACAACCATATCATACTATCTTCAAATAGGAGTATTTTTAACATAACTTTTCTAATTCTTATGTCTCTAATTTTGTACTTTTGTCAGAATCTGTGTCCTGAAATCTCCAGTTCTATATTGAAGGATAGTGAAGTGGCATTCTTGCCTGGGGCTAGACTTCAGAAAGAATGTGCTCAGTATTTTTCCATTTAATATATACCAACTTTTGGGTAAGATACACACCTTTTATCATATTGAAAAATATCCACTGGTTACTTTTATGATGTGTTTCCATTGGAAATGTGAACTAAGTTTTGCAAATGCTTTCTCAGTATACATGAACATATAGCTTTTCTCCACAGGTCTATTAACATAGTGCAGTATATTTGCAGATTTTTAATTCTTGATCTATCTTGCATTTCTTATATAAACCCTCTTTTGTCCTAATGAATTATTATTTTGCTAATGTGCTGTTGGGCACTGTTAATATTTATTTTAGACTACTGAACCAATATTTGTAAGTGAAAATAGTCTGTAGGTTTGAGGAAAAATATATTTTTTACATTCAGTTTTGTTGTTAATGTTCATTCTTTTTGTCAGAAACGTTTGGAAGATCATTTTTCTATGTTCTTGTACAAATAGAATGACCTGGATTTGGAAATTTCTGTAGAATTCCTCTGTGAAATCATCTTGACCTTCTGATTTTTTTGAGAGTGAGAAGTAACAGTTGACTTTCTCTATTTCTTCTATAATACTTGGTCTGTTTTCTTTACTGGAATCAGTTTTGACAAATTATGTTTTTCCATAAAATTCTTCACTTTTTCATTACTTAGATCTTCTCTGTTTCAATGGTTATTTTTCTTTGTCACTTTTTATCTTGTATATTTGTGCTTTCTCCTCTTACCCCTTTCTCATATACAATCTTACCTTTTTTGATTAGATTAGCTAGTGATTGTCCATTATGTTTATTTTTTAAACCAATATTTATTTATGGTATGACTGTTTTTCTTTTTCTACTTCATTGTTCTGTTTGTATTCTGATTTCTCTTCTTTGCTCTCTTTATTCTGTTTTCCAAATTTATTGTCATTGTCCATTTTTATTGACATATATATTTAATACTAAGATAGGATAGTTCCCTTGACTCCCTTTGCGGGTAACAACTGAAGTAACTTATTTCACTCAGTCTGCCACTGGCCACTCATTGCAGGTTTAGCTGGGAGCCCAGCCCTTCCATATCAATACCATAAATTTTTTCTGATCACTGCTTTAATTGTATGATTAAAGACATGTGATTCAGAATCACAGCTTTTTATCATTGTTTTTTACAATACCTGTTATATTGGTTTGCATTTCCTCACTTGAGTCCAGTTTTTTCATAATAATCACAAAATTTTATAGTTTATTAGCACTTTTTATAATAAATGTTTATACTTTATTTATAATTCACCACTAACGTGGTGAATTGGTAAATTTTTATAAATGTCCAATATGCATGAGAGAATATTTACTCTCTATTATTAAGAGGGTGAAAATAAATCCATCTTATTTACTATGTTGTTTGTGTCCTCTCTATCCTTATTTATTTTTTATCCACATTACCTTACTCAGGCTGAGCATGGCATGTCAAGTCACCTGATGTTTGTGTGCTTCTTTCTCTGCATTTCTTCTAGTTTTGGCTTTAGGAAGGTGGCTGATAGGGGAACGTTTCTATCTTGTCTTTGCTTTGAATTGTGGCCTTTGCCTTTATAAAGCTTTCTTCTTTGTGTTGTTTATCCCTTTTCTGTTCTGAGTTCTAACTTGTTAGACATCAAGATCATAACCCCCAATTTCATTTTGTTTGCATTTGCTGGTACATTTTGCTCCGTTCTTTATTTTCAGGCCTTCTTCACTTCTTTGTTTTAGGTGCATCTAGTGTACACTGCGCAGAGTTGATTTTGTTTTGTGAGCCAATTTAAAAAATTTTCCTTTTAATATGTGAGTTATGTCATTTACATTCATGAACATGACTTATATGTTCCATTTCGGCTCTATCGGTTATTTTACTGTATACATGGCACAGCTTCATTATACAGTTACTTCCACTATATGATCTCTCTCTTTTTTTGTTTTATTTTTTAATCCTTTAAATAGTTTTTGGTTTTTTGCTTTGTTTTGGCTAACTTTGTTATATATAACACTTTGTATTCATGACCAAGGTGCTCCCTTTACTAAAGCCTGTATATAACGACTAGATTCTCTCTTTTTCTTGCTCAATTTTGAATATTCTACCTATCAGCTTTAAGTGATATTTTCTGATTTTATCCTTCCTCATTTTCCTTTCTTCTCTGCTTTCCCCACCTAACCCTCTGCTCTGGAGTAAGCTTTGGAGCCAACTCAACAAACATAAGTAGCTTATTTTCCCAATTAGTTATAAATTAAGATCTGTGAAGTTCTTTGCTTTTACTTGTATTGCCAGTCATGATAAGCATGAATTTATTTGCTCTCCTTGTTCATCTGTAATTTTTTTTGAGGATATGTGCAGAGATTATAATTTAGGCTGCTATCATTATCTTATGGACCAGGAAACTTCTCATAGATTTCATGAAAATTAAATGAGCTAATCTTTGTGAAAGTAAAGACCACTATTATTCTTTGCTGAAAAGACTCTAGGGATGTCTTTTCTTGCATTTAGGGGCAACACATTTTTCTAACTACTGTATATTAACTCTTTTCTGTAATGTATTGTGACCCCTTTAACTTCCTATCATGACTTTTGTTCTGATACATAGAAACCTTTTGTCTTGATAGGTAGAAAGGTAGAGGAGCTTGAGGGGACAGAGACATCTCAGTAGGCTTCCCTAAAGAAAGCAATAAAGGAAGGAGCTAGAATAGCAAACACCTAAGGGAAAGAAAGATTGATGCAAAGAAAAATAAGAAGGAAATTGTTAGTTCTCTTGTAATTCTATTTAGGCTTGTCCCAGACTGGACAAAGAGTCCACTTTACTTAACATTTTCTATGAAATAGATGTTGCACTTGGCCCCTGAAGAATGTTATAATATAAAGCTAATGACTTTAGTAAAGTTTCAAATATATATAAGACAATAAGCATTAATCTAACATTATGTTTACACAGTCCAACAATTTTTAATTTTTATCCTATTTTAAACATGAGGAAAAAAAGTAAGACTCAGATTCAGAGAGGTTGAATGAATGGTTGGAAGTTGCATAACTAAAAACAATAGAGAAGAGACTTAATCCAAAAACTTATTTGCTCAAATCTCACCTACTATAATGAAACGTAAGAGGGTGAAGAAAGGCAAGAGGAGTGGCCATGACAGGTTTGTTCTAGATGCTTAGTTGTGGGGGAAGTAAGTTACTCATGGTCAGAATGGTCTGAGAAGACTTTTCAGAAAATATTAGATTTGACAGTTTCCCCTCCAGTTCAGGACAGTACCTGTGTTCTTAATGCCTGTGTATCTCATGTTGCCTGGCTGGACCTGCTATAGAAAAGAATGACTAGCATTCCCCTTGCTTTGTGACTTAACCAGGAGTGGCTCTTCCTTCTTAAAAAAAGAAACCTTGATTGGGCCTTGTGGCTCACGCCTGTAAGCCGAGGCGGGCAGATCACGAAGTCCAGAGATCAAGACCATCCTGGTCAACATGGTGAAACCTCGTCTTTACTAAAAATACAAAAATTAACTGGACGTGGTGGTGTGTGCCTGTAATCCCAGCTACTCGGGAGGCTGAGGCAGGAGAATCGCTTGAACCCGGGAGGCGGAGGTTGCAGTGAGCAGAGATAACGCCACTGCACTCCAGCCTGGAGACGGAGTGAGACTCTGCCTCAAAAACAGAGAAGCCTTCTCTTTGCACAGAGACCTTCAGGCAGGAACTCCTTTTAAATAAGAGATTGTAATTAATATTATCACTGGGTCCTGAGAGAGTACCTTGATTGCATATACAGCAATGGAGAGGGACAAAACACAGATTGCCTGTTATCTCATCAGGATGAAGGTTTGCATTTGAGTTCAGCTAGAGGAACAAAGAAGATCTGTGCACCCATCTTCTGAGTCAGCCAAACCCCAGCAGGGTGTGTAGTGGTCTTGGAATCCTAAGATTGAATCTGTTATGAGAACAGAGAGGTTTATAAGTATCAGAGCAGCAGGGATGGCAAGTGGTTCTAATGGAATTAGGAGATGTTATTGACAGGCCCTGGCTCTGGAAGTGTCTCCTCAATTTCCCATAGGTGATATTTCAGAGTTAAACCCCTTATTTAAGTTAAGACTTAAGTTAAGACTAAGAGAAGATAACCAAAGAACTACAAAGTGGTCAGCTCAAAATCCAAGCAAGTCTCAAGTAAGTTGCCACTTTGTATTCAGGTGTATGACAATATGACAAACTATTAGAGCAGAAAGATTTCAAAGGAAAGTAACTCTCATTTTCATTTCGTAGATGAGGAAGAAAAATTTTTCCTGCTCGACTCCTACCCACCCTCTCCAGATAAATTCTAAACATTTGGCCCAGTGACAGAATTAAACCACACTCCAAAGCTATTAAAATCCATACCTACTTTCAAGACAGTTCTTTGTGGATTGCCCAAATAGGAGGTAGGTGATAGAGAGAAAAGCGCACAGATTGCCACTGATACCTGCATTTGAATCCTACCTTCATTACTTATTTTGAGCTGTGTGCTTGTGGGAAAAATCACTTAGTTATCTTGAGCCTTGATTTTTTTTAATCAATAAAGTCTAAAAAATAATCCTTACCTTAGAGAGAAAGCTAAGAGGAAGGAGCTCTACTTAGAGAAGATCACAGAAAATAAATATTTTAAGCTATTAATCAAAGACTGTTTGAGGCATTGGGAAAGGGAGCAGTAGAAAATGGACATTTTAGGAAAAGAGAAATTCAGAAGCAAAGTCCTGACAGACAGGAAATACAAGGCTTAGGGAGGCAGTAGTCTCTGTGGTTGAAATTTTGGTGTCATAATAAGAAGTTTAGACTGGCCGGGCACGGTGGCTCATGCCTGTAATCCCAGCACCTTGGGAGGCCAAGGCAGGCAGATCACGAGCTCAAGAGATCAAGACCATCCTAGCTAACACGGTGAAACCCCGTCTCTGCTAAAAATACAAAAAATTAGCCAGGCATGGTGGCGGGCACCTGTAGTCCCAGCTACTCGGGAGGCTGAGGCAGGAGAATGGCGTGAACCCGGAAGGCAGAGCTTGCAGTGAGCCGAGATTGCGCCACTGCACTCCAGCCTGGGCACAGAGCAAGAGACAGTCTCAAAAAAAAAAAAAAAAAAAGATTAACCAGGGCCACTCTCAAGGAAAGATGGACTGCTGAGCCATAGTTTATGGAATTATTTAAGTGGCATTTTAATATATTAAGTAAATTCATGTAAATTTATTTGAAAGTATAAGTAAGTTCTACATGGTAATTTTTAGAGTTAAACTAGGGCTTCACTTGTTAATGTGCAAAAATAACTAGTGGCTCAGCACTATAGTGGCATACAGTGGCTCAACTTTTCACGATTAGAAAGAAGTGCCTCAACCAACTAAATATACACACTATTTTTTTTGCTATGGAGTGTTTAGGACCTTAAAATCTATAGATTTTTCTTTAAAAAAATTTTTTTTTTTTGAGACGGAGTTTCACTCTTGTCACCCAGGTTGGAGTGCAATGGCGTGATCTCAGCTCACTGCACAGCCTCTGCCTCCCAGGTTCAAGGGATTCTCCTGCCTCAGCCTCCCAAGTAGCTGGGATTACAGATGCCCGCCACCTGGCCCGGCTAATTTTTGTATTTTTTTAGTAGAGACGGGGTTTCACCACGTTGGCCAGGCTGCTCTCAAACTCCTGACCTCAGGTGATCTGCCACCTCAGCCTCTCAAAGTGGTGGGATTATAGGCGTGAGCCACTGCACCTGGCCTAGAATTTCTTTAAACAGTAAGACTTCTGATATGTGGCTTGAAGAGAGAGATGATAATTCAGATATGATCATCAGGTATGGGAAGTTAGGGAATAGGAGAAATTGCTGGATGATGCCATTCAACATGAAGGAATGCATGTGGCAAAAGTTGGTAGTAGAGTACAACCAGAGTTGTTTCACACAGGTATCCCAAAGATAACTGGCTATAAAAACCCGAAGTGTGAGACAGAAATTGGAATCGGAGCCAGGTATTTGAGAGAAGTAATACACCCCATGTGGACACTAATCAAAACCGAGAGTGGATTAAATTACCTAGGGAGAATGTAGGGTTACAGAAAAGTAACCCAAGGACTAACTTCTTGAGAAAACCAAATTTAAGGAGTAGGCAGAGGGAGACACCCACAACAAAGAAAAGGAAGAAATAGAGAAAGCAATCCAATAAAAATGTCAGGGAAGCCAAAGGAATAAAGACTTTCAAGAAGGAAGGAGATGTAATCAGGAAAAGGACTGGAAAGTATCCAGTGGATCTGGTGTTTGGTGGCTCTTGAGAGAAAAGTAAGAGCAGTGATGGCATTAGTCAAACTGCTGGCTTGAAGAGCTTCAAAAGCTAGGCTGAGAGGGATAAGGGGGCCGGAGGTGGAGGCACAGACAACAAAAACTTGTATTAGGATGAAATATCTTATAGACTATGGAGAGGCTGACGACATAGGAAATCATGTAACTCATTAAAAGGTTACTGAGG
>NW_012106007.1:2465-3252 GCF_000951045.1 Mandrillus leucophaeus | reverse complement strand
TTGGCCCCGCAGCCCCGCCAGTCTCCAGAGGGCATAGCCGAGCGCCGCCGCCGCCCTAGGACTCCGAACCTTCCCTGCTCCCAAGCCCGCCGCACCCTCCAGTGCCCCCGTCCAGCTCACCCAAACGCCCAGAGCAAAATCCTCCCAGACGTCTCGTTTGAAAATTAGGCACCCTTAAAAGCACCGGTCGCTTCTCTTCTTTTTTGATTCTTTCTTTTCTTTCCCCAATTCCCTCCAAGTCTTAATCTTGAATGGCGTGACCACTTTCATAATGAAAGGGGCGAAAAAAACAATAAGTTTAAAAAAAAAAAAAAGACGACGACGATGACTGGGATGGCTGGGACGAAGAGAGGAAAAAAAGCTTGAGAATTTGATGATTTAGGAGCTGTGGTTCCAGAGTCCCCAGTTGGGGAACTGTCCGGTTCCCGCAGGGCTACAAGAGGGGCCTCCGGCCCGGGTCTGTGTGTCTGCTCCTCTGGACCTCGGGCTGGTGGAGCGGCTGGCACTCGCGCTTATTTATTAAATTGCGGTCTCCGCGCTGGCTCCAAAGACCCGGGGAGACGCGCTGGGTTTCCTAGCTGCACCTGGAGCGCGGGCGAGGGCGCAAACACGGACGTGGGGCGCCACCTGCGGGTGCCCGGGCCTCCCTGCCGCAATCTGCGGACCCGCAGACTCGGACAGAAGACGGTGGAGTCCTGGCGGCAAGGCTGAGGTTTGCTGATGGTCTTCTTTCACCCCAAAAGCAGCGCTGGCCTCTGTAATAATAATAATAATAATAATAATAATA
>NW_012106007.1:0-940 GCF_000951045.1 Mandrillus leucophaeus | reverse complement strand
TTACTACTAGAACTTTAATAGTAGGACATTCCCACAGACAATAACAATGACAGCCATTTATGGAACACCTGTGGTGTGTCAGATATTGCACCATGCCTTTTGTCTAGGATATAACAAACAATTTAACACCCACAACCACCCTGTAGTAAAGACAGGTGTTCACATAGAGCTGAAGAGGAAAATATTCTCCTATCAGGGGAAAATGTGGGAAGGGGAGAGGCTAGGATAACTCAAGTACCCCTCATTTGCTCTAAATATCTATCTCTCATAGAACTTAAATTTGAGTTCTTTGGATATAACCTATCCCTGAAATGCATCTTCAGCATGCATTATAGATTTACTGTTGGATCCATTGATTCCACCACTGACTATCTACTCAAAGGAAAATAAATCATTGTATCAAAAAGGATACCTACACTGGTAGGTTTATTGCAGTGCTATTTACAACAGCAAAAATATGGAATAAATCTAAGTGTCCATTAACAGATGATTAGATAGAGAAAATATCTCTCACACACACACACACACACACAATTGGAATACTACTCAGCCATAAAAAGAATGAAAAGAATGAAATCATGTATTTTGCAGCAACATGGATGGAACTGGAGGCCTTTATCTTAAGTGAAATAACTCAGAAAGTCAAATACTGCATGTTTCCAGTTATGAGTGGGAGATAAAGAATGTGCACACATGAACCAAGAGAGTGAAATAACAGATGTTGGAAGCTCAGAAGAGCATGAAGGTTGGAAGATGGTTAAGGATAAGAAATTCCTTAGTGGGTGCAATGTACACTATTTGGGTACCCAAGTAAGAAAATGGCACATGTACCCCCTAAATCTATTTTTTAAAATTTAAAATTTAAAACAATCTGTTGATCTAGGAGGTAGTAGAAAATCAGTAATATGCAGCTAAAGCAATTTCTAATTTTTATTTATTT
>NW_012106006.1:5273-5820 GCF_000951045.1 Mandrillus leucophaeus | reverse complement strand
TGAGCAGTGGTTTGTAGTTCTCCTTGAATAGGTCCTTCACATCCCTTGTGAGTTGTATTCCTAGGTATTTTATTCTCTTTGTAGCCATTGTGAATGAGAGTTCACTCATGATTTGCTTCTCTGTCTATTATTGGTGTATAGGAACGCCTGTGATTTTTGCATGTTGATTTTGTATCCTGAAACTTTGTTGAAGTTGCTTATCAGCTTAAGGAGATTTTGGGCTGGGACAATGGGGTTTTCTAAATATACAATCATGTCATCTGTAAACAGAGACAATATGACTTCCTCTCTTCCAATTTGAATATACTTTATTTCTTTCTTTCGCCTGATTGCCCTGGCCAGACCTTCCAATACTATGTTGAATAGGAGTGTTGACAGAGGGCATCCTTGTCTTGTGCCAGTTTTCAAAGGGAATGCTTCCAGCTTTTGCCTTTTCAGTATGATATTGCCTAGGGGTTTGCCATAAATGGCTCTTATTATTTTGGGATACATTCCATCAAGAGCTAGTTTATTGAGAGCTTTTAGCATGAAGGAGTGTTGAATTTTA
>NW_012106006.1:0-2253 GCF_000951045.1 Mandrillus leucophaeus | reverse complement strand
AAACCTCTCAGCATTTGAGTGTCTGTAAAGGATTCTATTTCTCCTTTACTTATGAAGCTTAGTTTGGCTGGATATGTAATTCTGGGTCAAAAATTCTTTTCTTTAAGAATGTTGAATATTGGCCCCACTCTCTTCTGGCTTGTAGGGTTTCTGCAGAGAATTCCGCTATTAGTCTTGGACTTTCTTGAAGAAATGTGCTTCTCTTTGTGGGCAATGTGACCTTTCTCTCTGACTGCGCTTAACATTTTTTCCTTTATTTCAACCTTGGTGAATCTGACGATTATGTGTCTTGAGGTTTCTCTTCTTGAGAATTATCTTTGTGGTGTTCTCTGTATTTCCTGAATTTGAATGTTGGCCTGTCTTGCTAGGTTGGGGAAGTTCTCCTGGATAATATCATGAAGAGTGTTTTCCAACTTGGTTCCATTCTCCACGTCACTTTCAGGTACACCAATCAAACACAGATTTGGTCTTTTCACATAGTCCCGTATTTCTTGGAGGCTTTGTTTGTTCCTTTTCATTGTTTTTTCTCTAATCTTGTCTTCACACTTTATTTCATTAAGTTAATCTTCAGTCTCTGATATTCTTTCTTCTGCTTGATCTATTTAGCTGTTGATACTTGTATATGCTTCAAGAAGTTCTCATGCAGTGTTTTTCAGCTCCATCAGGTCTTTTATGTTCTTCTTTAAAGTGGTTATTCTAGTAAGCAATTCTTGTAACCTTTTTTCAAGGTTCTTACCTTCCTTGCATTGGGAGGAGTTTGTTATTACCCCCTTCTGAAATCTAATTCTGTCAATTCGTCAAACTCATTCTGTATCCAGTTTTGTTCCCTTGCTGGTGAGGAGTTTGTGATCCTTTGTAGTAGAAGAGATGTTCTGGTTTTTGGAATTTTCAGCCTTTTGTGCTGATTTATCCTCATCTGTGTGGATTTACCTACCTTTGGTCTTTGATGCTGGTGACCATTGGATGGGGTTTTTGTGTGGACATCCTTTTTGTTGATATTGATGCTATTCCTTTCTGTTTGTTAGTTTTCCTTCTAATAGTCAGGCCCCTCTATTGCAGGTCTGCTGGAGTTTGCTGGAGGTCCACTCGAGACCCTGTTTGCCTGGATGTCACCAGCAGAGGCTGCAGAACAGCAGAGATTGCTGCCTGTTCCTTCCTCTGGAAACTTTGTCCCAGAGGGACACCCGCCAGATGCCAGCTGGAACTCTCTTGTATGAGGTGTCTGTCGACCCCTGCTAGGAGGTTTCTCCCAGTCAGGAGGCACGGGGATCAGGGAACCACTTGAGGAGTTTAGCAGAGTTCGAGCACTGTGCTAGGAGATCTGCTGTTCTCTTCAGAGCCAGCAGGAAGGAATGTTTAAGTCTGCTGAAGCTGCACCCACAGTTGCCCCTTTCCCCAGGTGCTCTGTTCCAGGGAGATGGGAGTTTTATCTATAGGCCCCTGACTGGGGCTGCTGCCTTTCTTTCAGAGATGCCCTACCAGAGAGGAGGAATCTAGAGAGGCAGTCTGACTACAGTGTCTTTGCCAAGCTGCAGTGGGCTCTGTCAAGTTCAAACTTCCTGGTGGCTTTATTTACACTGTGAGGAGAAAACTGCCTATTCAAGCCTCAGTAATAGTGGACACCCCTCCCCCAACCAAGCTAGAGTGTCCCAGTTGGACTTTAGACTGCTGTGCTGGCAGCGAGAATTTCAGGCCAGTGGACCTTAGCTTGCTGGGCTCCATCAGAGTGGGATCCACTGAGCTAGATCACTTGGCTTCCTGACTTCAGCCCCCTTTCTAGGGGAGTGAATGGCTCTTTCTTGCTGGCATTCCAGGTGCTACTG
Source organism: Mandrillus leucophaeus (assembly GCF_000951045.1). Classification (NCBI taxonomy): domain Eukaryota; kingdom Metazoa; phylum Chordata; class Mammalia; order Primates; family Cercopithecidae; genus Mandrillus; species Mandrillus leucophaeus. The sequence continues at coordinate 430 of NW_012106006.1, read as the reverse complement.
GGGTATGAAAAAAAGACTCCTGCAGCTAGCTTGTTGTCTGCCCATATGGTCACCCAGTTTTGTGCTTCAAGCCATGTTTCTTTTATTGAAAAATATAGAACTTTTCCTTCTCGCATTCAACTTCTTGAGAGGATCTCTTCGATAATGTGTGCATGTACATAGTTCACATCAAATATATTATGTATAACGTGTATCAAAGTGTTAAGGTATTCTTCTTTACATATAGTGTTAGTAGCTGGTGATTTTTTTTTCTTCAAAAATAAATTTGGAAACTTGTCAGTTCATAATTTTTTTAAGTGTTATTTTACTATCTCATGAAATCTGAAAGCCTAGAATACACTAGATAACTCTTGATTTCCACTCCCACCCTGCTATGAAGTGATAATTCACATCTGGCTATAACTTCATAAAAGGGGCAGGATGACCCATT
>NW_012106005.1:3811-4535 GCF_000951045.1 Mandrillus leucophaeus | reverse complement strand
CATCTTCAAACTATACTATAAGGCTATAGTAATCATAACAGCATGAAACTGGTTCAAAAACAGACAAATAGACCAATAGAATAGAATACATAACCCAGAAATAAAGTGATACACAACCATCTGATCTTCAACAAAGTCTACAGAAATAAGCAATGGGGAAAGGATTTTCTATTCAATAAATGGTGCTGGGATAACTAGCTAGCCTTATACAGAAGAATAAAATTGGCCCCCTACCTTTCACTATATACAACAATCAACTCAAGATGAGTCCGGCATGGTGGCTCATGCCTGTAATCCCAGCACTTTCGGAGGCTGAGGAAGGCAGATCACCTAAGGTGAGGAGTTTGAGACCAGCCTGACCAGCAGGGTGAAACCCCATCTCCACTAAAAATACAAAAATTAGCCTGGTGTGGTGGCATGTGCCTGTAGTCCCAGCTATTGGGGAGGCTGAGTTAGGACAATCTCTTGAACTCAGGAGGCGGAGGGTGCACCACACCACTGCACTCCAACCTGGGCAACAGAGCGATGTTCTGTTTTTGGTTTTTGTTTTTTTTTTTTGAAACGGAGTCTAGCTCTGTCGCCCGGGCTGGAGTGCAGTGGCCGGATCTCAGCTCACTGCAAGCTCCGCCTCCTGGGTTTACACCATTCTCCTGCCTCAGCCTCCTGAGTAGCTGGAACTACAGGAGCCCGCCACCTCGCCCGGCTAGTTTTTTGTATTTTTTAG
>NW_012106005.1:0-446 GCF_000951045.1 Mandrillus leucophaeus | reverse complement strand
AGTGTAGCCACCTTTATCAATTGTCTTAGCTGGATCTTCTGGATGACTTGCTGCAACTTCTACATTAGCACTTACTGCTCCAGCTTGTACTTTTCCATTATTCCATATGGCTTCTTTCTCTAAACCTCATACACTATCCTCTGCTAGCTTCCAATGATTCCTCTGCAGCTTCCACACTTTTGTCACCCTTCACAGAATAGATGAGAGTTAAGGCCTTGCTTTGGATTAGGCTTTGCCTTAAGGGAATGTTGTGAATGGTTTGATCTTCTAGCCAGACCACTCAAACTTTCCCCATATCAGCAATAAGGATGTTTCATTTTCTTATTATTTGTGTGTTCACTGTAGTACCACTTTTTAACTTTTTCTTTTTTTGAGACACAGCCTCTCTATATTGCACAGGCTGGAGCTCAGGGGTTCGATCACAGCTCACTGAAGCCTCAACCTCC
>NW_012106004.1:0-2985 GCF_000951045.1 Mandrillus leucophaeus | reverse complement strand
TACTGTAAAGACAGTCCATAGAATTTTATATTCTTTCTTCAAAAGGGTATTGTTCAAGAAGTATGAATGGATAGGTACTTAACATGTTAAAAAATGTATAATGTAAATGCTCACTAGAGACAATACCTTTAGAATTACAAATAGTCATGCTTTACAGTTATTAATAATATTTTAATATTATTCTAGATTATACAATACATCTATAAAACTAAAATAAGAAAAAGAATTATTGCATCAAAATTATTTTTGAAGATCAAATATTACAACATTTACATAAAATTAATTAAGAAAACACATTAAAACTCAAGTAGCTAATAACAACATAGAATTAGGCACAAAAATATTTTTCAAAATCAACTTTTGAATATACCAGACATTAAATTGAAGATACATATCAAAATTAATAAAAGTTACAAAATATATAAAGTAATGATCTTGGTGGATAAAACACAACTTCTAAAGATACAAAAGAACTGAAAACATAGATGTGACATTTCCTACAAAACAACACAATTTAAACATAGTTCTTAATTATTTCTTGTATATTAGATGTTATGCCAAAAATATGAAAGCAGGAAGGTAGGCAAGAGGGTTATTAAATGCAAACCAAAAAACACAAGTTATTTTGGAAAATAAACTGATGAGAGTAGATAAGAAATCTTTCAAGAGGAAGAATACAAAATAGGAATCTATGAAAAAATAATTTCCTAAATAAAAATTACAGCAAAATATTCAATTAGATAAAGATACTAACATCCCTATTTACAACAGAAAAATAAAAGTCAATAAAAATATCAAGTAAATAATTTTGTTAAGTGGTCAAGAATTATAAATTAGATAATTAAAGAAATTTAAAACGTTTTTAGGATATAAACTTCAACAGATTTTCCAGCTAATTGAGTAATATAAGATCTTCCAGAACATATTCAAAATAATCTATGATAATGTAATCAAAAGTGTGTATTTCATAACATTTTGCATTTGTAGGAACCAGCACATTTATAATTTTGTATACAACCATTTTTTTTTGAGTCATACCTTTCTACTTATTTGACATCTTAAAATTGTAAAATATTGACCTAGAGGAAATAAAATAAAATGGCTGATTTTTCTTTGATTTATTTTGCCTTTTGAAACCAGTTAAATGATTTGCAACAAAGTAAAACATAAACATTGCACATTTTCCTTCATCACCCATTTCCCTAACAGGCAAATCATATACAAGTAGACTAATTTGTATCCCCTAATGTCTTGTGATCTATGGCATTAAGTCTAAAATGTCCTTCTAATTACATTGTTGGGCTCTGCTGGAGCCTATTATACTTGTATTTTCCTACAGTGAGTCTTTTAAGATTTAAGAGGTCCATAAGCTTGCTGTGCCTGGTAGGTTAGACTTAATGCTTCAGTGCCCCCACTGAGCCTATTTTGGATAAAATTTTAAAAAGAGAAAAAGTAATTCAAATGTAAGTAAAAGGCAGCACATTGGTGTTCATTTTCAATTAACTCTTCCAATTTTGAGAAATAGAAAGTAACTTAATATGAAGAGTATGATCAAAACATATTTTAAAAAATCATTTTAACAATGAACGAATTAATCGGGCACTGAATAATTTTGAGATATGTTTTATTGTCTTTTTATTTTTCCCTTACAGAAAGATGTGATTACACATAGGGAAAACAGAAAAATACCTGAAATGTCCGGGTTTTCAATTAGAATGTTACAATGATTCTCCATTCCTTTTTTCTGTAAGTAATATTTGAACATTTCATATGCCATTGAAAAGAAGGTTAAATGTTAAGAAAATACAATTCTTGCTTTACTTTTTTACCTAAATTGGAGACACATGATCATCAATTAACCTTCAAGCTGAAATTAACTGAGCAAGCACATACTTCTTTAAATGTGTGCCACCTTTAGTAATATTATTTAAATTTTCATGATGTATTGAAAGAAACTATATTTCATAAAAAGAGATTTTTATCTTACTTTCAAGGATATGATACTCTAATAAGAATCTCCTTAAGCCTCTAGATTTTAAAAATTTTCAGCAACTACTGACATGATAGTTATTCATAAAGAGTGAAAAGTATTTAGCACCTAAAAGTTTCAGACTATAATTTGCCAGTCAGTCTAAACTCGATGGGTATGTCAATTACTATAGAATAAATAAACTGATAGTCTCTAATTAATTTTATAAAGGCAGAACATATTATCTTCAGATTTTCATAAATTTATTCTATACAAAATTGAAACATGTCTATTACTCAAAATGCATGCCTATGAAATCATTAAAGTAAAAATTATCACTTTTTTCAATAAGATGCATTTTTATATAGTCATCTTCTATATTTTAAGTTAAAATGCAGCTACCCTTTCAAAGTGCACATTCTTTGTCTTTTTTGATCTTTGTTGGTTTAAAGTCTATTTTACCTGAGAGTAGGATTGCAACCCCTGCTTTTTCTTTCTTTTCTTTTCTTTTTCTTTTTTTTTTTTTGCTTTCCACTTGCTTGGTAAATATTCCTCCATCCCTTTATTTTGAGTCTATGTGTGTCTTTGCATGTTAGTTGGGTCTCTTGATTACAGGAGACTGATGGTTCTTGATTCTTTATCCAATTTGCCAGTCTGTGTCTTTTAATTGGAGCATTTAGCCCATTTACATTTAAGCTTAATATTGTTATGTGTGAATTTGGTCCTAACATCGTGATACTAGCTGTTTTTAACTCATTTTGCACATTAGTTGATTCAGTTTATTGATAATGTCATTGGTCTTTATGTTTTGGTGTGTATTTGCAGTGGCTGGTACCAGTTTTTCCTTTCCATGTTTAGTGCTTCCTGTCCAAGTCCCCCAGCTCCTTGCACTTCCTGGGTGTCGTGATGCCCCACCCTGCTTCTCGCTCTCTATGGGTTGCACCCATGGCCTGAATCAGTCCCAGTGAGATGAACTGGTACCTCAGTTGGAAATGCAGAAATAAACCACCTTCTCC
>NW_012106003.1:3195-6095 GCF_000951045.1 Mandrillus leucophaeus | reverse complement strand
CTTTAAAGCTTTGAAGCCAGGCATCAACTTCTCCTTCTTAGCTACGAAAGTCCAGAGATCTTCTCCCAATACAAAGCTGCTTTGTCTTCACTGAACATTTGCTGTTTAGTGTAGGCCCTTTCACCAATTATTTTAGCTAGGTCTTCTGGAGAACTTGCTGTAGCTTCTTCATCAGCAGTTGCTGCTTCACCTTACATTTCTGTGTTATGCAGATGGCGTCCTTCCTTAACTTCGTGCGACAGCCTCTACTAGCTTCCTACTTTTCTTCTGCAGCTGCGTCACCTCTCTCAGCCTTCATAGAATTGAAGTGAGTTAGGGCCTTCCCCTGAATTAGACATTGGCTTAAGGGAATGGTGTGGCTGGTTTGATCTTCTACCCAGGCCACTAAAACGTTCTCCATATCAACAATAAGGTTTTGCTTTCTTATCATTAAAGTAGCACTTTTAATTTCCTTCCAGAACTTTTCCTTTGCATTCATAATTTGGCTAGTTTTGGTGCAAGAGCTCTAACTTTTGTTCCCTATTGGCTTTTGACATGCCTTCCTCACTAAGCTTAGTTATTTCTAGCTTTTGATTTAAAGTAAGAGACATGTAACTATTCCTTTCACCTGAACACTTAGAAGCCATTGGAGAGTTAACGGGCGTCATTTCAACATTGTTGTGTCTCAGAGAATAGGGATGCCCAAGGAGGAGAGATGGCAGAACGACAGGTCAGTGGGGCGTTCAGAGCACACACAACATTTAACAGGTGAGTTTGCCATTTTATATGGTTCTGGTTCATGGCACCCCAAAACAATTACAATAGTAACATCAAAGATCTCTGATCACAGGTTATCATACCAGGTGTAATAATAATGAACAAGTTTTAATTATTGCAAGAATTACCAAAATGTGACAGAGGCCAAAAGAAAGAAAGAACATGCTGTTGGAAAAAAATGGGGCCAATAAACTTGCTCCACACAGTTGCCAAAGTCTTTAATTTGTAAAAAATGTCATATCTGTGGTTGTTTTAACCACAAGGTTAAAATTTGTAAAGCAAGGTTCAATAAAATGAGGTGTGCTTATATAAATTTAGGAAAACAGTCATTTACTTTTATATTTTCACTGTCTAATTTTCACCACCTATTTAATCCCCTTTAGTCTCACTTCTGCTGCTATTAGTACTGCCTTGGACAGTGTTTCAACAAATTATCTCCTATTTTGTGAGACCAATGTACGCTGTTCTTAAACTTCCTGTGACTTCTGTTCCTATTAGCAATTTATAGTCTTGAGAACACGCCTTTCCTGGTTTCCTTACATGATCCCCTCTAGGTCTCTGGCCTCTTCCTAAATGTTCTTTTCCAGTCTCCTTCCTCCTTCTTCTCTGTCCCCGTGTCCCTCTTTAGGATTCTATTCCATCCTCTCTTTTTGACTATACTCTAAGGTAGTGAAATCTTTGTCCTTGGTTTTAACAATCACATTTAAGTACATAAATCCCACATTTATTTATTCATCTGCTTTTCTGCGAAATCTATACAGTTCCCTGTTATAGAACCTAACTGGATGTCCCATAAGTCTCTAAAATGCCTGAATTTCAGCTCCTAAATATGTCGAAAACATATCATCTTCCCAAATGTCCCAACTACTATTTGTTAGACCAGGCTTTTTCTTTTCTTTTCTTTTCTTTTTTCTTTTTTTCGAGAAGGAGTCTTGCTCTGTCGCCCAGGCTGGGGTGCAGTGGCGCGATCTCGGCTCACTGCAACCTCTGCCTCCCAGGTTGAAATGATTCTCCTGCCTCAGCCTCCTGAGTAGCTAGATCAGGCTTTTTCTAATAAAGTGGGAGGATAAATGGATTGATAGATTGGATAAATGGAAACATAATCTCTAATCTGCCATCATGACCCAATTAGTTTCTCTATCCCTGCCCCATATTTGCTGTTGCTGACAGTAATTTCTTACATCAAAAATCTTTTAAAATTATTATTTTTCGTCACCTTTTTTCTTTTTTTCTTTTCTTGCCCGGGATACCGGTTCAATTTTTTTCCCTTTTTTTTTGGTTTTGCCTTGGTTGGCCCCCTGTTTTTTGTTTTTCGTGTATTTTCTTTTCCGCGTCTCGCGCTCTTCTCTTCTGTTTTGGTCTTGTGCTTCCAGTGTACCTCTAATTCCTGCTCAGGTACTGCCTTCACCTCCAAACAGTCCTTGAAAACCCCAGAGAGCAAGTTATTCATTGCCTTCCCTGCAGGGCTCCTGGGTCTTCTCTTTCACCTCTACTCACATATCCTACCCCAATGTAATAATTTATTTTCATGAATTTTCCTCCAACTAGACTGATAGTTCCGTATTTTCACTTTTATTTATTGTTTTAGAGACAGGGCTTTGTGGTCACCCAGGCTAGAGCACAGTGGTGAAATCACAGCTCACTGCAACCTTGAACTTCCAAGCACCAGCAATCCTCCCACCTCAGCCTCCCACGTAGCTGGTACTACAGATGCCTGCCACCATGTCTGGCTAATTTTCTTAAAATATATTTTTGTAGAGATGGGGCCTTGCTTTGTGGAGCAGGCTCGTCTCAAATTCCTGAGTTCAAGTGATCTTTCTGCTTCAGTCTCCTGCGTAGCTGGGGCCACAGGCGCGCACCACCACACCTGACCAGGAGTTCCCATTTATATTTGTAGCCTCAGCACTTATATTGGTGTCTACTATATATATCACAAATTTGTTACTAAGTGATTTTAATGGTTAATTATAGAAAAGAAGCAGAACAATCAATTCCATAGAATAGAAGTAAGGAAAAAGAGCTCTAGATTTGGAGAAAGAAACATGAGTTGAAATCTTGATTCTATCCTTGTGGTCTTTAGCAAATCATGTAATCTCAGTGAGGTGAGCCTATCTCACCTGTAAATGTAGAAAATAATACTTTAT
>NW_012106003.1:0-1090 GCF_000951045.1 Mandrillus leucophaeus | reverse complement strand
GTATTTCATATACATGCAAATGTAATCCTTATTATTGAAAAAAGTATGTATCTTTAAATACATATATTTTAAATTTTTGTTATATATCTATTTTTGTCTTTATATGATATTAAATGGTGGGAATATCTTTTTGTTATTTTAGTCTTGATAGACATGAAAATCTTTACGTTTTATTTTTAAGTTTATGAATGTTCTTCACAAGATGCTTCAGAGTAATTTACTGAAAACCATTACAGGTGACAATTCTACTGCCACAGAAAAAAACACTTAATATTTTGAAAGACAGAACTCGAACTTTGGGTGCCAACTTTTGCAAAGGGTATGACATCATTTTCATAATTTTATTTTAAATATCTTAATAGACTATCTTTATTTCAATTTGGGGGGTTTAAATAAAGCATTTTCTGTTGAAATTAGCATAGCTTTTCCCATTGGGTAATTTTAAAGTACATTTTCTGGTCATGATTATGCCTTTCAACTACCTAATATTAAGGCTGAAATAAAATATGACATTTTAAGTCGTGCAAATTTTTCAGTTACACCAGGACAAAAGTCTAAAAATATGAACAGAAACTATCACTGATATATTTGACATTTAAATATTTAGCAGGTTTTCCCTTCTTGAACTGAAATAATTATTTCTGAAATTGTACTGGATATATTTTAAATAGAATATTCTAAACTCTGACTAAATTTGACATCTCTAATTGAGATACTTAGTTTTATGTTTTAGTTTTTTGACATGAGAATATTGACTAATTTACACTTGCTTAAATATCTTTATGGAGTTATATATTTCTTCTCTGGAAAAATTAGGAGCCCAGACTTATGAAGTGTAGATCACTCTCTGATGTTTCCTATGCCAATTTTAACTGTGCTTTCCTTTACTTTTTCTATCCTTATTTCTCTACTTCTTTTTTATTTTATTTTTCAAGACGGAGTTTTGCTCTTGTCACCCAGGCTGGAGAACAATGGCATCATCCCAGCTCACTGCAATGAAAGAGGGTGGGTGTTAGGCTTTTAAAAGGGAAGACCCGAAGTGATGCATATCATTTCCGCCGGCATTCTATTGGCTAGGTAGAGCTCAGGC
>NW_012106002.1:2292-2996 GCF_000951045.1 Mandrillus leucophaeus | reverse complement strand
ACCCGCCGCCTGCCACCGGCACTGCCCTGGGCCCTCCCGCTGCCCACCGACTCAGTTGTGCGGTTTTGAGTGAGATTCTTAATCCTGAGTTCTAACTTGATTGCACTGTGGTCTGAAAGATTGTTGGTTATGATTTCCATTCTTTTGCATTTGCTCAGGAGTGTTTTACTTTCAATTACCTGGTCAATTTTAGAATAAGTACAATATGGTGCTGAGAAGAATGTATATTCTGTTGATTTGGGGTGGAGAGTTCTGTAGATGTCTATTGGGTCCGCTTGGTCCAGAGCTGAGTTCAAGTTCTGAATATTCTTCTTAATTTTCTGTCTCATTGATCTAATACTGACAGTGGGGTGTTAAAGTCTCCCACTATTACTGTGTGGGAGTCTAAGTCTCTTTGTAGGTCTCTAAGAACTTGCTTTATGAATCTGGGTGCTCCTGTATTGGGTGCATATATATTTAGAATAGAGAGCTCTTCTTGTTGCATTGATCCTTTTACCATTATTTAATGCCCTTCTTTGTCTTTTTAGATCCTCGTTGGTTTAAATTCTGTTTTATCAGAGACTAGGATTGCGACCCTTGCTTTTTTTTTTTTTTTTTGCTTTCCATTGACTTGGTAAATATTCTTCCATCCCTTTATTTTGAGCCTATGTGTGTCTTTGCATGTGAGATGGGTCTCCTGAATACAGAATACAGCACACCACTGA
>NW_012106002.1:0-747 GCF_000951045.1 Mandrillus leucophaeus | reverse complement strand
TCATTAGAGAAATGCAAATCAAAACCACAATGAGATACCATCTCAGGCCAGTTAGAATGGCCATTATTAAAAAGTCAGGAAACAACAGATGCTGGAGAGGATGTGGAGAAATAGAAATGCTTTTACACTGTTGGTGACAGTGTAAATTAGTTCAACCATTGTGAAAACAGCATGGCAATTCCTGAAGGATCTAGAACCAGAAATACCATTTGAACCAGAAATACCATTTGAACCAGCAATCCCATTATTGGGTATATATCCAAAGGATTATAAATCAGTCTCCTATAAAGACACATTTACATATATGTTTATTGTAGCACTGTTCACAACAGCAAAGACTTGGAACCAACACAAATGTTCATCAATGATAGACTGTATAAAGAAAATGCAGCACATATACATCATGGAATACTATGCAGGCATAAAAAAGGATGAGTTCATGTCTTTTGCAGGGATATGGATGAAGCTGGAAACCATCATTCTCAGCAAACTACCATGAGAACAGAAAACCAAACACCACATGTTCTTACTCATAAATGGGAGTTGAACAATGAGAACACATGGACACAGGGAGGGGAACATCAGACACTGGGGCCTGTGGGGGTGTGGGAGGCTAGAGGAGGCATAGCATTAGGAGAAATGCCCAAAGTAGATGGGTTGATGGGTGCAGCAAACCACGATGGCACTATGTAACAAACCTGCACATTTGCACACATACCCCAGAACTTAAAGTTAAAAAAAAAAAAA
>NW_012106001.1:6840-7740 GCF_000951045.1 Mandrillus leucophaeus | reverse complement strand
GTGGACACGCGCGCAGTCGAAGCTGCCTCTCGCCCTAGCTAGCTGGGCTCGCAGCCTCTTCCTCCCTCCCTGGCTCCTGGCTTTTTGTTTAAAGCAACACCCACCCTCCATCCAGGCTTTTTTTCTTTCTTTCTTTATTGGTAGCGGTCGAAAAGAGTTGATTGCTATTGGGATCCGCTGGGTAAAGAGACGGGTAGGGTGAGCGGGAGGTGAGAAAACTGAAGACCTGGAAGATTTTTTTTTTCTTCAAAAACCCGTTTCCGTCCAGTCTTCAGCCAGTCCAATCTACTTTAATCCTCACCAGGACAATGGATTAAGTTTCTCTTCCCTGGACCAGAAGTCGGGTTCGGACTTGGGGCAAAATGAAGGAAAAGGCCATGATCAAGACCGCTAAGATGCAGGGGAACGTGATGGTGAGTGCCGCGGGCAGGTTGCGCGCTGGGTCCGGGGGACCCGCCGTGAGGAGCGATGCTGGGGGAGGTCTGTCCTTCTGAGTCCCGAACCTCCCTGGAAGGACAGCGACCCCATGCCCGCGCGCGGCGGCGCTTCCGCCACTTCCCACCTGAGCCCACCCAGCGGCGCCGGGATGCGGAGGAGCAGGCATTTCTTTGCAAATTGCAACTTTGCGGCTCCGCGGCCCCTCTCCTTCGGGCATGTGGCTTTGTGTTTTGGGCGCGAGATTGAGCGTGGGAGGGGAGGAAGGGGCTGCGGGGAGCCCTCGCTGGCCGCGGGTCGGTCCGAGCCCCAAGCAGACCCCCAGGGCTCTTCTGGGGAAACGCGGGGAGAGGTGGTCACTTCGGCCAGGGAAGGGCCACTGGGCCCTGGCGCCCGCGCCGGCCTCGGGGCTGTGAGTCCCTGGAGCTCGAGACCTGTTGGGTTTGCGGAGTCTTCGGTTCTCTC
>NW_012106001.1:0-470 GCF_000951045.1 Mandrillus leucophaeus | reverse complement strand
GAATTCACAGACTAACCATGCTATATTCAATCTGAACCACTGACCTCAGGTGATCCACCTGCCTTGGCCTCCCAAAGTGCTGGGTTTTTAATGGAGATGGAGTTTCATCATGTTGGCCAGTCTGGTCTTGAACCACTGACCTCAGGTGATCCACCTGCCTTGGCCTCCCAAAGTGCTGGGATTACAGATGTGAACCATCATGGCTGGCCAGTTTAGAACTACTTTAATTCTTGAGAAGAGTCTATTTCATAAACTTCTAATATTGTGAGAATTCACAGACTAACCATGCCATATTCAATCTGTAATTTGATATACTAAGAAATATTTTTTACTTGCTGAGAACAAAAATTCTCTTTTAAAAAATAGCTGTTATTGTTTCCATAAAATCTACATTTGAGAGTTCCAAGGGAGGCTGATGTGCACTTTCTTTTCAACCTAATCTTCCTTTATTGCTATTTGGTTGACATCCT
>NW_012106000.1:1706-3207 GCF_000951045.1 Mandrillus leucophaeus | reverse complement strand
CCCTTCCTTCCTTCCTTTCTTCTTATTTATTTATTTATTTATTTATTTATTTTGGATGGAGTCTCACTCTTTCTCCCAGGCTAGAGTGCAGTGGTGTGATCTCCACTCACTGCAAACTCTGTCTCCTGGGTTCAAGCAATTCTCTTGCCTCAGCCTCCTGAGTAGCTGGGATTACAGGTGTGCACCACCACGCCCGGCTAATTTTTGTATTTTTAGTAGAGATGGGGTTTCACTAAGTTCGTCAGGCTGGTCTCGAACTCCTGTCCTCAGGTGATCCACCTGCTTTGGCCTCCCAAAGTGCTGGAATTACAGGTGTGAGCCACTGTGCCCGGCCGCTGTTTATTTTCTAATCTTACTGATACACTCCCAAACATGGTTCTAGTAGCAGTGTTTGCTTTCATTTCATAACCTTTATATGTTTCCTAGAACTATTTATTTTCCAGAGCTTTCTGCTCCATGCACCATGTAAGGTGACAAATCATTATCACACACAGAGCTTCTTTCAAAACGCCGACAAGTGTTACAAGTTGAGATGACTTTCTCCAGAGTGAATTCTTTCCCCCATGGTCCACATGTCAGGAGAATTCATATTTGAAACTTGGCCTTGCTTGATCTTGAGCAGGGTTTCTTAAGTTTGACACTTTTGAAACAGAAGTGTCTTTTTGTGCGTGGACAAGGAACTCATTGCAATGCATTCAAGGCAGTGCGTTGAAGAGTATTTAGCAGCACCGATGGCCTCTGCCACTCCAATCGTGACAACCAAAAATGTCTCCAGACATTGCCAAATATCTCCTGGAGAGGGATATTGTCCCTAGCTGAGAACTACAGTTCCAAAGCAGAGCTTATAAAAAATAACTTCCTGTGATGATGGAAATTATCTGTTTGTGTGTGGTCCAATATCGCCGTGTTAGCCAAATGCAGCGATTAGGCACTTGAAGTGTGGCCACCATGCCAGAGATGAATTCTTAATTACATTTAATTTTATTAATTTAAATCTAAGTTTAAATGGCCCATATACAACTCATGACTACTGTTGGAAAGAGCGATGCTTGAGTCTTAGCTCAAGATAGCTGGAAGTTCTAATGTGCCATATCTCTCTGTTTCCCCGAGCTCCTACAAAGAGCCCAATTTCTTATGGTAGGCAAACAAAATAAGTCCTCATTCTGGGATCTTGGTTATATATAATCACTATTCTTAAAACCCTATAATTCATTATAGCTTACAAGTGTTTTCAGAATATTTTTAAAAACGAGTTGCACCATCTTTTGAAGTATACAAATCTCTCTTTTCTAATATACAAATTGGAATCAATGATATTTCCACCTTTATAGTTAGTATGTGGCAGAATCTGCCTCAGAAATCATATTCTTCCACTTAGAATCCACAAATCTCCATCTATTTCTTTTTCTTTTTTTTTATTATTATACTTTAAGTTCTAGGGTACATGTGCATAACGTGCAGGTTTGTTACATATGTATACTTGTGCCATGTTGGTGTGCTG
>NW_012106000.1:0-771 GCF_000951045.1 Mandrillus leucophaeus | reverse complement strand
CTTTAAGGTCTAAAGAGTATTACTTCAATCAAATGAATAAACTTAAATGGGTTCCAAGCTGCCTACCCATGCACTCCATGTAGTGTATGTTTGTGTGTTTGTTTTTGTGGGTTGGCCTGATTTCCATTTCAATTTCTGTATGACACAGCCTTATAAAGGAAACTGTAAAAGTTATCTGTATTCTATAACTTTAAATTGACTCTTCAGAATACTTAGAAGAAAGTAATTCTGGTGGTGTATCCTGAAGGTAAGATGCATCTTTATTTTTCTACATCTTTCTTTACAAAATGATCCCATAGAATGCCCAACTTGTGGATAATCTGTGGCAAATTTAAATTTCCTCAGTTTGGCAGAGCAGACCCCTTATCTTTTCCAACCTGGTCCAATATTATGCCCTGACCTTAGGGCGGGGATTTAGATACAAATGTCCAGGAATCCAGAAAGAGTCAAGGTAGTGAAACCTCAACCACAACTTAACAATGTGGATATAAATGTCTCCATATATACAGTGTTTTAAAATTTAACTCTTATTATTATTATTATACTTCAAGTTCTAGGGTACACGTGCACAATGTGCAGGTTTATTACATAGGTATACATGTGTCATGTTGGTGTGCTGGACCCATTAACTCATTATTTACATTAGGTATATCTCCTAATGCTATCCCTCCCCGCTCTCCCCGCCCCACAATAGGCCCCAGTGTGTGATGTTCCCCTTCCTGTGTCCAAGGGATCTCATTGTTCAATTCCCACCTATGAGTGAGAACATGC
>NW_012105999.1:1602-2930 GCF_000951045.1 Mandrillus leucophaeus | reverse complement strand
CCAGGCTGGTCTTGAACTCCTGACCTCAGGTGATTCACCCGCCTTGGCCTCCCAAAGTGCTGGGATTACAGGTGTGAGCCACTGCCTGGCCCTCCCATTTTGACTGCCGTGCAGTCCTACAGGATATGGAGTGTGACAACAATTTCCATCCAACGAAGCTTAATGGCTTCCTTCTTCCCCTCGGGGCTCTGAAATCACCACCCGCCTGGCAAAGAGGGATATGTGGGCGCCCACACAGCCATGTCACGGAGAGGATGGAAAAACAGGGTCTCAAAGCTCAAGGATCTCCTGGCACTGCCCACACCGCCAAAGCTCAGGAGAGTCAACCATGTGCCAGGCTTGTTCAGCCCAGATCTAAAACGGGGGTCTCTCCAGTGAGTCAGACCAGGTCGTTTCCCAGCCCAGGGACTCTGTGACTCCTGGGAGCCGCTGTGGCCTTTGGCTGCAGTGTCCTCATCATTCCTGTGAAATGGGACCACCTGGGGGGCAGCCTGGAGAGTTGATGAAGACATGTCTCCCTCCCTGGCTTGTCCTGGGCTCTCTGGAAAGCAGGTGAAGAATGAGGAAGGAACGGCCTTATTGGGCAACTCCCAGCAGGTTTCTGTGGGAACGGCTGTCTGACCTCGTGTGGGTCACCTGCGGTTAGAGTGAACTGCACTTCATGCGGCCAGCGGGAGGTCGGGTCCAGCCCAGCTCAGGTCACTCATGTGCACAGAGAACCTGGATGGAAAGTTACCAAGGTCCTGGCAGGAGCCCTCGCAGAGACAGCAGACCTTCCCACCCCACTCCCAGCCCAGAACTGGCCACCCACGCCCTCACCCCATTCTCCCCTGACATCTCTGTTTGTCCACGTCCTTGAGAAGGGCGGAGAGACAAGGACAGACTGAAAAGAGATGTTTGGAGGATGAGTCAGCCCTCTTGGGGAATGATTTCACTATGGAACAAAGTTCGGTTACACCAGAAGCTCTTGGGCACCATCTCAGGGTCTCCCATGGCTCCTGAAGGCTTGTGGGACCCTGCTATGTCCCCTAGAATCCTGACCTCCGAAACCGGCAAAAGTTGTCCTTCTGGGGCACAGCCAATGGCCTGGGTGCCTCCTGATGGGCGAGGCCAGCCAGTCGGGTTTTTCTTTGGATTTTTTTTGTTTTTGTTTTTTGGGGTTTGTTTTAGATGGAGTTTCGCTCTGTTGCCCAGGCTGGAGTGCAGTGGTACAATGTCGACTCACTGTAACCTCCACCTCCTGGGTTCAAGCGATTCTCCTGCCTCAGCCTCCCGAGTAGCTGGGACTACAGGCACCTATCACCACGCCTGGCTAGTTTTTGTACTTT
>NW_012105999.1:0-372 GCF_000951045.1 Mandrillus leucophaeus | reverse complement strand
GAGCCACCGCGCCCGGCCGACTCTCTTTTTTTTAAGACGGGGTCTTACTCTGTCGCCCAGGCTGGAATGCAATGGCAAAACTTCAGCTCACTGCAACCTCCACCTCCAGGGCTCAAGGGATCCTCCCATCTTGGCCTCCCAGAGTGCTGGAATCACAAGTATGAATCAGTGTGCCCGGCTTGTTTTCGCCTTTTAGCTGTTACAAATATCTTCTTACTTCCTCTGATATGCGTACTAGAACATTTAAACTTGCCTAGTGGCATGCATTACCCTGCAGCCGGACCAGCTCTGTTCTAGACATCAGGCAGTTCTAACGAGGCGAGTGGATCACCTGAGGTCAGGAGTTCAAGACCAGCCTGGGCAACATAGTAC
>NW_012105998.1:1117-1515 GCF_000951045.1 Mandrillus leucophaeus | reverse complement strand
AAAAAAAAAAAAAAAAAAAGGAAAAAAAGCAAGTTACTGTGTATTCTCTGTGGTCTGATTGGATGCTGACTGATACACAGTTGGTACCTGGAGCGGCCCCAGGACATAGACTTGCAATGATGGGATCTGGGAATTGGTTAGTGGTGCACTTTCGTTTGAGCCCAATGCCAAGATCATTAACAACAGAAAATGGGACACTAGTAAGCCATGAGGTGCATCACAGTTAATCAAGCCGTTACCTTTGGGAAATTTAGATGAAGCATCAATTTAGGCATGTGCTTTGGGAGCCCGAGGGTCTGCTGTCCTTGTCCATTCTGGTAATAATAATTACTATAAGACCTATGATGTGGGATGGATTCTTTTGAATGCATTTTAGCACATACAGAAAGAAAATGACA
>NW_012105998.1:0-1067 GCF_000951045.1 Mandrillus leucophaeus | reverse complement strand
CACACATATTCAGCTGGTTTCTGTTGGCCAAACCTTTTTTCCTGGGGAAAGAGGAACCCTCTCTAGCTCTTCCTAACCTTTCTCCACCTCAGAGATATGCAAATAAGTTCCTGAGTCCTGCATGTGCCCTGCAAAGAGGTGCGCAATGTATATCAAGGCATGTTAATTCAGTTTTTTCTATTTTAATAACTGGATTTCCTTCACATTCCTAAAAGACTTTCAAAGGAAGTTAAGTCAGGCTGTTCCACTCTAGAATTTCTTTCTTTTCTTTTCTTTTCTTTTCTTTTTTTTTTTGATACGGAGTCTCACCCAGGCTGGAGTGCAGTGGCACGATCTTTGCTCACTGCAACCTCCACCTCCCAGGTTCAAGCGATTCTCCTGCCTTGGCCTCCCTAGTAGATGGGATTACAGGTGTGCACCACCACGCCTGGCTAATTTTTGTATTCTTAATAGAGATGGGGTTTTACCATGTTGGCCAGGCTGGTCTCAAACTCCTGACCTCAGGTGATCCACCCGCCTCAGCCTCCCAAAGTGCTGGGATTGCCGGCATGAGCCACGGCACCCAGCCTTACTTTCAAATTTCTAAGGGGCACAGTGGCATCACCGTGGCCATACCATGGTGAGAGAGCATCTAGGACCTGTGACTGTCACCCTAGGAACCCACCGTTAACCCTCATGCTGCCGGCACATGTCTTCTAGCCCTGCATTCTCTCTGACCTCACCTCTCTTCCTTCCTTCCTCCCTGCATTCTTGCGTTCGATCTTCTTTTATCACCAATCTAACCTTTTGAATTTCATCACTAATTTAGTTTCTGCCTGTCTCTCTCTCTCTCTGTCTCCAAGCTAGGCCTCACCCACCTGGCACCACCCTGGGAATGGAGCCCTACTCCAGGAGCCCCCGGTGCTCTGCCCAATTCTCTGTGATCCCTGTACTAGGAGTTAGAAGAACTGGGCCTGGGACTGTTGGTGCCATCAATATATCGACGGCCTTGCAGCAAGATACTTTACCTCTGTTTCCTCGTCTGGAGACTTAAGGAGAGGCCTGATTCCTGGGCCACGTCCAGTGCC
>NW_012105997.1:2205071-2265799 GCF_000951045.1 Mandrillus leucophaeus | reverse complement strand
AAGTGATTCTCCTGCCTCCTGTCTCAGCCTCCCAAGTAGCTGGGATTACAGGTGTGCACTACCGTACCTGGCTAATTTTTGTATGTTTGGTGGAGATAGGGTTTCACCATGTTGGCCAGGCTGGTCTCGAATTCCTGACCTCAGGTGATCCACCCACCTCGGCCTCCCAAGTGCTAGGATTACAGGTGTGAGCCACCGTGCCCAGCCGGGTTGATGTTCTTTATTCCTGTAAGCATTTTGTGTTAGTTTCTGAAACATAATGTCTGGGGCATTCAAAGAAAGAATGTCATCCTTCTTAAAGGTTTAAATTCTAAGCTAAGAAAACCTTTTGTTTCCTTTTGAGACCTCTGGCCACCCATGCCACAATGATGCAGTCTCGAAGACAATGGTTTTGAAGGACATTCTTAATGGCAAACTTTAAATGAAGTCCATCATTGGCAGCTCAATGACAATGCCTATATGTTATGTCCTTTTCCTACTTAACAAGAACAAAAGGCCACAGCCAGAACAATTAGTCATATAGGAGGGATGAGATGACATTTTCACTCCCAAACTTTTCTGGTATAAAAGGGCCACCCAGTGAGGGTCTGACAGTAAGTGTGAGAAAATTGGCAATAAAATCACCTATCTGCACAGATTTTCGGAAGTCCAAAATGATTAGGTAAAAGGCTACGTTTTTCTGCAAAGAAAAATGTTGAATTTTTATATGCTGTTTTACTTATTTTTGCCTACATGAGACTAAATTTTGATTGTGATTTTTTCTACTTTGCAGCTTATTAAAACTCAATCTCATCCTAGTTCTGTCGCTGTCCACAATGCATGTGTTTTGGTGTTATCCAGTTCCATCTTCTAAGGTAAGGATTTGCCTTCATTTTAGATACTTACATAGATAACTAGAATGGTAAAGTATGTAAATTCCAAATACTTGCAAGGAACATGTGACAGAAAAGTAATTTCCTTTATTGTTAGAGTTCTCAATGGGAAAAAGTCAGCAGATTGATGACGTTAGTAAAAGAAAATATTTGTGTGACAAGTAATACTGGACTATATTCCAATTTGTTTTGAATTATTTAGGGTTTGCTCCTGCAAAGGGAAATATTCATTTCAATCTAAAATAATGTGTTTTTTTTTGCCAATGGCAATTTATTTATTCCACATGCATTCATTCACAATCAAAGTGAACACTTAACCATGGAAACTATATTAAAAATGAAGTGGTCATTTTTCAAAAACAGTTGAATTTTTTTCAGATGCAGAATATAGATAAAATCTTAGATCTAAATAAAATATCACATAAAATATTAATTCATATATTTATTGGAGAATATTGATTGAATGTTCATTGAACTGTTCAAGACATTCAGAAAATAAATATCTTTCTTTGGAATATTTAATACTATTTCTACATCATATTTCAGTTGTTTTTATGTCAATATTTTGTTTACAATTTTAAAATACCTTTTGTCATTGACGGCATTTTGAACTTTAACTTTTTTTCACTGAAAATCTGTCACATTATAATTACTGAAATCAATGTGATTTATGAAACTACTTTTAGGATAAAAGGATGTCACATAAATCCTAAATGATAAAAGTATGTCCAAACATAATGATTTAGTTATTTATATTATTGACCTTTTCACTAATCTTCGCATCTGTCATTTTTCTATTTCTTGTTTACTTAATATAGCTTCCTTTTTTTGCTTTTACTCCTATGAGCATTCAACACGAATTTAGTCATCAATTCTTTAAGACACCACATTGATCAAGCTGATGAGTCACAACCCATAAATTGGTATATTTTCTCAAGTGTCTTCCTAATTACTTTTTGTTCTTTCCCCAAAGGTTTACTCATGACGTTTCTGTTGAATAACAGACTCTTCTCTGTAGCTTTTTAAAAAGAATTTAAGAATGTACTTTGTTCTAAAATACTTATGAGACTTCCTTGTCCATAAATGAAATGTTTCTCCTTTCGTTGCATTTTCCTTATTTCTATTTTTGCGTGTGACGGTTTTGTTCCTGTTATTACCTAGTCCTGTAGTGAGAGTGTGGGTGCTATTCATGCTAATTCGATTGCTTAGGGTGAATGATTATGAGGGCAGAAGACACATAGTCTTTTATAGTATTTGTTGCGAACTTCACTGAGTCCATTAACAGGCAAATATACAACCTTATTATGTTAATGAGTCCGCCCTGGCAAGGGCTGCCTTCAATGACCAGCAAAGTGCATCAGTGTCTTTTTAGGGATGTTTCAGGAATCTCATAACCAGAACTGATACATTCCTTTTGCAGTATAAAGGTGGCATCATGAGTATTTCTGGAAAGAACTGGCTTGCTTCCCTTCCTGCAATGACTCAGAGGCCCCTCCCTGCTGGGGATTTTAAATAGAAGGCATTCTATCTACCATGTTTAGATTTCCTCCGTTAACACACGGAAAAACACGTAGCAGTTGTCCGACTAAGAGTGTTTGATTGGTTTTCTCATGACCAGTATTTCGGAAACTCTCTGACCAAACTCTCTGAGATGAAAAAGGGGGAAAAAAACCCCAATTTCTTTTTTCCCCCGAGGCCAGTGGGAGTGATTTGTCTGGGATGCACTGAATCTTCAGTAAACCACCCACTCGTGGGTGAAGAATTACAGGGAACGCTTCATGCCCTCTGGCCCCATTTCAACTTCCAAATACAGTAACCTGAGACCACACTTGTTTTCCTGCACCTAGATAGAAAAAAAAATGTCTGAGTTTTGCATTTTAGTACATCTCTTTATTGATAATAAAAGCACTCACTTTCCTTTTCCTCTTGTAGTTCTAGTCTAGTTGAGAAACCTAAACTTGGAGTCAGATGCTTCGAAAATAACAGTATCTACTTCACAGAGCTTTGTTCAGGAGTAGGACAAGAGGATGCCCATAATGCAAGCAGCACACAGATCATGGATAAATCTGTGTTTTGCCTTATTGGCGAAATTTGTATTAGCCTCTTATCAGTGTGTTATAATTCTTCTGAAACCATGCACGAGGGAAAACATGACAAGTGTTGATGATTCGTACGCAAACCCTGGGGCAGAGCTACCTCTTGGAATCTCCAGCCCTGCGACACAGGGCATGCACCTTTGGTCTTGTACTTAGTTTGTTTTCTGCAAAATATGGGGTTGAACTTCAGGTTCCTGAAGGCCAGGCCAGTTTGAACTCTAAGATGGCAGATCTATTTCTTCCACCACTAAGTGCCCTACCCTCTCCTATACTATCCAGGCCTCGTGCCACTGATGAGGACCTGAACTAAAGTCAGAAGTTGAAGATGCCGTTGTTCAAGTAGGAAGACATCCTTACGGGTAAACTTGGCAAATGGCCCAGGACAGGCCCCAGGAGAAAGGTGGTTCTGATTGACACCTACAGTTTGATCCTCATGGATTGTTTTTCTAAGTCAATTTTAAAAATGATTCCCAGGGCTAATTAGTGCTGCTTGAAATATTCTTTATAAAATAACGGCAACAAGATGACTTATGTGTAGTGCCTGATGTAAATACAGAATAGCAGCAAGTATATAAGCAGTGTAAAAATTAGACAAGTAGGTAGATCACGCCAAATAATATTTTGTATCTTGTTAAAGTAGATTATTGTTTTAGCAAAACTTCTGCCTTTAAGATGATGGATGTATTGGATTTATCGCCATAAGATTTTGAAAGTTGTTACTGTTGAAATACACTTTTAACCCTAAGGCTGTATTCTCTTTCTCCTCCCCCATCTGAATTGCCAGGTGTCTGGAAAATCTGATTACTTTCTCATTCTGCTGAACAGCTACCCAACCAGATTGGACAGGAGCAAAGAACTAGATTTTCTAAAGCCAATTTTGGAGAAGATGTTTGTGAAAAGGTCCTTTCGCAATGGAGTTGGCACAGGGATGAATAAAACTTCCTTTCAAAGAGCAAAATCATGACTAAGTGTGCAAAGGACTCCGGGAATTAATCTCAAATTGTAGAGTGTGACTGACATGCTCAAAGTCCATCGTCTCCTTATTATTGAGTGTTGGCATGCTCTTGATTCTCAAATATTTTTCCTCTCCTAACTGGTACAGAGTAAATTGTGTAAAAAAAAAAAAAAAAAAAAAAAAGTAAACCTGTCTCAAACTTCCACTTGTGAGAGAAAAAACGATTTATGTGGCCCATTAGTAACTTTTTCCAGAATGAGATGGACACTTTTGCTTTGGTTTTAACTTGGACAGAATGCATGAGCATGTTGACAGTCATCACAATTGTATGATTTTTTTTTCCTGCCTATAATATCATAACATGAATACTGTGATATTTGTTTTTCTTTTTAATACCATTTTCTCAAATGACTTAACAGGCCCAATTCTGCGGGGGGCGGGGGGGGGATGTGCTATTTCTGTTTCTAAGGGGCTTGTGAAGTTAACCAACATTAAGGTGAATGGTACAGCTGTATCCATCAATCAATTAATTGAAACCAAGAACAAACATCGCCAGAGCCCTCTAGATGTCATTCTTGTCTCCCTTTTCCTATTCCTAATATACTTAGCTATAGGGTGTTGTTTTGTTGTCTTGTCTTGGAAATTTGTTGCCTTTTAAAATCTTTAAACACAGAAATGCTGCCAGTAACAACAACAACAGAGACTGACAGTGCCCTGTGTTATCGGGGCAGCCGTTTGGAAATCTATTCCCCAAACTGTGCTGATTAAGGCCTTCTCCTTTCCCCTGTTCTTCCAGGAAAGACCCCCGACTTTTTGCATTGAAACTCCTGACACTGCTTTTTAAAAAGGATAACACGACATTGGTTGACGTGTTATTTCAAATGCATAACTTTAATATATATCTGTTCACTCATATTGGATTCTGTAGCACACTAAGGGTGTTCGCTGTAAGCCACGCACAGCTCCTAGACTGGGGGCAGTGGAAGCCTCAGGATGACCTGTCCTTAGTCATCAGCTTCGGATAGAAACACAGTCTTCAGAAAACAGTACTCAGTGAGCTGGTCTCACGGTAACCAGCTAGGTCCACACAACCAAATCGGTTTCTACACAAAGCAGTCTTTACACTTGCCGTATTGTTGGTGATGTGCCAAGTGCCCACTGAAAGAAACAGAGGCCCCTAAAGGTCTTCTGTGGTTTGTTGCTGACTTCTATGAAAACAAGTGGTTTCACGGTTGTGGGGTGTGCTTATTTTACTCTTATTATACAGATTCGTCCTAAGTATTGGGGGATGAAGTAACACAGATCATGCAAATGCAAGTTATAGGAAGGAGCATTTATTTTAAGGATCAGGGAACGTCAGGGAAACACATTTTGGGAAGCACAGAGGAGCTTGGTAGAAGTAGAAGCCATCAGGCAGCAACCCTGCCCTCCGGGGTCCCTTGCACCCTTCTAGCTGCGTTTTCTTCCCTGCAAACCGGATGGTCTGCAAGACCTTTGTTTCTGCTGTCCCATAACTTCTATCTGCCTGGGGCTTTGTGTTGCTCTATAGGGCCTCACAACATCAGGCCCAGAACCTCCCCCGGGCCAGCATCTTTGATTTCCCTTTGGGGTTAGGGATCCACTCCTGGTTCTCTCTGCAGAAGCCAGAGATGCAGGCAGGGTCATGTGTCTGTGACTGCTGTATGGTCTGTGGCAGGGCAGACCCCTACGAAGGGGTATGAGAGAGCAGGAAGAGGAGGACATTGCTCATTCTGCTGCATCACCCACTGTACCCTCACTGTTCCCTGGATCCAAGGCCACACACGTGGCCTTCCAGTCTGGTCCGTCTTTCAGTGGATGCTTGATGTATAGGAACGCCAGATATACCCTTCAATAATTTTTAAACAGTCTGCTTAAACAAATCCATATTTTCTTTCTAAGATCACCTCCTTCTCCCCATCAGTGTTCCCCTAAAGACACACACACGCACAGGAACACACACCAGAAGGGGCAGCTATGGGCCGAGTTTCTAGATGCAAAGGCATGGCCTTGAGTCTTGATGCAAACGTGGACTGTGGGCATCCGCAAGGACAAACAGGTGGGGATACAGGGTGTGGGTGGCACTGGGAGAGGAAGAGCTAGCTCAGGATGGGCGTCCTCCACCTGCTTCTCTGCTGCTCCCTCATCTGCTCATGGGCCTGGTCCTTTCTCAGTCACAGTCACATTAGCAGTGGCCCTGGCATCTTCCCCTACCAGCAGCCACATGAGAGGTCATACCAGCCCACTGCCATCCCTTCAGTGGCACCGTGGCCCCTGTCTCTGTTCCCAGGGGCAGATGGGAGACTTCTGTGCAAGTGTTGAAATGAGAGATCAGCCCAGCAGTGCTCCAGGTCTTGGTGTAGGATCTGGAGGCATTTCCCTTATCCATTAATGACATCCAGTTGCCTTCCTGCTTGGTGGCCACACAAGTGGCTGAAGTCATTGAGATTTTAAAGAAATATTTGAAATCAGAAACAAGCAAAACCCTTCAAAGTGGATGTACCTTTAATTCTTTTTTAACCCCCCAAAATCAGTCCGTTTCCCACTTCTCCCTATGTATGTGGACACAGATGCAGTGAAGTCCTCAGGCAATCCTTGTGTCCTGCCACTATGGCCTCTGCCACTATGTTTTCTGCCATTTGTTTACTGCCACTATGGCCTCTGCCTTTGTTCCTATGAGGTGGCTTTAAACATCTAAGCCATCAGCCAGTGGCAGCACCACTCTCCTTACCCTCGGCCCCGAAACTGGAGTTCTCTCGGAGCATCTGCAAATGCGGCAAAGGGCTCTGCAGCACCGTGAGGTTTCAAGGGTAACATGCACAGTGCTTCCAATAAAGTGTGCAAAATATGACAGAAGTTTGTCAGGGAAATTGGCGTTTCTTATCTGCCTAACGTTATTGGCAGGGAAGCTAATTAGATAGGCTGATAGGCGTTATTTACTCCTGTGGAGTAGAACGCGAGTTACTGCATTAATAAGCTCATGGTGACTGTGGTGTCAATGAGGCATCTGGTGTACAGAAAAGATTGTTATTTCGGGAGAATCTTCCTAATTTTCTATTATTTGCATTTATATGGATTGACTGGAATAATAAAACACCAAAAACATAATTGGAAAAATTCACTTCCCACTTCTAGATCTAACATATCATTTTAACCTCAGGGGGAAAAAGGCCTATGAAAAACTATTTGCACTCCAAAAATCATAGCAGATGAAAAGCTGGTAGGCAAGAGCATTTTCTTTCTGAAGAAAAATTGCACCTCTTGCTAAAGTTTTAGGAATAAAATGTTTAAGAGCAAGGCCTGCTCTCAAGGCTGCATTGGCAGGTAGGAGAGTGGCTTGGGGTGACAGGGGGCAGTGATGAGAGAGGGCCCTGGTGACCCTCTACCCTCCAACACCAAGGTTGCTGCTGGGGGCCTGAATTTCACTTTTAGTTCTGGATGTATCAGGCAAAGCTTTGGAAGCCCTTGGACTGCAAGCATCCCAAGGGATGAATAATCTTTTAGTCAATTTTGGCCAACTCTACCTGAATGTGATTGATCTTCATGTTCTATCTGGAGAGATTTTTTTGGAAGGGAAGGAAAAGAACTCATGAGGGCCACGATACCTGGAGAGAGAGAATGCTGGTGTGGAGGAGGAGAGTGCAAAGGGAAGCTTAGGAGGCAAGATACCAAAGGCACCCGGGCCACATGAACTGTACTTGAATCCTGAGGTCCTTGTTCACTCAGTGGTGCCACCTTGCTCAAGCTTCTGGAATCCTTTTGAGCCCAAGTTTCATCATCCATAAAATGGAGCCAGTATTACTTACATTAGAAGATTTTTCATTTATTAATTAATTTATTTGTTTGACAAATATTTATTGAGAACCTTCTGTGTTCTCGGTACTAGGAATGCAGCAGTGAAGAAAATAGAGCCCAATTATTGTGTTGGGATGGGTGATGGAGTTAGAGAAAATAAGTATATATTTAATATATAATCCTATATATGCGTGTATATATAAGTGTGTGAATGTACATAGTATTTCGGATGGTGATAAGGAGAAACAGTAAGGAAGGGGGAGCTGGAGTATTGTGAGGTGGAGATGGGGATGCGATTTCTGATTCAGCAGTCAGTTAAGGGATCTCTGAGAATTGCGAGAATCCCAGTTTCCTGGCTTGCAGTGAGCAGGGTGAGGGTGGAGAGAGATGGCACCTTACAGGTAGGAGGGCTTCTGTGTGGCCTTGCAGGACTTTTATTTTTCCTCTGAGTGACAGAGGAAACCACTGGAGGGTTTTTAAGCAAAGAAATGACATCATCAAATGTATTTTTGGTTTTCGTAAATTCCTAAGAATGAAAAATACGCACCTAGCAGGTTTCAATAAAAGTAGGAGAAATTCGTTGTGTGAATGACATCCGGCAACATGGATTCCCTCCTTCCTTACCTGCTTTGCAATTCTGCCCTGAGAAGTAATTAAGCTGGATTGGGCCAGGACCCTGGGACTGGAACGCGGCTGCTCTCCAAGGTGCTGAGGGGATTTGGGGCAGTAGAGCAGATTCCTGGCCCATCGTCTGAAACTGGTCTTGAGGCTAGAATGCTATGCCCCTGGATTATTTTTCATGTGTGAATGAGGAACATTTTGTTCTCACAAGTATCTACTGAGATTGTCATAGAAATATCCCCCATTATTTTTTGGAGGGATGCATGTTGTGATGGTTAATACTGAGTGTCAACTTGATTGGATTGAAGGATACAAAGTATTGACCCTGGGTGTGTCTGTGAGGGTGTTGCCAAAGGAGTTTAACATTTCAGTGGGCTGGCAAAGGCAGGCCCACCCTTAACCTGGGTGGGCACCATCTGGTCAGATGCCAGCACAACTAGAATATAAAGCAGGGAGAAAAATGTGAAGGAGAGACTGGCCTGGCCTCCCAGACTACATCTTTTTCCTGTGCTGGATGCTTCCTGCCCTTGAACATCAGACTCTTCAGTTTCGGGACTTGGACTGGCTCTCTTTACTCCTTAGCTTGTAGAGAGCCTGTTGTGGGACCTTGTTGTCGTGTGAGTTAATACTTAATAAATTCCATACATATATTAGTTCTGTCCCTCTAGAGAACCTTGACTAATACACATGAGTATGGGTGGAAAGTCTGTGGATTAAGGCTCAAGCAAAGAAATAAAATAATATAAAATAATTAGGATTTCTACTCTTGCACCTGAATTTTTAGGGTGCTCCTCTCTTTTTTTTCTGTTGGTTATTTATTTCTAATGCTAAATCCTTAAAAAACAAACAAAGAGGTCTGCTATAAAATTTCTACTGCAAACATTCATCCCATTCATCTTTGAGTACTTGCAGTAAGAGATCAACATTTTAGGGAAGGGAAATCTGAAAACAATTCGATTTCATCTCCCACATGCAGTAAGGCTGAGAATATGGCAATTTGATATAAAAGGCCTGTTCCTACACTCAATATTCTCATCTCTCCTTTTGTTCCATCAGAAAATAATAGTGAGGGTCCAGGAGCCTCCCTTCCACTCTTTCCCTCCTGAACTCCTTGTTGTTAATGTTCAGACACACTCACATGGTGAGGAAAGAGGCAGGCTTCTCTGTTGGTGGAAGATTTTGGCTTGACTTCTCCTTTATGGGGTAAAGATGGTCTTTTGGTTGACCGTGATGGCTCTCTCAGGGCTGTCTGGGATGGAATCTCACCTGTGTTTCTCCTCTTCATGTGGGCTGTGCACACTTTCAACTTCCTCCCGTGACACCTTCCCCCAAGCCAGGTGTGCAGGTTTTCTGAGCAGCTGACCCCACCAGCTTAGTG
The DNA here is from genome assembly GCF_000951045.1 of Mandrillus leucophaeus. Classification (NCBI taxonomy): domain Eukaryota; kingdom Metazoa; phylum Chordata; class Mammalia; order Primates; family Cercopithecidae; genus Mandrillus; species Mandrillus leucophaeus. Next base: position 2,256,064 of record NW_012105997.1, on the reverse strand, counting down.
TTTGTCCCCAGCTTGCAAGGTCATTCTCATGCTTGCCTTACACAAAGGGAGATGAAAGGCAAGATGCCTCTCCTGGAGTGCAAACCATGGTGGTGCCACAGATTCAGCCCTTGCAGCCCAAACATCCTTCTCCAGAATAATAAAGACCAAGACTGGGTCCTGCAGGATCATTCCATCTGCTGGGCCTTGCGCCTATGAGCTCCATCTTGCACTGTGCATTGTTTAGTGTGTCTGAGCCTCTGGCTGGCACCTACCTGGATGACATCTGCCTATCAAGTTTTAAATCCAGCTAATGCCCTTTATGGAGAAACTTTGCCAAGGAATCTAACCCAAGGAGACAAGTGAGACTCAACATGTGGTTACCAACTGGCTCCTCCTCAATGTTCACCTAATTTCCACTTGACAGGTCTGAAGTTGCTGCCAAGTGCTTTCCATATAGTGTCACATTTGCCCCTCCACAGCCATATGAGGGGCACTGGGGTGTTCTTAGTCTTGTGTGCAGACAAGGAAACTAAAGCTTAGACAGATGCAGTGATTTTCTTGAGGTCACATATCTGGTAAGTGGCAGGTCTGCCTGGCTTCAAAGCTGGTGCTCTGTGATCTGTGATGTCCAACTACCCACAGTATAATCTCAAGGCTAGTTGGGGGGAAAATTTGCTTCCAAGCTCATGTGATTGTTGGCAGAACTCATTTCTCTGTGGCTGAAAGCCTGGGTGCCTCAGTTTTTTTGCTGGCTATTGGCAGGAGGCCATCTCAGTTCCTAGAGGTTGCCATCAGTTCTTTGCCACATAGGTACCCACTGTGACTGCTAGCTTCACCAACACCATCATGAGGGAGAATCTTCTAGCAAGAGGGGTGCTGTAATCTTAGGTAACATCATCATGAATGTGACATCTCATCACCTTTGCTGTATTCTAACGGCTAAAATCAAGTCACTAGTCCTGCCCACACTCAAGGGGAGGAACTTAAACAAGGGAATGGACACGGGGACATAAAGACCATGGGGGACACTGTGGAGTCTGTCCAGCACTGACATTAAGAGTGGCCACCTCAGCTATGGGAGAAGACCATCCCATGCTGGAACAGAGCCCTAAGAAGTGAGATCCATACCAAATTTGACTAGTACGTGAGCAACACCTACAAAAAAGAATCTGTTAGGTGTTAAACCACAAGTATATGTGTTATATTAGTCCGTTATCACACTGCTAATAAAGACATACCTGAGTCTGGGTAATTCATAAAGGTAAGAGGGTTAATTGACTCACAGTTTAGCATGGCTGGGGAGGCCTTAAGAAACTTACAATTATGGCAGAAGGGGAAGCAAACATGTCCTTCTTCACAGGGCAGCAGGAAGGAGAATGAATGCACAATGAAGGGGGAAGACCCTTATAAAACTGTCAGATCTCGTGAGAACTAACTCACTATCTTGAGAATAGGATGGGAAAAACCGCTCCCATGAATAAATTATCTCCCACCAGATCCCTCCCACAACAGATGGGAATTATGGGAGCTACAATTCAAGATGAGATTTGGGTGGGGACACGGACAAACCATATCACACATGTAAGCAAGCTTCTCCTTCATAGGGCTTGTCTGTGTCCCTGCGTGCTATAGAACAACCTTGAGGCTCAGACTTAGATTCTTTTAGGGCCTAAACTCATATAAATAATTGTGCTATTGTAGTCCTACTATGTGCCAGTCACTGGTTGAAGAGTTTACACATGATTTCATTCAATTTCCATAACAACTCTAAAAATACAACAAAATACCTTTTAGGTAGATACTCTTATTAGCCCCATTTCACAGATAAGCCACTAGGTACAAAGAGGTTAAGTTCTCTGCCCAAGGTCATGTAGCTTGTGAGCAGTAAAGCCACGTTGGGAACCCAAGCAGTCTGACTCCAGTATATGAATGTGTCCCCAGCCCAGTGTCTGAAGCCTTTATCTTACTTGAGTGTCCCAACGTTTTTGAATGGCACAGGTTGGTTAAGAAAAGCTGGCTGCATTTGATTACAGGAGAGACAGGGTGCAGAGTAAGTAAACAGAAATGGCAGAAAGGACACAGTGAGGGGAAACCAAGATGTCTTAGGAATTTTCAAGATATATTTCCTGTGGTGAAATGTATTCCCATGGGAAAGAACAAAGGATCAATTAGAAAATGACTGGACCCAGTTCAAACAGAAAATTATGAAATTATAAAGAAGCTGACCTTGCACTTGGTAAACACTGATATAACATTGTAAGGTAACTCTTCTGTAAAGAATGGATCTGCAGTGTCTTGCCATCTACAACAGTAAATGCACTAAAAGTTTTACTGGAAAAGACAGCCTGCGGGGGGTTTGTAACTCTTGTTCCCCTGTCCATGATGGGACTCCATGCATCCTTGGGCAAGCAGGTTAGTACTCATCAAAGTGAATTATGGTCACTGCCAAAGGATGACACTAGCTAGAATCCTGCTTCCTGCAACCGTGATGGAAACTCTCCAGGTATATAAAAGAATTATGGGTTAAGATTCCTTTATAGTCTTTAAGAAGCAAGATCTGCAGCTCAGAGCTGGTGCATTGCGTTCTCCCCCAGACTTCTCTGGGATTTGGTAACCCAGGCCGGATGTGTGGTCAAATCATTTTACAGGGTCTCACATTTCCTGGGATTTACAAGCACTGGCTTTACAGTCAGACATACCTGCGCTCAAATGGCATACCACTTAACAAGGTCCATGACTGTGGCCATGTTCTTGGACCTCTCCAAGCCTCAGTTTCCTCATCTGTAAAATGGAACTCAGTGATATCCCAATGGGGCTGTAGTGAGATATAAGAGAAATAGTACATGTTATGCACTCAACCCAGTGCTTGATCCCATGTGAGTGCTCCATAAATGGCAGCCAGAGTCACAGCAGGGGTGTTATGAACATTCCAGTTTAATGCTGAATCGAAAGTTGGCTATATAACTCATACTTATAAATTAAATCAGTTAAGAATAGAGGCAGATAATACTTGCTGATAATGGAAATATAGATTAGATATTATTCTGAGTATACTGCTAAGCTAATATAGATGCTGGTATGGCTGAGTCCCAAGGGAAAAATTCTATATTTTTTAGAAATGATGTGGCCAATAGTGTAAATTAATTGCAGCACACTGAGAGATGAACATACAAACGGGCAATGGTCAGACCATGCAAAACGATGCAAACCCACAAGGCTGCAGCAGCCAGTTCAGGAAGCCAATCGCTGCAGTAATGGGCTCAGAACAGCCAGGACACGGTCAATGACTGCCAGCATTCCCAATTCCCTCCCCCTGCCCCCAACTTCTAACTCAGAACCAGCAGAAAAAGCCAAATATGTTCTCCAACCAATTATATACGATGTCTTACTTCACATTACTCCACCTGCAGTTTCCCCACACCAATACCCTGCCAGTATATCACACTGGAAGCCATTCCGTTTTTCACTACGAAACTTTCCAGCTCCCCTGCTTGCCTTCAAATCTCTACCAAACGCAAGTGATGATGCCTGACCCGTGCCATAGAAGTTCTGAATGCATAGCCTCTCTTTGTCCTAATTTGGGTGCTCTTTAGTTGTGGAACACTAATATGGTAAAAGTGGCACACAGCAAGACCAACGTCACAGGAACTCTCCAGTGAAAGTCACAATCTTTTAGTATAAAAAGATTAAGTAGTGTTTTTCTTAAATAAAGGCAGTTGTATTAATGACTCTTACTGTAAATTTAAAAGTCAGACAGTTAGAAAATTTACACTAAGAAAGGACAAAGAAGTAAAAATGTAACCCCTATCTCTCTCCCCATGGAGAACCATCCTCATGCGTTCAGATACCTTTGTGATGTGGGTGGGAGTATGCGTGTGTGCACACACACACATACTTTTTAATACGTAAACGTGATTATAAAATTCTCATTCTGAAATCCAAAATATTGATGGATATCTTTCCAGGTCAAAGAATGCTGAAATACAGCATTGTGCTGAACATCTGTATGATATTCAGTTGAATGGATATATCATACTTAACTAAGCTATCCTCTATTAATGGACATTTAGATTATTCACAGCACTATGCTAATGGGAAGATTGCTACAAATGTATACTACTACACATCTGTCCTCTGGTTTTATAATGATAGAATGCTAGAAGTGGGAAAGCTGGTCAACGATTATACACATTTACAATCTCAACACTTACTGTAACTTGCCCCCCAGAACAGTCATATCACTATAGGAACACTGAACATTGTCTACCTTTTTCAATTTTGCCAGTAGGTTAAGTAAAAAGCAATATCACATTCTTGTTTGAATATGCACTTTTTCATGATGAGTAAGAACAAACATTTGTACACACACACACGCACATTTGGAATTCTTTTATAAATTGCTTTTTCATGTATTTGGTCCATTTTTCAGCTGGGTACCTTTTCTTGCTGATGTTAAAACTTCCTGATGTAATTGGATATTAGCATTTTTGTCACATTGGTAATTATATCTTGCATTGTTTGTGTTTGCCTTGCAAATATCTTTCTTTTTTCTCCTTTACAGTTTCTGGTTATTGGGTCATGGGAAAGAAAATATGTTCCCATTTGAAGATAATAAAAGGTTTTAAGGTTTTATTTAAATCTCTGTTCCAGGACAGTATCACTTATTCGGTGAGATTATATCAAGCGCGTTTCATATATTAATCCCTTTTGGATATTTCGAGTGTCCTTCTGCAGACTTCTCATGTAAATAAGTTTCTTGAGTATACAGTTTTCAGACTTGCATTTTTTTCTGTTAAAATATTATAGACATTTTATTGCTCCATTTTATCCTGCAGTCTTATGTTGTTGAGGAGACATTCTACCCAATCTTTTATTTTTTATTTTTGCTTATAAACCACCTGTTTCTTCTTATTGAATATTTATAAGTTTGTTTTAGTTATTTTGAAGTTTAGTAATCTTACCAGGATAAATTCCAGTATTTATTGTTCCCTAATAATATTCTAGGTCATGGTACATTTCTTGAAAGTCCTTTTCTCTTGCATTTTTATTATTAATTCCATTGGCACATTCTCTATTCTATCATATTCTCTAATTCATGGAACCCAATATCATCTCTATTGTCATCACATTTTGATCATTTTCTAAGTCTGAATTACCCCCAAAACAGATTATGAGCAAAACCTCATGGAACCGTTTGTTTGGAATCCAATTCCAGGACAGCAAGAGTGAAAGAACAACGGCAGTGAACGAAGCAAAGGAAAAGGCAAAGCAAAAGCAAGGTGCATTCCTGATTTGGTCTCACATCCACAGAAGACAGCTCGTGTTCCGCGGCTTCAGGAACCACTGTGTCCTGGAACAGTTCATCAGGCAGCGGGTGGAGGTCCAAATCATTTGTCACCAAGTCTTTGGTAACATTTGTCTGCTTGCTCCTTTCCATCCAAGTTTACCACAGGGTTCACCACCTGCTCCTTCATACTGGGTTGTGCTACCTGAGCCCTCCGGCAGCTGCTGGGCAGTTGGAGTCCTCGTCCCAGCGCATGATGCTTCATCTGAGCCTGGAGTTCATGGGAGGAGAAGGGGGTTAGATGCAGATGTAAGCCTAAGCCTGTGGTATTAGGAGAAATGCCTGAGGTCCTGACGTGGGGCCAGGTGTGTGTGTTGGTTGTACTGTGTGTGTGGCTGTAGCCCCTGATGCAGGTTGTCTTCACTGCGGGGCAGGGCAGCCTCGCTGCTGAGGCTCCCCAGGGGGTCCAGAGGTGTGCAGCCCAGACAATCTGGGAGGCTTAAATGTCGGGCACCCGAACAGTAATTTTCTCTGTCATTTTTTTGTTTCTTTGTCTTCTGCCTCTATGTTACCTGTGACTGTTCAGTCCTGTCCTGAATGTTATTGAATTGGTTTCTGCAGTTCGATTCTGGTAACTGCAGCTTCTAAAACATTTGGGATTTCTGCAGTGGCGCTGTTTTTCTCTTCGTTATCTTCACTTAGGCCTGCCAGGTCTGTTTTAATCTCATTGTATTATCTTCTTTAGGCTTTTATCTTTTGTTCGTTTTACTTTCTAAGTATGTGAAGAAATTCTCAGATTTGTTTGATTTTCAAAAGTGACCACTTTGTGTCTTCCTTTCTCCCTTCTTTCCTTCTTTTCCTCCTTTCTGAAAGTAAAATTCCAGAATAATCACGCATTTTTGAGTGCTTACTAATGGCAAGTATTTTGGTAAACATTCTGAATCCTTACAACAATCCTTACAACAATGGTATGACATAGGTAGTGTTATCTCAGTTAAACGTAGAGAAATCCAGTAAATTGCCCAAGGCCATACAGCTAAAACATAGAGGAGACTTAAACCCAGCTGTACTTGATTCCAAACTCTGTTTTCACATATTGAGGGCTTTCTATGTATAAGCACTTATTATGCCTTCCCAAATAGACCTTTTAGCCTTGTTTATTTATCTGATTAGCTGCAGAACTTTGACCAAGTCATTGCACTACTTATGCTCAATTTCCTTATCTGTGAAACACTGAGCTTAAATTAATTTTCCTCTAGCTTTGAGCTTCTTGGCTCTATTTTCTCCCTACTCCATGCTGTATTGTTTTGGAGACACAAACCGTACTTTCAATATGGGCTGCTCGTTGTCCAGGATTAAAACAATGGGGCTGCAATCTCAGCTCCTCATCTGCCAAAAGGGAGGTTTAAAAACCAGATAAAAATGCCCGACTTTCTTCCCTGCCCCCAGCATTCATCTCGATTGGGTAGCAGGGTGCAGTGCACTGCTGATTACCAGACACAGAAAAAACTGCTAGAATTTTGCTTCTCAGCATTCAGGAGAGGAACAAAGCTTTGGTGTGGACTCTTTCTTGGTTACGGGAGGATAACTGGAGGAAGCCCTCCTGACCACCAGGTGTAGGCCAAGCAGTCACTCTGTGTCCTCTGCATTGCTGCAGATATTGAGTGAACACAAATTCAAAGGCAAGCACCTCAGGCCAGGATAGTAAGTGAAGCATCTCTTTTAATAATATAAAATACTGTCCCAAAGGAGAGGGTGCATCTCTGTGGATTTTTTTTTTTAAGTTTTAAAAATTCTTTTAATTGGAAGTTTCCTCTGGTTTTCAAGAGAAGACATCGGAGGATGCTGGGGATATGGGTGAGGACACAGCTGATGAGATGGATTCTCCATTAAGGACAGAAACATGTCTGATATCTAATCACAAAGTCCAGGATTTGGACTTCATTTGTAGAAATTAAGGAGGTGTCATGAAGAGAGCTGGTCATGATGTCCTTATGCTTTCTCCAGGTTTGCACAGTGGACACTAGCTGTTTGTCACCACCTAGTATCCTTTCCCCCTTCTGGTAACAAAAGATTGCATGTCGGGGACCCACATTCCCATACTGTTGGCCCTGTGGTTCCTCTGGGTTTGGCCTCAATTCCAGGGGTGGCCATGTGACCAAGGTGCAACTAGTCAGACGCCTACTAAGCTCCCTTCTGCAGGGATGGGTGCAGGGATGATCACGTGGAGTCCAGATTTTTGCTAAACCCGCCTAGAAGGAAAACTCCTTTCTTCCATGGTCTTGGGGCTGTTGGTAGCCATTTTTCCACAGCAAGGGAAAACTTTCAATAGTATTAAGGGATACAGGAAAATGGGGAGGCACCAGTCCCCGAAGATAAGGGCTGGGGCTCTGGAATCCATCATGCCAGAAGCCATATCCACCCTAGCCCTTCACTTGATGTAAACCAATAAATTCTCTCTTATTTAAACAGCTTTGAGCAGAGTTTTCTGCAGCTTGCAAATGAATGCTTCTACCGTACACTGTTCACCTTGACTGCTTGGATGCTTGACCAGGAGCCTTACTGTTTTTTCTTTCCACTGAAGTCAGACGTCAGTGCTTTCTCCAATGTCTTGCTTTCTACTAAACAACTCTGATGTCCTCTAATAATTTGGCCATAACATTTCAGTTGCCCAATGCACCTGCCTTAGGGTGTTATTTTACTGGAAGTATTATATAAAACTTTCAAAAGGCACAATTAATATAAAGTTGCCCCTTCTTAGGTGGGAGACTTTATTTCCTTTGTTTCTGGGGCGTGTGAGTATGAGAAGCTTCTGAATTACCCTCCATCCAAAATGTGTACTGACTAGCTCTCTCATAAGTTGGGAGCAGGGAGGGAGAATAAAGGCAGTGGCATCTTTGGTTATAAACTCCTGCCAATAAGCACAAAAATAGAAGATATAACAGAGGATGGGGGAGTTGAATGAGGCTTTAAAAATTCTTTTGTTTCATTTTGTGGCTATAACCATAAAAAATCACTTCCATTTGGATAAGGCTTTTTTCTTTTTATATCTCAAAAAGCTTTCACATCCATATCTGAACTGATCCTTATAATTCTCTGATATAGCGGAAAAAGATGCTGCAATTTCAGATTTTACAGCCGATGAAACTGAGCTCCATAGAAATAAACCAGGGACATACTCCTAATTATTAATCTATGCTCTGTGGGTTCTAAAGATAAGAACTTCTCTGTTTTCTGACTCACAGATGATATTATGCTATATTTCAAAAAGATTATGCATAAACTTGCCACTGAGAATATGAACTCTCTTGTCCACAATCCCAGAAGTTCCAAATTATGAAAGAATTTTGCAAAGGACCAGTGTTACCACTGATACTATGCTTTCATTAGTAACTCTTAAAAAATTAATTTTAAATGCTACATTCAATTTTTTTACAAGAACTTTTGGAAGGTTTAAACAATTATCCAATTTCCAAGCTCTCCTTAAGTTTACCATTTCAGAAGCAGCAAATTGTATCAGGTTGGAAGAACAGATATTTGCAAGATCCCAGTTAAAATACAACTGCACTTTACTTAAGAAACAGACACAGCTACATTGCAAATCAAGTGTGGGCAGGCAGATCTCCCTGGGCTCCTGGCCTCAGATCAATGAGCAAAATCAGGTGGGACTGGAATGCATTATATGCTATCCAACCCCCATCAGGGTCATGGGCACTGGCATTATAGACCTAGGGGTACTCCCAGCTCACCATTCACTAGCTGGTTGCCTTAGGTAAGTTACTTACTTATCTAGGAATTATGTCCTTACTCTGTAAAATGTCCTGAATAACAATAACGGTTTTACAGGGTTTTGTAAAGATTAAATGAGGTAATACACTTACAGTACTCAGTACAGAGCCTGATCCTCTGTAAGTACTCAAAAAATTGCTACTTTTAGCATTACTCTTGGCATAGCACTCCCCCTATCCCCTGAATCACCATCATCATCATCAGCAGCAGCAGCAGCAGCAGCATCACAATCATGGAAACCATGTTAGGTCTTCTTTTGGGGACTCTAGTTATCGACTTTCCTGAGATCCAACACAGTTTAGTGTCTTGACTCCATGGCTGTGACCTTGCCTGTCTGCTCATGATATAGAGGTATGCTTTGTGTTTCTTACTTTCTTTTTCTTTTTCTTGAGACAGGGTCTTGCTCTGTTGGCCAGGTTGGAGTGTGGTGGTGCAATCTCGGCTCACTGTAACTTCTGCTTCCTGGGTTCAAGCAATTCTCATGCCTCAGCCTCCCAAGTAGCTGGGATTACAGGTGTGCGCCACTGTACCTTGCTAATGAGTGTGTGTATGTGTGTTTTTAGTGGAGACAGGGTTTTACCATGTTGGCCAGGCTGGTCTTGAACTCCTGGCCTCAAGTGATCGGCCCACCTCAGCCTCCCAAAGTGCTAGGATTATAGGCATGAGCCACTGTGCCTGGCTTGTGCTCTGTGTTTCACACGCCCAGCATCACACACAGGAGTCGGCATAAAATATGACAAGAAATATAATTCTCAAATGGTAACATAGTGTCTTATGTAATTGCAGTTGAATGACTCAGTAGCTCTATAAACACTCCACTAACAAATTAGAGGCTCGTGTGGATATTTACCATTTTATAATTATAATCCTAAATGATGGAAATTGGCCTTACTTGCTGACTGTAGTCACCTCTGTATTTTTCTCTCATTCTGCTTCGCACTGGGCTCTAATACTGCACAGCCCAAGAGAAAATCCAGGACTTTTCATTAGGCACCACACTCCAACCTGGCCAACAGAGCAAGACCCTGTCTCAAGAAAAAGAAAAAGAAAGTAAGAGACACAAAGCATACCTCTATATCATGAGCAGACAGGCAAGGTCACAGCCATGGAGTCAAGACACTAAACTGTGCTGGATCTCAGTCAAGGAGTATATTTTATTTGAAGCAGCTACTCCCAGGTGCAAATCTGATGGCTTTATTTGTCGAAGTCTTGTTGATTAATACCCCCTTGTGATGACTGTATATTTTAAATAGTCCTGGCTTGGAAAATCACTTGCCACTAGGAGACCCCTCCATCTGTGTATTTTCACGAAGAAAATACTGCTAAAAGCTTTCACACTTTCAAAATATAATTTGGCTTAATGAAAGAAAAGAAAGTCTTTCTATTTGGTGAAATGGTCTGAGACAGTTGTTGGAACAAGGTATGCTAAAAAAAATTTTAATAGATTAGAAAAATCTATTCCATTCCCACTTCCCTCCTCTCGTCTGCAGTAAGATATTCAGTTGCTGGAAAGAAGGAAAGCAATTGTAAGATTTAAACTACATATTTTTTAAAATCATAAGGTTTTAGAATTCTTATAGTAGAGTGGTTGTGTGGGATGTCTGTTTACTTTCAGCTAAATTTTCTTTGCTTAAGTTATGTGCACAAGTTTCTGTTTCCACGTTTAATTATAGAATGGTGCTCAAGTTTGCAGAAAATATTTACACATAAAAAACTAAGCATATTGCACTATTATTAACCCCAAGTCTTGTTGACACTCATAACACTTCTTTGTGAGCACAAAATCCATAATTCCAACCCTTGTGAAATTGTAGCCACAGCCCTCTCAAGCTGTGTGTTGGTATTGTTCTGGTTGTAATACGGTAGGTTTGGGGATTTGATGCAGGAGAAACATCAAGACATCATAATTCTGGTTCCTTAGATATAGGCATAAAGGTTTTTCATTAGGGAGCATCAAGAGATACATTTGGCTTGTCGCATGGTAACCAGTTCCTTGATGAAGGAAGACAGTTGATCTACTCATGTACAAGGATCTGTTGTGTGCCTCCTCTACTCTACATCACAGGATTCAAAGTAGAAGGAGGAGATGGGGGAGGAGGAGATGCATCCCTGTCCGTAAGCAGTTGGCGCTGAGTAGGAGGCCTATTAAAATAGTGCATGAGCTGAGTAAGTGAACCAGTAAAGAAAGGAATGTGACAACTCACCCTCATTTGGCTCCGTGCTCCAAAAAGGGACTCTCTTACAAGCAGAGGGAGAAGCATCCCCTCTGAGGGTGGCTTGACCGCACATGCCAGCGGGACTCTCATTGTTGCTGGCTCAGAGAGACGTTTCCTGTGTATTTCAAAGCAACTTTGATCCCAACAGACTCTTTTTCTTTTGTCTCCCCTTCTTTATTCTAATGTGAAATATCACTTGATGTGAACTCTGGAAACAGAACAATTTTTGAGAAAATGTTGGCTCAATGTGCTTGAGGAAGAACCACAGGAAATCAGCAACATCTGCTTCTAAGGAAAACCAAACAGCATGTGTTGGGCTGGGGTGGGCTATTGGTCAAGACTCCTTCGATGGCAGGTGGCGAGAGCCAAGTTCAGTGGAGTTTCTGAAACACAAAGCATATTCTCAGACACGGAGGAAGGAGTGTGGTCGGGCCTCAGAAGCCACTGATCTCAGGTCCAGCTTCAGCCGACTCTGTCTGGAAAGTTCTCCTCCATTCTCTCTCTGTTGGCTTCTCTCTTCTCCCACTCGACAGAACAGCTTCATTCATGTAGTTGGACCTGGGGATACCTTGTGCTCATCTAACAGCTTCAGCGGCTCAGGGAGAAGGAAACTCCCTGAGAAGGAAACTCGTGCTCTGAGTCCTTGGTATTTGGGAAACTCTGGTGGAAGGATTCTGACTGGCCAGGCTCCAGGCCGGCACTCTCTCCTGACTCAATCAACTGTGGCCAGGAAAGACCCCTCTGTCTGAACACGGTGCATGACATGCTGAGTCTCATTACGTATGAACCTCATTTATGAATGACAACCTCAGAACCATGATGTGGAGGATCAGCCTCAGGAGGGAGACATTCATGTAAGACAATCTCATGGAAGTCCACTGAAGGTGAAATGTCCACTGGACTTCTCTTCAAAGACAGGCTTTCTCTGTGTCTTCCAGAGAGTCTACAAGACATTTAAACACCAGGAAAAATTGGTAGGAAAGATAAATAAGTCTGCCCATTGCTGGGATGTCATGTGGACTGGGCTGGGTCTTCAGAATTGATCATTATTAATGTCTAACCACCTTCCCTCAGCTTTTTGGAATAGGACAGGTGGCCTGAGTGACAGGAGATGGCGGTGTCACCTTCACAATACCCCCTGGGACAGCCATCTTTCCTTATAAAAAGCATATTTTCAGGGAGAAGAGGCAGCACCCAGGATTGCTTGCTTCAGGGAATATGACTGTACCTGGATTCCAGGCCATGCACAACAGTAGGCACATTAGGCATGGGTAGTCACTTCCACAGGGTGATGATTAGGAAATCCTTGGGCAATTTTACAGCTAAATATATCCACCAAACCCTCATAAGGACACATTTATTTCTAAATTTCAGTATGGTTCACATATTTCTTGCTAGGTGAAAGGTTTACGCCAGTTTTCTAGCCTGAAAAAATACAGCAAAATGCAAAATATAGCACTTGCAATGGATTTTTTCATATGCTGTATTCTCAATTTTTATTATATGTCCTTATAATAACCACGTCCCAAACATGGTTCCTATAAATACATAAATATCTTAACATAGTTTTTAGTGGCAAGCCAATATAAGTATATTACATAAAATGTTTGTTTGCAAACTGTAATTAAAGATGATAAAATAATATAAGGAGATGCTTCTTTCTTCTATTATGTAACCATTAGAACTTGGGAAATAAGCTTTGTGAAGTGGAGTTTCCATATTACATGTAAATGTAACTAACGTGCCAAGAGGACCAGTGAAGTTCTCACACCAAGTTGATGGAAACCAAAACCTAATCTTCCCCCAAATAATGTCATCCAAAACAATTACTTTTTTGTGTGAGAATTTTTTGATGTGTTAATAGGATCATTACATTGCAGAAGAGAACTTCAAAAAAGAGTTCAAAATGATTAAAAACACGAAAGAAATAGCCAGTCCGAAAAACATAGACCATGCCAAATTTTAATCATCAGTTTAGAGAATGACTACTAGAATTTAAGCTCCACTAGAACAGGAAATAAGGTCCCTGTGCACATGACATATTTTTCTAATTTCCTGTTGCTATTTCTGTGCTTAACACAGTGATTGGAAAATAATAAATACTTGCTGATTAAGTGAATAAATTATTTACTTACTTAAACCTTGCTTTATTTTCAAGAAATTACTCACTAGGAATAAGCAGAACTAAAAAAAGTATCTAAGGAATCACAATGGATTATAAACTGCACTTAAGTACGAATTAAAAGTTAAGATGATTCTTAATGAAAAAGAGCAGTCACTTCCTTCCATTTATGTTTAATGGTGCCTTAATGGAGTACTTGAAAACGTGCATAAGAAAATCATTGATTAGCTGTCTTTCATCATCATGGAAAATGGGACAAGAGAAAATGAGTTTAAACATTAATACGTGATATTAGAGGTAGATATAAACAAGTGATTTCTCAACTGTTAAAGGGAAATCTTGGCTGACTTTCCACTAAAGGTGGAAGATAGAACATATGCATCTGCGTTTATAGCCTCCAGAAGCTCCACTAAAATCATAATAAAAGGATGTTTAAAACAAGCATAAACCCAAAGGATAAGGAGAATGAGGGAGGAAACAACAACAATACAATTTTGAAAGAGACAAAGAAGATAGAAAAAGGGGTAAATTGCCTATCAGGCCCTGGAAAACTTAATCCTAAACTGGCAATGGAAAAAACTTAGAGTTAAGATGACTCAACCAGACATGGTGGCTCATGCCTGTAATTCCAGTACTTTGGGAGGCCAAGGCAGGTGGATCACTTGAGGCCAGGAGTTCAAGACCAGCCTGGTCAACATGGCAAAACCTCATCTCTACTAAAAATGCAAAAATTAGCTGGGAGTGGTGCCAAACACCTGTAATCCTAGTTACTTGGGAGGCTGAGGCACAGGAATTTCTTGAACCCAGGAGGGAGAGGTTGCAGTGAACCAAGATTGTACCACTGCACTCCAGCCTGGGTGACAGAGTGAGACTCCACTTCAAAAAAAAAACAAAAAACAAAAAAAAAACATGATTTATACCTCAAAAGATTTAATATTTAGTGGCACCAGATACCTCTGGAAGTAGGGTTAAAGTGGGTGACTAAAATAAGGAGTGTTTTTAGAAGTTGGTTTAAGAAGGAATCAGACCCCAGATTCCCTCTTTAATTCTAGGTGACTACCTCTACCCTGTGCCCCTTGCATGATACAAGACTGGAAGTTTATTCCTTGTCAATAATAAAAAGGAGGGTTTTGGACTGGAGGAACTAGGCAAAATTGAATGCAGAGATACTCTACTAAGAACTTAGGGGGCAGGTGAATATGGACACCCTGGGTCCTGAGAATCTCTTTCAACCCTCTACCCTCACTCAGTTCCTACAAGCCTGACACTTCACCCTCCAGTCATAAGATTTGGACATTCTCTCCTGGGTTGTTTGGCCACCCGAAGGAAAGACACAAAGAGGCTAACATTGGAGGTTCCCCAGCTGAGCAGTCATCCAGCCCACCTAGCAATGAGGCACATAGAAGAAAACCTCCACCTAATGTGTTTAAAGCTCATGGCCAACTCGGCAGTGCATTCTACTTAATAGGAGAAGACAATCAAATATTAAGGGACATCTGAGGAAAGCCTTTAGCATGGAAGATAGATATCGAGCATTTCTAAAGTTAAAAAAACAACTTATAGGAAATAGAACTATACAGGAAGAGGAACACGACAACATCAAAACCAAACCAGATCAAAGCAACACCAAAAAACGATCAGTAATAACCTTACAGGAATAAGAGGATATAATGAAACAATGAAATAAGAACTGAACGCTATAGAAAAGGAATATTCAAAGAACAGCAACAACAACAAAGCATTATTGGGAATAAAAAACATCAAAATAGAGAGCACAGTCAGTAGAAAGTTTGAAATATAAGTCAAGGGAGTCTCCCAGAGAGCAGAATGAAAGATATAAAAAATATAAAATAGAAGAAAATAATTAGTGGACAAGTCTAGGAGGTTCAACATTTAAATAATATGGAAATAGTGGTTCCAAAAAGAGAACATATGGAAAGAAATAATCAATGAAATAATGCAAGAAAATTTCCAATAATGGAAGAACATTAGTTTCTAGTTTAAAAGAGCTTGCCAAACATGTAACACAATAGTTGAAAATAGGCCTCACCAAATCTGCTCACATATCATAAAATTTCCGAACATTCAGGAAGAAAAAGAAGACCCTATCTATAAGCTTTTATAAGTTTAAAAAAAAGTCACATCAGATTCAGAATCAGAAAGGCTTCAGTCTTCTCAATAACACTCATGTATAGCTGAGAGCCAGTTGCATGAGATCTTTGTAATTCTGAAGGAAATTGTGGAGTGAAATAAAGATATTTTCAGGCAAGCACTGTCTCAAAGATGCACTTCTCATGCACCATTTCTTATGAGTCTGTAGACGGATGTGCTTCACACCAAAATAGAGTATAGATCAAGAAAGTGACATAGGAATAAAAGAGCTTATGATGAAGACAAAAGATAAATGGAGGAAACCTGCAAATTATTCTGAAGGGTGATTCTAGGGAGGGCTGTGCCCCAAGCTTACAGGTTGACTGATTCAGACTGGAGTGGGTTGGGAAACTCTGAGAAGGGTTTCTTCAGGAAAACTAAACAGACAAAGATCCAGATGCGTCTGAATGTCTTAAGAGGAGATTATACCACTAATGAAGCTTTTGTTGATGGATTAAGGATGAGTACATAGACAATTCATCAAATTAAAGAGATAAATTTATTAACTCCAGAGAAAGCAAAAGTTGTGCAGGAAAAGACGAATACTCTTAGCTTACTACATGGCATCCCTGTGTCTGATGTTACGAAGTCACAAGATGTAAACAACTGTTGATCTCACTAAAATGATGAGTTAACTCTATAATGTCTGAAACAGAAAAATAAAGAAGGAATACAGGCATATTTTTGTAGACATGGAGGTGATAAAATAATCAGCTGAAGGTGTTGAAAGTGATTGCTTCTGGGAAGGGGAAAGGGGAGTGAGGAAATGTGTGTGATTAATTGGCTCTTTAACTTACGTAAATGTGTAAGTTTGATAAAACTAAAAATTGACAAGCAAAGGAAAAAGACAAAGGGATGAAGGGTGCAAGAAAGGAAGGGAGAAATGGGAGAAATGGAAAGAATGAAAGATAAGAGAAGGAAAAAAGGGTGCATAGATTCTTTATTCTGAGCAGATGACATTTTGACTGATACCTGGTCTTGATCATATACAGGACTCCGAACTTCAGGCAGCAAGGTTTTCAGAGCACACAATTTGATCTGCGACGTGTACATAGGCACATTTTCTCCTCCTGTCTTCACAACACTAATTGTAGGGTTTAGCTCACTCTCAGTCTGCCTGTAATAATTTATTAACAAACCAAAGGGATATCACAGGAAAATTTTTCCAATTCATGCTGGGCTGCGACAGACATGTCTGAGATGAGTTCATTTACACCAGTGCAGCTTTTGCCCAGCTGTTCAGACATTCATAATACATTGGGAGATCACAGCTGTGTTTGTAGAATTTATACTTCAGATTAAAGTAGAATTTAATAGCTATTTACAGCATATTTTAGAAGACAACCCTTTGATCTTCTCAAGTGTTATACACGTGTAGCTTTAGCTGCTATGTACAGGAAGGAGCAGGGCAGCTCTGTCAGAGAGTAAGAGGCAAACAACCTTTAAACTAGTGCTGATCTCCTGGTGTGACCAGATTTCAGTGGGTGGAGACTTGTAGGAACATGTGCACACTTCTTTTCCATTTTCTTTCTATTCTGCATTGCAGTGGACCCTGTTGGAATCACTGGGAATAACCTTTTCCCTTGACTAAGAGGGCTATGTGGGGGACCCAGAGGAGATAAGAGCCCCCACAGATGTGGGTTCTAGTTTCAGTGATGCCAGTCATCTGGGCAATTTACTTCACATCTCTAAGCCCCACTTTCCTTACCTACAGGATGAGAATTCCAACATTCTTTCAGTGGTTCTTGAGAGGATTATCTGAAATCATGTAAGTGAATAATACAGTTCAATGAACAATGAATGAAACTGTTATTACCCTATGAATTCCCTTGCCGATAACCTTGGCAACCACTGGCTCTGCTTCTTAAAAATGATGACCGCTTCAGGTGACAACATTTATAGTTTGAATTGGGATCCATCACACGCCTTTGAACTCGACCACCATAACAACTCTGAGGAAGAGAATGAGCAGGTAAAAGAGATGACCAGAGGGGTTAAATAACCTCCTCAAGGTCATCCAACTGGGAAGTAGTAAAGTGAAGATTTGAACCTGAATCATTCTGGTACTCCATTTAGGAATGCTCTCACTTGTGTACTATCAGGAGCAGTTTGAATTGTTCCTTACACTGAGTGGGAATCGGCCTTTCATTGACCTTAATCCCTTTCTTTGATGTGACAGTCTTTCAAGCATTTGAAAAAACAGCTACTCTGTCCTTCAATGCCCCTCTGACCTGCTGCTCAGTGGTTTGAAGCTAAGACTCAATTACCCCATTTGCAGGTCAAATACTAAGTGTCTTCCGGGCACCAGCATCCGTAAAGACATGAGCGTCCCGGGTCATTGGCAGAAGTCCCAGCCAAGGGTATTGGAAGCTTCGGGCGGCCTTGTGTGAATGGTGCAGGATGTTGGATGCTTAGATCCCTCAGAAGGCCTTGCCACAAAGCCCTTTGTGACAGCTTTTCTTACCAGCATTAGGCTTAGTTAGTCATCTTTACAAGCTTCTAGGAGGCTGGCCAGTGTGACGATTGGAGTAACCACCTAATAAAAAAGTGTTCAAGGCCCGTTTCCCTTGGCCAGACTGCTCCTGTTCTTAGGGCAGGCTACGCATTCCCACTTGATTAAATCAACAACGTGCATTTCATTCACATACAACAGTTTTCACGAACTGAAAACTGCATCCAAGTCTGCCAGTTTCATCTTCCTGTCCTGCCAGTTTCATTTGCTGTGCAGCCCTCAGTTGGGTGACCCCAATCCTCCATCTGTATGGGCTTGGAGGGCTGTGCGTCTTGGGGGCAGCAGGGAAGGGCAAGGGAGTTTTGCCATACTAATTAGTAAAGATCATCCTAAATGCAATACCGGTTAGAACAACATACCCTTGGAAATAAAACTGAACACAAAATAACCCAATTCAAATCCCAGGGAGAGTAAGGAGGCACAGGTTCTGGATGAGGAGGAGAAAATACAGACTCTGACAAATTACTTTGTGCTGCTCTGTGTCTCCTCCTGGGCCGAGAGGTCAGAGTGTCTGCTGGGTAGAGACGCTGGCTTTGAGTACATCTGTGTGGGCTTAGGATCCAATTCCCAGATGGAGATGGTCCAGATGGTGAGAGCAGCACATATGAGTGGGAGGGTTCAGTCCCTTGGAGAAGGAGTAAAATCATATTCCCAGATGGAGAGGTCAAGGCTGTGGGTATTTTTGGTGCCTTTCAGTAGGAGGACAACGTTATTCCCACACCTGATTGGCAATCTCTTTTGCCGTAATGGAATTTACATGTTGGCAAGGATGTCGTCACGTGACTGTGTTACAGAAATAAACCTCGGGGTGCTCGGCTTGTCTGTGACGTACGACTCCCTTCCCTGCAGGCAGACTTCCTTGTCTGCAGGGAGTGAGTGAGAAAAGCACTAGCTGGATAATTTTAGAGAAGAGAGCTGAATACGACTTCCTTTCTCCTCTTTGATAGAACACAGGAAAGAGGAACTGTTAACCTGTTAAAAGCGCATCTTATCCATACAGCTCAAGTCAACTTGTAAACCAATCAACAGAAGCGTGCTCCCAGCCAAGCAGTGCTGTTTACCATTTGTATAAACCTTAGCAAAGGGGCTAGCAGTAGAAAATATAACAAAGATTTAAATTTTTCATCGTATAATTTATATAATTTCCTGGAGGCAGAAACTTACTCAGGAACTCTTAAAAACTCTGTTTCCTGTTGGAATTCCAAATTCTGTTGGAAGTTTCAAATATTGTTGGAATTTTAAGCATATCAGTGAGAAATACCTAAAGTCCATCCTCTTAAACGTTTAATAAAATGAATCAGAAGTGAAGTGTGCAAGATAATTCCACTTTATCTTTTCTTAATGAAAACACTGCCACCAACTGGTTAATAAATGGTTTTGTCTACTTTTTCATTGACCGGAATAAGCAAAGTAGTTTTTTCTTCATTTAAAAAGGGATCCCAATTTCTATTAAAGGTAATTGTTTTCTCTTTTCATAAAAATTAATAGCACCTCATAATTGACTGTCATTCTTCAGTCATTTGCAGAGTAAAGATGGCCTGAAAAGGGCATATGCTTGCCATTCCCCAAGCAACGGTGGGCAGCGCTTTAGAGGGCACACCGATGGTTTCCAGGGGGATTTGTTGAATTTCACAATTTCAGCCTAGTGAACCACACAGCCAGGTTCATTAAGCTAATGGGGCAGTTGTCCTCATTTTTATAAAAGTAGGAAGAGTCCAGCTTAGACCACAGAACATATCTTTTAGCAGCCTCAAGATATGTGCATACTGGGTGGGTTAGTCCTTCGGTCCTTATTGAAAAGCAGTCCAGTTCTCTCTCTGCTTTTGTGCCGGATATGCTCCAGAGGACTTATGTTGACTTTAGAACTTTAAGTGACCTAAGCTGCCTTGAAGTGTTAAGGCACAGAGAAAAAAAAGAAAAAAGAAAAAGGAAAGGGAAGAATCAAAACAGCTACATCTGATAAACATAAAAAGAACTCAGGGCTTCTACCTGATCAGATTTTGTAAAATCTGAACCATCGTCTGGACACTCAGATGCATTCACCCAGGTCAAGTGTGGCACCAGGAGCTGAGCTGCTGTGCCTGTCACTTTGCTGGGAAGCATCCTTCACTGAGGAGGGAGGGAGCTGTGAGAGGAGCTCTTGTTCATGGGGAGCACAATCATGATGCTTACGCCAGGCTCAGTTCCAGGCACTGCCTCAAGAGGTCTGAGCTGAACCTTCAAGGTCAGCAGGTGAGGTCTCCAGGGGTGGGCGTGGGAAATATCCCTGAAAGGATCCACTAAATGTGGTGCCCCAGGTGAAGCCAGGTTGAAAGAAGAACCAAGAACAGATCTGTGGGGGGAAGATCACTGTGGGCTTGGGGTAGAAGGAGTGTGAACTGGGCCAGCAGCCCCTCTCAACCATGAGGACAGTAGAATGGGGAGGGGTGACCCAGGGGGACCCACATTCGAGAATCTAGCCACGGAATAGTTTTGGCTTTGTTTCCTTGAAGTTTGGTTTCATTTTTAGTCAGCCATGGCTGAAGTAACAATTCCTGAGCTGTTCCTGACTATGCTCCTTTAGCAGGATGTTGGTGGGTGGGGTCCAATCATTCCAAGATCTGCCAAATGACACAAAGCTGAACAATGTGTTGTGGCCTCCACACTTACTCCGCTATGAATTTCCTTTGAACAGAGCATGGGGTGGTACTTGTGTCGAGGAACAGGCATCAAGAGACTGGCAGCGCTGACTGCCTCCCACCCATTGGGTCCCCTCCTCCTCACCCCAGTACCAGCAGGATGGGCCCGGATGGCCAGGGCTGGGTAACCGCACTGACGTTCCAGAAATCTGCTTTCACTGAGGCACATCGAAAGCCTTGTAAGGAAGGCTACCCCACTCACCTCCAGCCTGGGAGTAGGTGGCCCCAGCCCCACTATGGGGTTGGGAAATGGGCTTATATTCAAACTTGTGTGTTCCTGCTCCCTCCACACCACACGGTGCAACAGAAGGGCATGGAGTCTGGGCCGTGACCCCAGGCCTGCTGGAGACCTTGGCCATCTCACTTGTCTTCTCTGAACCTCAGTTATCTCACATGGAAAATGAGGGCTTTGGGCTAGAATGATCTCTTGAGGACCTCAGCTGTTCTCACATTCTGAGGTTCCCCCAACCATGACTGTGTGCCTGTGTGGTACACACTCATCCACACACAGGGTGGTCACTATAGTAAGAGCTTGGTATGGGGAAGCTTGTAGCTGCATGGTTGTATCAACTGAATTTTCACACTAAAATTTGATTCCAGCTGTTTCAATGGAACACAGTCAGATAGAGGCAGTGGGGCCGTGGAGAGAGAGAGAAAGAGAGAGGTGGCACTCACTCATTCACTAGAGTCCCTTTTCTTCCAACGAATGAGGAAAATGGTAAGGATTCTCTGAATAAAAAGATTCATTTCTCAAAATGGCATTAATAAGAAAGGGGGAAGGATCATTAAGAGTTTAAAATATGAAGATAAAAAGCTCTCAAAGGTCCCTAAGCACCAACATTAAGCTGTAACATCATTTATTAACTACACGGTTTTGTAGGACTCGTCACAGTTAATATTTAACTCAGTTGAGTTCACAGGTATAAAAGTATTTATGCAGCACAATTACATTATTTAAGGGCAAGTGTCCATTTTAGGATATTTGAAATGCCTGGCAACACTGGAATTCTGCAGCAGTTAATGTTCAAATAAGGTGCAAAACAAATGTGTGGACTGGTAAGTTTCCCACAGGCCTTCAGATGATCCCCAGAAATAAAGTATAGAGAAATATTTTTATTAAAAAAGTCCATTCAAAAATATGCATTTTGATAGCACAGTGGGGTGAATGTAGTCAATAATAATTGTATATTTTAAAATAACTGAAAGAGTGTAATTGGATTGTTTGTAACTCAAAGGATAAATGTCTGAGGGGATGGACACCCCATTCTGCATGACATGCTTCTTTCACATTGCATGCCTGAATCCAACCATCTCACGTGCCTCATAAATATATACAGCTACTTGGTACCCACAAAAATTAAAAATTAAAAAAGAGAAAACCCGGTGCCATTAAATGTGAAATTACTCTGTGAAATATATGAAGACCTGTGCACCAAAGCAATCAACATTCAAGAAGACACAATAAAGAAAAACATTGTATTTAAAAAATAAAAGATGGCTTGCTAAGTTTTTTAAAGGACAATTTGCTTGAAACATTCTTGCTTGCCTACTGGGATTTTTGCCACCCTTTTCTCTTAACACCATGTCAGCCTGACACTTTAATAATATCCAGACCTCAAAGGATTCATGGTACTGGTTTTAGCAAGAGACGCGCTCGCTTACTAGACCCTCCCAGCTCCCCCTCTGGGATCCCAGGTCTTCCCCGGCCATGGGCCTCTGACTCTCCCTGTGGATTCTCCCAGACGTGGAAGGGTGACCTTGACCTCCCTAACGGGGCTCAGCATCAGCCTGGCTACTGCAGCTTCTCTTCTACTCGAGTCATCCAATCCTCCATTAAGAGGAATCTCCCAAAGCAAACACACCCAAACACTTCCCCGAAGAGCAGTTTCCCCAAATTGGATGCTCTTGGCCTTGCTGCATCATCCCATGACCTCAGCTTTCCGGCTCCAAGCCTGAGAAAAGCCGAAGCAGCCTCTCGCTGGGCGTCCTGTGGCCGGGGCCCCTGCACAGCCCTCCCTTCCGGGCGATGAAATGACCTCAGTCGTGCAAAAGGACCTTTTCTGATATCTGAGACCCACGGGGCTCCAATGGATGACCCAGCCTTGATCTGCAGAGACAGAGAACCAGTCCCCCAGGGCTGCCTCCCGTTGGGAGATTTTGATGAAAAGCTCCACATTTTCACCGGGTTTCCACTGGGCCTTTGCACGGTCTGTCTCCTGCTTCGTGCTCATTCCCTCAAGCCACATGATTTCAAGAAAGAAGTTCTGACTGGGATTTGAACGTCACCCAGTTGGCACAGAGAACCCTAGGGTGGAAGCAGATCAGAAGGGGGTTCGCCCCGAGCTCCCTGCCCTCCGCCCCGTCTCCCCCGGCCCCACACACCCTGCAGCAGAGCCTGTCAAGGGGGCCGCCAAGAAAACGGGGCAACTGGACTTTTTTCTATTTCATCTGCTTTTAAGGTTTAATTTTATTATGTTTTTAAATTCTAAGGGTAACACCCAATTAGAAAATGCTATCATTTTATTAAA
This sequence comes from Mandrillus leucophaeus, assembly GCF_000951045.1. Classification (NCBI taxonomy): domain Eukaryota; kingdom Metazoa; phylum Chordata; class Mammalia; order Primates; family Cercopithecidae; genus Mandrillus; species Mandrillus leucophaeus. The sequence continues at coordinate 2,232,802 of NW_012105997.1, read as the reverse complement.
GCATATTTGAAAATGTTTTCTTAATGAAGAGGAAGAGAACAACTCAGTGTAAGCCAGAGGTTTTGACATAAGGTAAATAACTGAGTCAATGAATTCTCAAGGATTTGTTGAACTCATACAATGTGCCTATGTTGTCGTCTTACTTATAGAGGCTTGTTTTAAGAAATTCTTCTATATACACTGTTTCCTTTCTAGTGCACTGCATTGCTAAACTCAAAAGTATTTTCAGATGTTGATGTTGCAAAAGTAAAATAAAAGAAAAAGAATATACTCAGCATAGAAAATTGGGAAATAGGGCAAAGTATAAACAAAAAAAAATCCCGTCACTATAGACAACCTCTTTTAACTTTTTAGTGGATTTTCTCCTAGATTTTCTCTCCACGTATTAAAAAATACGTTTTTAGAAAGTAACTACATATGTACGGCTTTTTCATTGTGATTTTTTTTACTTAACATAGCATAAGCATTTCCCATGTCATTAAATATTTAGCAAAACATGTTTAATATCTGCATATTCTGTTATATTACTACACTATATTTAATGTCTGCATAATATTCCATTATATTACCATACTATAATTTATTTACCCATTATCCTTTAATGCAAAAGCTCATTTGTTCGATAGAAACTGAGTTAGGTGCCATATGTTTTTGGGCATTTTGGTACTTTCTAAATTGTTAGCTTTACAAATTGTATAGTGTTGAGTATATTTTCCACACATCTTTGTGTATACCTTCAATTATTTTATTAGGACAAACTTCTTCAAAGCTCACTGTTGGATGAAAAAGAAATAACACATTTTTCTGCCAACTTTTTATTTGAAAAGTTTCAAACCTACAGAGAAGTAAAAAGAATAGTACAATGAAAAGTTCACTTAAATTCACCAAATGGGAACATTTTTCTCACTCCCTGTCTTCTCTCTCTCTCTCTCCCTCCCCCCACCCCCCCAACACACACTTTCTCTCTCTCTCTGTCTCTCCACACACACACACACACACTTTCTCTCTCTCTGTCTCTCTCTCTCTCTCCACACACACACACACACACATACACACTTTCTCTCTCTCTGTCTCTGTCTCTCTCTCCACACACACACACACTCTGTCTCTTTCTCTCTTTCCTGAATGACTTGAACCTTTAGAAAACAACTTGCAAACACCACAATATTTCACTCATTTCTAAACTCTTCCTCCTTCATCTCCATCTCCAAAGAAAGGACATTCTCTTAGATGTCCATGGTACCTTTACCACGCTCAAGAAATTTAACATGTGCTCCCTAATATTAACCAATATATAGGTCACTTTGATTTTTTTCCTACCTGTCCCAATAATGTCCTTTATAGCTGTTGGGTTTTGAAATGTTTTGTTTATACACTTGTTTGGCTTGGGATCCAATTGTTTTGCTCCCACATTGCACTTGGTTACCCCCACCCCCACAAATTTGTTGAGGTAGAATTTGCACTGAATAAAATTCAATCTTTTAGATGTATAATTCTATGAATTGTGACAAACTTATATAGTGATGCAACTACCTTGGTGGTAGTTTCAAGGTATAGAATTTTTCCATCACACCAAAAAGTTCACTCTAGCCCTTTCATAATCAATACTGTCGCTTTTCCCTTCTTACACCTGGGAACCATGGGTCTGGTTTCTATATGTAAAGTTTTCCTTTTTCCAGAATGTCATAGAAATGGAATTGTACAGTATGGTGATGAGTCCAACTGTTGAGTTTGACTTCTTTCAATTTGCATAATGCTTTTGAGAGTTATCTACGTTGTTGTATGTTTCAGTAGTTCATTTCTTTTTATTTCTGAGTAACATTTCATGCTCTAACAAAATTTGTCCATCCATTTGCCAGTCGATAGACATTGGAGTTGCTTTCAGTTTTTGGTGATGATGACTAAAGCTGCTATAAACATTTGTATGCAGGTTTTTGTGGACTACACTTCTTTTAGGTAAATATGTAAGATTGGAATTTCTGGGTATAATGCTAAAAGTATGTCTAGTTTCATGAAAGACTATCAAACTGCTTTTCAAAGTGGCTGCATCATTTTGCATTCCTCCAGTAATCCACTTGCTGTGAATCCTAGCCAGTATTTGAAATTGTTTGGGTTTTCTAAAGCTATTCTAAGAGGGTGTCATGGAACTTATTGTAATTCTAATTGGCAGTTGATGCCAACCATCTTTCCACATTCTAATTTGCTATCCGTGTATTTCTTTGATAAAGTGCCTGTATGTTCAAAACATTTGTTTGGGGCAGGGGGGATATTTGTTTTCTTATTATTGAACTTTAAGAGTACTTTATATATTCTGGTTTTCAGTTCTTTACCCATTATGTGTTTTGCAAATATGACTTCCCTGTCTGTGACTTGTCTTTTCATTTCCTTAATGGTGTCTTTCAAAGAGCAGAAGGTTTTCATTTTGATGAAGTCTGATTCTGATTCCCAGTTTTTTCTTTGTTGGTCATACTTTTGGTTGTATCCAAGAAATCTTTGCCTAAATCCAAATCACCAAGATATTCGCCTATGTTCTCTACTGGCAGTTTTATAATTTTGGTTTTTACATTCAAGACTAGCCACTTTGACTTACTTTTTGTATATGGTGTGAGGTATGAGTCAATGTTTATTGTTTTGCGTATAGATGTCAAATTATTCCAGCACTGTTTTTTGAAAAGAGCATTCTCTCTCCGTGGAACGACTCCGCTTTATAAACAAAAACAAAGATTGTATAAGGAGAGATGTAGATTCAAAATTATTTGATTTCATGATACCTTACATGTGAAACCACTGAAAATGGACAATTATAATTGATGAAGGCTACAGATGGAAGACTAAAAGCTAGATAATCCATTATTTTTAGCTGTCCATTTGCTTGATGAGAGTTTGGATTAAAAGGGCATTTAATTGCCAGTTCTTTAGTACCTAGAATTTAATGTTATGTAACAAAATTAATAAGTCTTTATGTATTTCTTGACCCTTCCAAAATATTTATGTTACTCTTTTGGCTTTTATAGATTAAAAGAAAGTTAATGTATAGAAAGTGCTCATTTCCCAGAAGAACTGTTAGACTTTAAGGAAATTTTTATACCCACAGGGCCTCTTTGCATTTCACCACACACCCTAGGAAATACCAGTTATTTCCTTCCAGCACAAAGGATAATTGGATGGAAACATTTTTACTCCTTTTGATCTTTTTTTACAGTTTTTATTTTTTTTAATTTTTTTCCCATTTTGGTTTTGTTTTCTCCCACCAATTTCCTATTGCCACTCAACAGCAGTGAATTCTATATTCTAATTTAGTGTTTAAGCTTCCTTTAACATGGAAAATAATCCTTTAAATATACCATAAAGAAAAATAGGAACCAAAGGTTTCCTTTATGCTTTGTTGTTTAGCAGATGAAATGCTGTAGCAGCGAGTCTACCAATTTCAAAAACCTAGGCTCAATTGGATTATTTTGTAGAGACGGGGTTTTGCCATGTTGCCCAGGCTGTTCTTGAACTCCTGGGCTCTACCTATGTCCACCTTGGCCTCCCAAAGTGTTGGGATTACAGGTGTGAGACACTGCACCCAGCCTAGGCTAAACTGGAAGAAGCTGTCTATGAGATTCTATATCCTGGCCCCTTCTCTTCCGTAACTTCTTAGCTCAGTATTTCAGAACTCCAGGCTGGCATCACTATTTTTTACTTTTCTACCACCTATGTGAGTGTGATTGCCCATGAGAGGAAACTGCAGTGCTGCCCAAGATGCTGCACAGTGCAAAGCATCAGGGCTTCCATGCATGCAATGACTGCACCTTCTGAGTGGGGGCCAAGTGTTTGTGCATATGGCAGACTGAAGAGGTCTCTCACCCTCTCTGTGTTTAACTGTTCCATAATGTTTACAAGCCCATGATATGGCTAAGGAAAGGGATAAAACAGGAAATAAGAGAGCCATACCCCATTCTCCTTGAGCTCAGGGCCTGGGGTGGGGAAGCCTGGCAACCACACCTCCTACAAGCCACATGATAGGGGAACCTGGGAACCTCAAGAGACATGGGAGAGAACCCCTGGTCAGTCCTTTATACTGCCTGTAAGACTATTTCTTGGTGAGGAAAGACGATTGATGATGTACTTTATTTTGCTGCCATTGCAGTAAATCTCATCACATGTAAATGAGTGACAGTCCCCAATGATTAATCATCCCTATGATAAATTGTCTTCATCCAGTTCCCAAGCTCATCTTCATTTCAGCAATCTTGTCATCTGCAATAAACATATTCCATTTCGCTTTGCAATTGTTGATTAAGAATGTTAAACATCTGTTAAAATAAACCAAATCGGTGAGCCATTCTTTATTGTTAGGATGAACAATGAATTCATTTCCCTTATCCAAGTGGTGCCTATTATTTTCCCTCCTTGAAAAAAAACATCCAACCATGAATTGGAAAACACTGACCAGTCCAAGTCAGCTAGTATCCACAAAGCAGGACAAACATTCAAGGCCACTTCCCATTTTATTAAAAATTGACCAAAAGTAAATAAAACCCACCACCTAATAGTAGCTTAACTCAAGACGTATGTAGCCCACAGCACAAGGAGTTGGCCATCTAGGGCTGATGCAGGGGCCTCCAGGAACCAGGCTGTCTCCATTCTTCTGTCTTTGCTTTCCACGGTGCTCATGGCAGACTTCATTGTCATGCTTGCCATCTCTTGTCACAACATGACCTCCATACCAAGCAGGGAGGCAAAAAAGGGAAGGCAGAGAGGTGAAGGTGCATCACTCAGCCATTTCTAGCTGCAAGGGAGTCTGGCAATGTGGATATTTTATCTGTGCTCTCTGTGCCTAAGGTGCCATCAGGATTCCATTATTGAGGAAAATGGGCAGAAGAGATGTTGGCTATGCAACTAGCAGACTCTGCCATAAACACAGAAGTCAAGAGACAAAGGTCTTGGAGTTGAGGTGTGCTTAATATGCTTCGAGTGTGCAATGGGTTGGAGCAGCTGCATCAGCATGACTCACAGCCGCTGATCCTAACAATTTTCATGCATCCCTGCTTTCACTTCTGAAAGGAAGCATCTCTGTCTCTTCGTTGGAGGATTGCCTCGGGCTGCTGTAGCACCTTGTTTATATACAGAGAAAAGAAAAGTGTCTGGGAATGCACATGCCCTCAGGATCAGCCCTTAACCAATAGTGTAAATGCCTCCATTCTCTTTACACTAACTGGAATATTTCTGACATGTGAATTACACATTTCTACAGTGTCCTGGGGTGGAGGTGGGGGTGTGGGTTTAAACCAAAGTTTCACTGCTCAAGCCTCAGCCTGGCATTGCCTTTGCTTGGTTTCCTTTCCTTCCTGGTACCACTTCCCCATCCCTCTACCACTTTTTCCAGGGATCACTTCCTAATAAACAACTTCCACAAACGTCACCTCAGGGGATGTTTCTCAGGAACCCAAACTGTCATAATTTCAAGCCCATCAGTGCCTCTGAATGCATATGTCTTCCCTAGTCAATCCTACCATAACTAAAAACACTCACACATTATTTAAAATTTGTGTGTTATTATCTAACCATCAGGTGCTTTTCATTATAATTAGTGTTTGTAGACATCATCATTAGAAACCTTGTAAACACAGATCAATATGATGGTCTTATCATTAACGTGTTTGTGATCAACCAACTGTAAGGTTAAAGCATTGAATTAAACTCAATATCTTAACCATTTATTTAAGCAAAAGGCAACTGTTAATCTGCACAAAATGCATTCTTACCATGCCATTTGAGAAGGCTGTTTTCCAGTGGGACTACTTATATTTGTTCCAAACTAGAATCAATCATACTGACAGGGTAGGTTGTCACCAACTTCTCTCTCATATTGCGAATTTCACCGTAAGTCATTTCTGAAACTGAGCTTGATGGAAGAGTCAAGCAACTTCTTATTTAAGGTTTTATTTACTTGTACTTTTCATTTATTGTTTCTAGTCAAAAGATCACTTTTTCTGGATTCAAAAAAAATTCTTACTCGTAAATACATACACCTGCTATGCACCCACAAAAATTAAAAATAAAATAAGGAATTTTTTCTGACCTCAAAAAAATTCTTAGATTTTCTTTAAAGCCAGCAGGTTGTTTTCAAACATTACATCATGATCTTGGTTTTGTATAATTTATTGTTCAGTTTTTTTGAACAGACGACAATAATATTTGAGCTTATTTGCATTGACACAGTGATAAAATTCATCTCTGAAATAACATTCTAAGAATACCTATGCGTTCTAGATCAGTGGCTGCTGCTGCTTTTAGCTGTGTTTGAAGTGCCTTCTGCAACGTCAGCTTCAGTGTCAGAACTGCACAGACAAAGACATGTCTGTCTTAATCCTCAGCAACTCCAGGAAACTCTAAATGTCTTCATCACCTGGCATATTTTTACTCATTTCAAGCTTAGGCTTCTAACTTCCCTTTTAAAAGTAATCTGTTTCAAGTTCCCAACTGAAAACATAATTTTAAAAATTATAATGGTTTAATTGGGAAAATGAACAACAGTACTAAGTCAGCAAAAGCCTGATTTGCAGTTCTTTTTGTCATGAGAATTCATTGCAGCTGGAACCAGGCAAAGTTGCATTTTGATAAACAAAATCTTGAGCCAACGTACAATGGCAGGAAGCTAAACTGACTTGTGTGGGCCGGTTTTATTTTCTATAATCAAACACTGGCTCAGGAAGTGACACATTCACTTTAAAAATGACTTCTGGTTCAAGATTTTGCACCGAGAACATATTTTTACTTCCTCAAAATAAACTTCCATAGACAGTTTTTTTTAAAGCACAAAAAGAAATAAATTCTTAAAAATTTACACCTCAAACTGGCAAATAATATCATGTATTGGCCTTTTGGCTAAGACCAAGTGTAAAATGGCAAGTGAAGAGCAAGGAACTCCTAAAACCCATCACTTCTTAGTTTTTTACGGTTATTAGGAGGCTCCTTGTGGCTGGCCCTTAACTAAGTCGTGTTTTTTGGTAAACAGATCATTGATGGAACATAACTTCTTCTAGAAAGTGAACTGATTGCCAAAAGCCCATGTCATTTTCTGAATTCAACAGCAGCCCATACGTGACGATTTCATGGCTTCTTAAACCTTCACTTTCAGTTCAACATGGGGCTCTGATCCATGCATTTGCCTCCCTCCAAGAGCGATCACACTAAATTGATAGGAGAAGGTCACACACTCACGGGGACAATTCAGTGGGCCAAAGACTTTGATGAACCTCTGGATGATCTAAGCCAGAAGGCTCCTACTTCAGATCACACTCAGGGAGCTGGAACCAAGGGGCAATGTGCTTCTCACAGCAGATAGCTCCAAGGTCAGTTAGGAGCTAGAGGAAGGGGCAGAGGTTCAAAGGCATGGGGCTTAGGGTGGGACCATCTGTGCGTAGGGTTGATCCCACTTTCTCCATGAGCCCTGCTGCACCCCACCTTCCAAATCACAAAATTGAGATTCCCTACCCTATCAAAAAAGAATCGCCAGTAGGGGAGGAGCCTGGCTTTAAACTCCAACTGAGCACCTACTAGTCAGGCACATGCTAAGCACAGGGGATAAGAAAAGCTGATTCTGATCACACTGGCTTCATCCTGTGCAGCTCTCTGTGGGCCCCTCCAGAGCTCCAAGCAGGCACAGTGGATTTCACAACTAGGAGCCACTGCCCACCCTCGATTTCAGAGTGGTAAACCACTGAAATACAGCAAGAGCGTCTCCAAACACGATCTATTTCTAATGAACCAATTGAGCCATCTGTTGGGTATCTTTTTAACCACTGCCAACCAGCCAAGAAGCTCTCTCTCCAAATTTATATATGTCAAGGGTGACTGGGCCATGCCAATCAGCAAAGAGCTCAGAAAACTTGACTCGCTTTAGAAAACTGAAGGACTCTTATAAAAGAAGTTTGTGCTCTGCCCATCTGTTTTGGGGGAACTTAAAACATCCCATAACATGAATAATGATTAACCAGGAACTTGTCACTAATTATGATTACACTGTTGGAATCCACTTTGATTTCCCCGTGTTTGAATTTATCGCACTGCCGTGCTCTGGTCTGTTCCACAGTCTTCAGTGAGCTCTCGGTCCTCACCGAAAGCTCTGTGTAAAGCAGGCAACGTGTTTCCCTCCCCACTGAGACTCAACTCCCAAACCACTCGGGTTTTCAGACAGCCTCTGAGATAATTTGGGCACCTCAGGACAAATCCAGAGGGATAAAGAAGGTCTACCTTCCTAGTGGCATCTTTGTATGCTAAAGAGACTTAAAATTTCTATTGCTGAACCTATGAAACGAACACAAAAACTGTGTTGCGCATATTCCCCTTGGCTCAGTTCCCAGAGAAATGTGTTGTGTCTTAACCTCCCTTGCTGGGGTTGGTTTGAAGATGGCCTAAGGCTGGTCTCACTTTGATCCTTTATGGCACTTAGTTTCCTGAAGTCCAGTGGGGCTCCAAGTCACTTAAGGAATGCCGTCAGATGGTATTAGAAAAGATGGGTTTCTTGTTTGTTTGCCTTGTTTTGTTTGTTTGCTCAGTGAGAGAAAGTAGAGTGTGTTTGGCGATTGTGTGTTTACAGAACAACCCAGTGGATGGGGAGATCTGATAACTGGGAGAGGGTGTGTGTGGAGCACTCCCTCCCGAGCGGTGAGGGAGGCCTGCAGTGCACCAGGGGGTGGTGCTGACTTCAGATGAGGCACAGATGGTTCATCCGTGGAGACGTGAATGGTCCTCCTGACAAGGAGTGTGCAACTGTGGAAATTAAACAACAGCACAAAGGTTGTGTCTTGCATGGTCTTGGCGGATGCTACATTTCCTCCTGATCTCCAGCTGCAGTGTTTGGTTGTGATTCTGATTTCTCCCTTGAGTTTTCTCAGGAGGTGCAGAGACTCCCTTGTATCTGATGTGGTGATGTAGAAGATGGTGGTGACCTTGCAACATGAGCCCAGCTTGTGTTGGTTTTTTGGTTTTCATTTATAATGAGTAAATGTTTTCTTCAGAGTAAATTTACAGAAGCTATGAGAAATATTATTCACGGCTAAAATATGGATGTTTTCCAATAAACAATTGGGAGGATGGAATTGCCATTCTCAAGGTGGGGAAGACCATAGGCAAAGCAAGTAAGGAGGAGGACGAGACCAGGAATTTTGCTTGTGGAAAAATTTAGTAAGAAGGCAACCTGAAAAAGCTACATACCTCATGGTTCTAACTACATTACATTCTAGAAATGGCAAAACTATGGAGACAGTAAAATGATTAGTGGTTGCCAGGGATCAGGGGAGCAGGGGATGAGTAGGTGGAGCCCAGGGGACTTTTAGGACAGTGAAACCAATCTATATGATTCTACAGTGGTGGATCCATGACATTATACATCTGTCAAAACCAGCAGAATGTATACCACCAAGAGCGAACCCTAATGTAAACTGTGGACACATAATGATGTGTCCATGTAGCTTGATCCATTGTAACAAATATAAAACCCTGGTAGAGGATGCTGATAATGGGGAGGGCTGTGTATTTGTCGGGGGATGGGAGTATGTAGTTGTATTAGTTCGTTTTCATACTGCTGTAAAGAACTGCCTGAGACTGGGTGATTTATAAAGGAAAGAAGTTTAATTGAGTCAAAGTTCAGCATGACTGGGGAGGCCTCAGGAAACTTACAATCATGGCAGAAGATGAAAGGGAAGCAAGACACCTTCTTCACGTGGCGGCAAGAGGGAGAAGTGCCGAGTGAAGGGGGAAGATCCCCTTATAAAACCATCAGATCTTGTGAGAACTCACTCACTGGCATGAGAACAGCATGGTGGGTGGGGGCGGGAAACTGCAGCCGTAATTCAATTACCTCCACCTGGGGTCTCCCTTGACATGTGGGATTGTGGGGATTATGGGGATCACAATTCAAGATGAGATTTGGGTGGGGACACAGAGCCTAACCTTATTAGTGGTAAATCTTCCTTCTATTCAATTTTTTTGTGAACCTAAAACTACTCTAAAAAAATAAAGTCTAATACAAAAAGAAAAAGGAGAGAAAGAAAGAAAATAAAAATATGCAGTCAATTATTTACTAAATTCAATTTTTTAAAATTTAGCAAATATATAACAAAAAATTATCCACATTAAAAAAGAAAGCCAAATAACTCAATATAAAAATAGGTATAAATATTTAACAGACAGTTCATTTATTTAAAAAAGGTAAAGGGGAAATAAACCAATGAAAAATTGGACCTTCATAATTAGAAAATTCTATATAAGACATTAATGGACATGCATTTCTCTCCCTATTTGATTGACTAAATTTAAAAAGGGGAGGGAGAGAGAATATCAAATGCTGGTGAGGATGTGGTAACTGGGCAATTTCACAGATTATTTCAGGAAATATTAATTGATAGGATATGTTTTGGAAGCTAGTTGGTGTTACTAAATTACCTGGGATAAAACGTCTTTACAGTAATTTTGATTTTCATGTTTTCTTGAACTCCTGTGAGCTAACTTTGCGAGAAGGAAAATTTTCTTTCAATTAGTTGCTCTGTTACTCAGATAGAGCCTACCTGCAGATAAAACACTAAGTTAAATTCTAAAAATAAATGTGAATCCTTTCTTTCCTTTGCCAGATTCATTTCTACTGAATAAGTCATTGGGACGTCAGAGAAACTCAGTGGCTGGAGGGGATTGTAATATTGTCCATTACAATCCAGAAATGGCACCTTCTCGAACCTCCCACAGTTGGTCAAGAGGGCTTTGCAAGCGGGCACAGAAGCAAATGAGGTTTGGAGTTAAGTCTGGAAGCAATCACTGTCTGCTGCTGCTGCTGCTGCTGCTGCTCCTGCTGCTGACAGGTCGAGAGGAGGTGGGTGTCTAATCATTGTGAAGTAGAGACAGCCCTTCCCCATGCAGCACTAGGAAAGATTCTAAATTGCCCCGTTCCCCACAAGCCATTTTCATTAGATAGGTGTTTAATTCTCCTAGTGGGGATGTGACCTTGGCGGTCTTATACAGCCCAGGGTGTGCAGGCAGAGTTCCTGCAGTGAGACTTTAAGTTCTGTGTCATCCCTGGATCTCTAGACTTATTACAATGTCTGCTGTAGAAATCACAGAGGCGTAAAGAAGTCACTAAACTAATTTCTAATAAATAAATGGACGGATGGGTGGATGGATGGATGGACAGATGATACCATCAAAAGACAGAATGAATTTTTCACTGCACAGCAAAATTGGTTTTAAATAGCCCAAAGAAAAAACCAACTCCAAAGAAGTGTTGAAGGACCAATGCTTAGGGAAAAACAAACAAACAAACAAACAAACAAATAAAACCCAAAACAAAACAACAACAAAACCCAGGTAAGTAACCAATTAAAAGAGGACCCTACCAGAGTCTTTTGATAACTGAAACAGCTCAAGCATAAAAGTGTTTTTGCATTGAGAATGTGTCTGTGAACCAGTATTTCCCGTATTCTGCAGATTTCATTATGAAGGCATTTCTTATTTTTAAATAACCGGATAAAACAAAAAGATTTTATTTTGACTTCTCAGACTCCTAACTTGTTTTCAGAAAAGTGCTGGCAATGGCTATTTTAATTCTTATTATTTTACAAAAGAAAGCAAGCTGAATTTGGAGGTTATCTTGAAGCAAATGACATTTCTTTCCTGGCCTTATTAGTTAGATGATGCATCTAGTGTCCCATGTGTGAGGCAAATTCAGTGTAAAGGCTGATTGAAAATGCTTCCTGTATCGTTAACCACATGCCCTTTCTCACTGCCTGTGGTGATACTTACAGGGCACAAATGAATGATGTGTGAGCAATTCCTAGAAACATTGCCCTTCTCTGAGATTTACAACTCTGAACCTTCAGTAGAAATTTGTGGAGCAAAGTCTACCCAAACTTTGCAGAATCAAATTTTTACAATGTTAGTATAAATAAAAAGAGACTCGAGTGAAAATAAGTAGGCAGCTTTGGTTTCTTCCCTCCTTTTCCAAAATAAATGGTCTTGCAAAGGAAAACTCAAAGTATTAAAGCCAAAATAAGATATTCTTGTCTCTGGTCTTGGAAATTGTTTGTTTGATAAAAGAGCATAGAGAGAGGAAATGGATAGGGTGAAGGCTTTGCAAAAGGTGGGTGTTAAATAAGCATATGTTTGTTAGACTTGAAAATATTTTTTGGACCCCTTTTAAACAAAGGATTTTTAAAACTAAATTTTAGGATCTTTGTTTTTATCAAAGTTGTGGAAATTAAACTTTCTCTTCTCCAAATTAGGGAAATATTCAGGCTAACGTGTGAAGCATGCAAAGTGGAGAATGCCTGGTACAAAGATTTTCACTGGAGTTGAAAGCTTGGGATAGAAAATAAAGCCTCAGCTGACAAAGACTATGGAGTGGGGGAAGAGGTGTGTGTGGGCGCTTCCAATCTTCCTGTTCCAGGTGGAAGTTCAGAACATTTGGTCACCTCAAAGGAGTGCAGCATATCATGTATGTGACAATCACCCTATATTTCAATGTACAGTTTTTGGTCCCAAGTCAAAACATTCTACCACACATGTAACTTTAAAATTTACCTTTGACAAGAACTAAAAGTAGATCTACCATTCCATTCATCAATCCCCTACTGGGTATCTACCCAAAATTTAAAAAAAAAAAATCACTATATCAAAGAGAAAGCTGTGTGTGCATGTTCATCACGGCAGAGTTCACAATTGCAAATATATGGAATCACCTAAGTACCCATCAATTGATGAGTGGACATAGAAAATGTGATATATATATGTCTCACAGAATATTACTGAGCCATAAAAATGAGCACAATAAGGTCTTTTGCAGCAACTTGGATGGAACTGGAGGCCATTATCGTAAGTGAAGTAACTCTGGAATGGAAAACCAAGCATCACATATCTCATAGGTGAGAGCTAAGCTGTGGTATGCAGAGGCATACAGAGTGGTATAATGAACATCGGAGACTCAGAAGGAAAGGGTGGGCATGGGGTGAAGGATGAGAAATTACTGATTGGGTACGATGTACGCTATTTGCATGACCAGGACACTAAAAGCCTAGACTTCACCATGATAAAATTCATCCATGTAAACCAAACTCCCTGAACCCCTAAAGGTATTGAAATAAAAAATTTATCTTTGATAAATCATGCTTTTTCTTACAAAATCAATTGAAAGTAAACAAAATGTATGCATCTTTTGCTAAATGGAAAGAAGCCAGACAGATTATAAATAACATTCAAGATTATATTAAAATTAATTTGATAGTTCAACTATCAATTAATAATATACTATCAAAGCCAAAAATGTTTCACAATGTAAAATATGTTTAAGGTAATATATTTATAAAAACATTACGCTGGGCGCGGTGGCTCACGCCTGTAATCCCAGCACTTTGGGAGGCCGAGGCAGGCGGATCACAAGGTCAGAAGATCCAGACCATCCTGGCTAACACAGTGAAACCCCGTCTCTACTAAAAATACAAAAAATGAGCTGGGCGTGGTGGTGGGCGCCTGTAGTCCCAGCTACTCGGGAGGCTGAGGTGGGAGAATGGCATGAACCTGGGAGGTGGAGCTTGCAGTGAGTGGAGATCGTGCCACTGTACTCCAGCCTGGGCAACAAAGCGAGACTCCGTCTCAAAAAAAACCCAGAAAAAACCCCCCCAAAAATTAAATGATTATATCCTTAAGCGGTTTCATATGACTATGTATTTTTGAGAATGACTTCAATGAGTGAAGATTGTCAGGAAATTTTATGCCAGAGAGAACTGGCAAGGAGAGGATTTTCTTGTGTCTGGTCTGGGCCAAGCCTCAATTCCACATCACCCCTTTCTCTCTGCACCGCACCCCATTCCTGTCTCAGTCTGCCTCATCTGCTGGGGTCTTCAGAGGGCAGAGTCTGGGGTTGGCTCATCAAAAAGCAGATGTACCATTTCTTAATTCATTGTAAACATTATAAGCAAGGACATTCCTAACATAGATGCAGTTTAAAAACATAACTTTTGGAAAAACAAAATATTTGCTATTCAATGTAGGCTAAAAAAATACATATTGGTTATCAGTCTCTTTAGTTACTTAAGGAGTGAACCCACTTTAGGTTCTTTGTCGTAAGCCCCTTTTGTACTAAATTTTCTCTTTTATACCAGAGAAAAAATGGTAGCTACTGTTCAGGACAACTCTTCAATAAAAGCGCCCACCACTAATTGTGTGGCACTTCAAATTGTAGGAGGGGAAATATTCTACAATTAATAATTGCTTCAAATGGAAGACCCCCTTAAGAGTGACGAATGATTTCCATATCTATTCATGTATTTTTCTTTCTCTCAAAGTCAATAAAGCTGTGTTCATGCTGGACATGTGGAATTGCTTCATCCCTGCACCTGTTTATTGCACATCACTGACAATTCTTAAAATACCAAAGGTTTTCCTTTGTCTCACTGCCGTGTGGAAAGTGAATTTTCTAAATGAAAATTGATCACATTGTTGGTTATAAGTATAAGCAAACAGTTTAAACAAATCTATTGTCTCTGTGTGTGTGTGTGTGCAAGTGTGTGTGTGTGTGTGTTTAGCCACAAGACTAGAAACACTGAGATTATTTGGTGCAAGGCTCCATAACATGGTGCTTTCTCCACCACACCCTTGTGGAAAATCTGCATCTGTGTTAACTACTAGAACAGCAGGAAAGCTAGCTTGCATTCCTGAAGACCAAGTTGAGCAAGAGAATTAGAAAATTAAGCTTTCGTCTCAATTTTTATTGCAGAATTAGATCTTTATGTGTTTTTTTAGACACCTTTTTTGTTTCTTTTTTTATTTTGTTTTAAGTTCTGAGATACATGTGCAGAATGTACAGGTTTGTTACATAGGTGTACAGGTTTGTTATATAAGTATACATATATCATGGTGGTTTGCTGCACCCATCAACCCATCATCTAGGTTTTAAACCCCACATGCGTTCGATATTTGTCCTAAGGCTCTACCTCCTCCGGCCCCAGCCCTCTGACAGGCCCCAGTGTGTGATGTTCCCCTCCCTGTGTCCATGTGTTCTCATTGTTTAACTCCCACTTATGAGTGAGAACATGCGGTGTTTGGTTTTCTGTTCCTGTGTTAGTTTGCCGAGAAGGATGGCTTACAGCTTCATCCATGTCCCTGCAAAGGACATGAACTCATCCTTTTTTATGGCTGCATGGTATTCCATGGTGTATATGAGCCACATTTTCTTTATCCAGTCTATCATTGATGGACGTTTGAGTTGGTTCCAAGTCTTTGCTATTGTAAACAGTGCTGCAGTAAACATACGTGTGCATGTGTCTTTATAGTAGAATGATTTATAATCCTTTGGGTATGTACCCAGTAGTGGGATTGCTGGGTCAAATGGTGTTTCTGGTTCTAGATCCTTGAAGAATCGCCACACTGTCTTCCACAATGGTTGAACTAATTTACATTCCCTCCAACAGTGTAAAAGCGTTCCTATTTCTCCACAGCCTCGCCAACATCTGTTGTTTCCTGACTTTTTAATGATCACCGTTCTAACTGGCATGAGATGGTATTAGATACCATTTTTCTATTTTGCCTCAAGATGAAGTGTCTGAATTATCAGTAAAGTAAAATGAAGACTGAGTGATATTTTGAAGACTAAAGGTAACTGTTAAATGAACAGAAGATAAATAAAAACATAACATCACTAAACAAGGCTTTGTCTGTATCCAAGTCACCATTTCCTGGATGGAGCAGTCCTCAGGGGCACGTGGGTTCTGGTACTGGGGCTCCATCTCCAGCTGGACTACCCAGGGCACACTTCTCCTTGATTGCACCCTACACTGCCTTCGTATATTAGATGAAGATGCTAATACCTAACCTAGGGGCTGTCATGACGTTTAAACAAAATTGCTTAGCACAGAGCCAGTTCTATAGTAAGTTCTCAATAATGATAGTTAATTCTTGAACTCCTGGCCTCAAGTGATCCTCCTGCCTCAGCCTCCCAAAGTGCCGAGATTACAGGTGTGAGCCGCTACGTCTGGCTGCAGTAATGACAGTTGATTCTATTGATAAGACTGCTCAAGCAAGCAAAGCGTGTCCATGTTACAGGAAGCAAAGTTGTGAAGAGGATTCCTGAGCCATACTTCTATCCCAAGACCAGAAGTGGGCTTTGAGGATACTATGTTACGTGTTTTCCACGGATAAACTTTGGATGGACTTAAGTACTAATTTAAGTGATTCACACCAGCCCATGTATTTCCTTAATCTGCCAGACAGAAGGTTCCCTCTTTACAAAAGGACAAAATTCTGTGTTTCAGATACATTTTTATACAAGAAAAAGGCAAAAGAGAAGGGAGATAGAGTCTGGATACAACATTGTGTTGTTCAGTTAGAATGGGAGCCAGGAAGTTGGGTTTTGTCAATTATTCAATTGGGCAATTGAAAAAAATCTACTGTGTGAACACAGCTTCAAAACCACCACCGGGTGCAAAGTGCATTTCAAGCAATTCAGGAGGGTGTGTTATGGGTGGGAGAGAGAGATACATTGTTTCCTTTTAAGAAGCTTAGCTGATCAATCTGGAAGGGGTCTTAGCAAAGTGTGCATCCCAATGCTGAGTAAAGAGGAAGCTCTGGTGGGATTCTCACCTTGGAAGGTGCTGATCCGGTAACTGATCCATTTGGAAGGAATGGGGCAGGGATCCTTCCATGACCTTCTTTAGATGGGGCCCCTTGCTCTATTTCTTCATCCTTTTCTGTGTTTGAGCTGAAAAGAAGGAAAGTTGTAGGACTTGAGGTCTTTGCATGCTTTAGGCAGACAGCCCCAGGAAAGGGTGCTCCCCACGAAAGTAGTTTTGATAGACAGGAAGGCAATCTTGCTGCAATGGAGAAGGAGAAATTCCCACAGCTCTGGTTCCTCACTTCACTGCTGGGCTTTTGGCTACCTGATGTACACAAGGAAGAAACTGAAGATTTTTTTGCAGGTCAGAATGGGGGAAACCAAAGCCATGTTAAATGGTAATAGGGGGCATCCGGAAAACATGGAAGAGGATGTAACAGACACATCCTATTTGCATAGCTTTTAAATGTTGCCGCATATGGCATTTCTTCGCTTATGACTGGACCGACAAAGACATTGAGCCAATTGCATGTTTAAATGCAGGGGCAACATGTGTTGTTTTTATTTGCTTGGCATGGGTTGTGCATGCCCCTTCTTCTGGTAACAATGCTAACTACCCCTCACCCACTCAGCCTGATTACTCTCTGCCTTGCCATGGAGTGGATGTTAAACTCAGGTCTGGTAAATCCTAATTTCCAAATGCCAGCAAAGTGACTGCCCAGGTTTGGGCACATGGCCAAGGCAGCCCACTCCAAGTTCTGCCATAGGAATTGGCAGGGAGAAGCTGGCTGGCTATAAGAATGTGACCACAGCCGCTGGGGTCCATGTCCCCGCCACCTGGAGGAGCCTGAGAGGTGAGAACAACACAGGGACAGAGACCCCATGGAGACAAGGAGAGATGGACAGAGAAAGCGGAACCTGATGGTTGAATTTGAACCTCTGGATCAGTGGTGCCTGAGACCTTCTCCAGCCCATCCTTCCCAATTATATTGGCCAATAAATCCTGCTTTTTGCTTAAGTTAATTTTATTTGGGACTCCTCATGATCATAAATTGCCATTTTAATAGTTATATTCACACATGTACAGCCTATTTCTACTCCTTTCAATTATTCAGTTCTGTCAGGTCTTGCCACTGGTTCTACACATTATTAACCAAGGCCTTCATTTAACTGTGAAAGCAGCCATTGGAATGATGGCTGGAGAGAGGGCTCCTCCAGGGCTGCCTTTCAACATTAAAACTGACTATATTCATGACATGAAATATCTCTCAGGGATTTCTACTTTTGAAAACAGAAACATTAAAAAAGATTAAGCAATTTAATATGTTTTGGAATTCCTCTTTTGTGATTTAGAAAGCACACCAGCACCTATTTCATTTGTGTTTTTTAAAGGAGGCTAAGGGTGCATCTCACCCAGTCAGAAAGGCAAAGGAAGAGTAAGCCAAGGTCATCACCATCGGGCTGGAAAGCGAGACACTGATGGGAAGTAGCGAGTAAGGTCACATGGTTCTGACATGAATGATTCCAACAGCAACAGCTACATAAAGGAGTGTCCAGAGGCAGGAGCCAGCCTGGGCACAGGGACTGGTGGTGGCTGATTGGAGGAAGAAGACAGGAGCTGGTGCCTGAAGAGTTGAGCCTTTGCCTATCAGTCATCATTGATGGACTGGAAGGAGAAGAATCCTCGTGGAGGTGAAGGGAGGAGCAGGAAACAAAGCATCTGGACTCAAACATGAGCCAGTGATCTTCTCCGCCCAGGGAGGAATGATGGCTCAAGTGGATTCTTATGCTGGGAAAAAATTGAAGTTAAGGCTGCAGAGAACACAGGGGATGGGAAGGGCAGGAATTTGGACATTATCCTGTAAACAGACAGTGGGAATCGAAGGTGCCTGGTTGTTTCTGAGCCAGGAAGTAAAGCAGTACTGATGACGATTGCTCATCCCAATGTTATGTGCACGTCACTCTCTGCCAGGGTCTAGGGCTGTCTTAGTGTGAGTGGAAAAACAAGGGCAACTGCGAGACTCTGCAGAGATACTGAAGAGGCTTTTCTGAGAGACCACATTCTGAGTGAAGAAGGACGAAGATATGATCAACAAGGTCTTAGCTACAAAGCCACAGTCACAGGTGCGGGGGGTCCTCAGCAGGGTAGTGGTTGTTCTCCACTCTGCCCCAGCACCTTGATGCAGGTCCAGATATAGGAAGAAAGGGAACTGTAGCTAAACACTGAAAGGAGCTTCTCCCAAACTCCGCACCATATCAAGCCCTGAGCATCCTTGCCACGGCACACTCCAAGTGGAGGTAGCATGCAAGGAAGAGCAGATCTTCCCTACCCTTGCCATGAGAGCCTGAGCAAGGGCTCAGGGTATCATCACCTTGGGGGGAACTGCTGCACCTTGCAGAGCAGCCAGGCTGCTCTGTATCTGAGATATGTAGACTGCCTTGCACACATGTGGGCAGCACTTCACACTTACAGACTGCGGGTGGGACAGGTCATCTTCAATCCTCACTGCAATCCTCCACTGAACCAGGGACGAGGCCCTGTCCAGGGTGCTGACAAAGGCAGTGGCAAGGAAGTGGATTGAAGGGCACTGAGAAGGAAGGACAGCCATCCCATTACTGGGTATATACCCAAGGGATTATAAATCATGCTGCTATAAAGACACATGCACACGTATGTTTATTGTGGCACTAGTCACAATATCAAAGACTTGGAACCAACCCAAATGTCCATCAGTGATAGACTGTATTAAGAAAATGTGGCACATATACACCATGGAATACTATGCAGCCATAAAAAAGGATGAGTTCGTGTCCTTTGTAGGGACGTGGATGAAGCTGGAAACCATCATTCTCAGAAAACTATCACAAGGACAAAAAACCAAACACCACATGTTCTCACTCATAGGTGGGAACTGAACAATGAGAACACTTGGTCACAGGAATATGACACACCAGGACCTGTCGTGGGGTGGGGGGAAGGGGAGGGATAGCATTAGGAGATATGCCTAATGTAAATGATGAGTTAACCGGTGCAGCACACCAACATGGCACATGTATACCTATGTAACAAACCTGCACATTGTGCACATGTACCCTAGAAACTTAAAGTACAATAAAAAGTAAATAAATAACAAAATAACATATGGTAGTATTAAAAAAAAGAAAAGAAGGTGATGGCTGACTGTGTGGGGGATAAAGGAAAGGAAGGAGTCAGGGGAGAACCCACATTTGGAGCCAGAAGAACACTCAGTGGCTCAGGAATCATTACCAGGGTCAGGTATGATGATTGCACTTGGGGAAATTGAGTGATGTGCTGCTAAGGTCCCCTGTGTGACTGAATGGCATAACAAAGTTGATTATCAGCTTTGATCATCTGAGCCCTCTCCTCTACAATTTGGAGAACTTATTTGCCTGTCGTAGAGTTATCCATCATTCCTCCTCCCTTGCATTCAGTCTTTTAAAAGCATACTATACACTACACCAGACATATACCACTGTACACTCTAGCACCAGATTAACTCACATGGTAGGAAGGCCTGACCTCATCTTTCACCTCTGTTTTTGCTGTTTGCTTCCTTCTTACTACTGCCGCGGACCAGAGCGCAGCCCCAGTGCCAGGGTGTGCAGCCTCTCATCCGAGGATGTCTCTGATTCAGTGTCACCAGGCTCTCTTTTAACTGCCACTTTCTGTGTTGCCCTTAAATTCAATTATTCAAACATTTCCAATTGTGTGCTTCTGCAGTACAGACTTAAACTCATAAATAAGCTGTATCTGCCTTTCCTCATTACTACTCCTGCCCACAAATTTGCTCAGCTTCTTTTATAATATCATTTTTTTTCTTTCAAGAGGTGATCTGTTTTTGCCTCATTTGCACAGACTGAATTCTCTTAACTCATTCTTCCCTCTTCTTTAACATCAGGCCTGGTGAAGATGAAGGCCTTTATACTGTGTGGAATGGGATCATAAAATAAAGAGTAGGCATCTCTCTCGAGAGTTGTATGAACTCCTCGGTCCTCTTCCTTCCTTTTTCTCATTGTCCTCACTCCCTCTGTCCCCTGCCCCTCTCTTCACCCAACTGTCCTCTCATCCTGCAGCCATTTGGAACCTCATGAGGAGCAGGCTGGAAACAATACACTAAATGATCTCATAATCAACTTGCAGGAACTGTCTGCCTGGATTAACAAATGTTCTCAATTCCTCTCTGGAACTTGGAGCCTGACACTCAGGGCAGATCCTGGTTTCATGGGGGCACGGAGCTTCAACAATATGGGATACTACTTTAAGAAAAGGAATGCAGAATCATAAACACATAAAAAGTATGGGAGTAAATGTTTATTTAAAATGAAAAAAAGCCACAACTAATTCCAAATTTTAAAAAGTTGAAAAATCCATAAACATTACAAAATCTAGAGAAAATAACATACTTTCCCACGAGTTTGGCTGCGCATGCTGATAAATTTTTACCCGAAAATCATTTCGCAATGTCATTTTCTCTAAAGCTATGCTGTCCAAGAGAAATATGCAAACCCCAAATGTGAGCCACGTTTATTATTTCAAATTTTCTAGTGAACACATTTAAAAAAGTAAAACAGAAATACATGAAAGTAATTGTGGTTATGTATTTTATTAACCCAATATAGCCAAATATTATAACATGAGCATATAATTAGCACAAAATATGTGAATGTGGAACGTTACATTCTTTTTTTCTTAGTAAGTCTTTAAAATCTGGTGTGCGTTTTATACTCACATCACCTCTGAATGTGCACTGGCCACATTTCAAATGCTCGGTAGTCACAAGTGGCTAGTGGCCACCATATTGGACTGAGCAGCTCTATCTAGACTAGGCAGATAATCCGGTCTTCCTTCTGCCAGGGTGGACCAAAATTTTTTTTTTTATTACTGGCAACTTAGGAAAGTTCCTTTTAGCTTCTCAAACTCATGAAATATCTAGGATTATAGTTGTATGTGGAAAAACTTCTATGAAGTGTTTTACATATGAGTTGTAAAATTTCAGGGCACTTGACGTTATCTTCTGCAGGGGTTAATTTTAAACGCTTTTTAAATTGAAGACCTTCGTTAACCAATTTGGTGTCAATATTCACATTGTAGTGGCTTTTTTTGGTCTTATCTTTGATGTCAGTGTTCCACGACAAATATGCAGGAAATTTGAAAAGAACCTGTATAGATGTGCTTGGACATGTGAATTTACATGGATGATGTGTAGGGAGGTAGAAGGAGACAGGATAAGATTAGAAAAGTGTGCTGGACTCAGCTAGGGAGGTGAGAAAGGCTGTCGGCTGCTAGTGAGAGGCTACGGAGAGGTTCTCCCGCCTTTAGGTTAAGGGATCAATGCTGGTGGATATAGCACTGTACTGGATATATTTCTCCACGGATCTTTAATATTTCTGCACACTTTCTCAGCAAAGTAACTGATGGCTGGTCAGAGGGGACATGTGTTTCCTGGTCAGGATAGTAAAAATAATGTTTTCTTCTTGGTAAAGGTTGGAAAAGTTTGCTAGTAGTCTCTTATAAGGGATGCATCTCCTAAACTGGGTGATCTTCAGCTGTGATGCAGACTCACTCTGTGCACAGCATCCACTCGGGCCACTCTGTGTCACCCGTATGAACCCTTGGGAGCAAAATGAACTGATAGGAACATGAGTTCATGCTGTCTGCTCTGCAATGAATACTGAAGTCCTTTGTCTCTGGCCCAGGAGTCTCATGTCTTCTACCAACATCCATGAAACCGGGAGGTTCATTTGTGAGCTTACAAGTAGAGTAAAGCCTCAGATCCCTCATAATTCCTGACACACTATCAGCATAAGAAAGGCCTTACAGTGTAGTGGTGTGATTTTTAGCATGCGAGAACTTCAAACCTGGTTACAGATCTAACTGTGTTTTGCTGGCTTAAAATTGTGGCTGTAATAACTTTATTACACATGAAAGCCATTACAAATCACATGTTCCAGCAAACCCAAGTTAAATGTACCCGCAACTCAGCTTCCCTGAGCCAACCCCAAAATTGCTATCAGCCACTCCACATCACCTGGAGTGAAGAGAAACGAGTAGAAATCAGCAGTGGTCTAAGCTGATTGGAGCATATTTGACTCAGGCAAATTTCATGTGGTGAACACATTTGTAGACTCTTCCCGTGGCCTGAGGGGGCCCTTGCAGGTAACGTAAGCTCATAGCAACATGCAGACAGTCATGCTTCCTGAATCCTTCTCCCCACAGATGACAGGCTCCAGAACATTCCTCCTCTACCAGCTGATCTGTCAGCTCACCAAGGATCAGTTGTGTCTGCTCCCAAGTCGATTTATGCCAGTTCCTTTAAGTTTTTATGATCATGTTGCAAACTGTTGAAATGCAAATGCACAATTAGTTGTGGGTTTTATGAAAACCAAATTGGAAAAGACAAGTCATTCAAAAACTTGCTGTAAAAAAGAAGTGTACAGGAGAACATTGTAAAAGTTTAAGAAAAAACAGGAACTTGTAGAATTTTAGTTGCAAAGTTTCTTCCAGCTACTATCCCTCTCAGCTTACAAATCTCAGAAGTCAACAGTCCAAATCAAAACCACCTACAAAACAACCACTCTAATAATGATTTTCTTTTTTCCTGTCTTCATACTTTTTATTTTTCTTTCAATATAGAAATGCCTGGTCAGGGTAAAATGGTCTTCACTGGAATGTACTGACTTTCCTCAAAAAAATTTATTAAAACCCTGGCAAGGTTGATCTGCATCAGAGACGGCTATGACTACTGAGTTTTACTACAACAGCATTAGGGTCAACCAATCTATTGCAAAGCCTTTGGGCATAATGTATTCTCCTTGGTCCCCCCACTTACTTATCACAGTACCTATATTCATACATATATTCATTTTCCCTTGCTACTGTAATGAATTTAACACGAATTAGTGGCTTAAACAAACAAATTTATTATTTTACAGTTCCATAGGACAGAAGTTCAACATTGGGAAATCCTGCCATTTGTGGCAACATGGATGGACCCGGAATGCATTATGCTATGTGAAATAAGCCAGACACACAAAGATAGATACTTTATGTTATCATGTATATGTGGAACCTAAAAAAAAAAAAAAACAGATAAACTTATAGAAACACAGCCTAGAATGGTGGTTGTGGGATGGGGGAAGTGGGAAGATGTTGGTTTAAGATGCAGACTTTCAGGTATAATATCGGCAAGTTCTGGAGTTCTCACACAGTCTGGAGACTGTCGTTAACAATGCTGTATTGTGTACTTGAAATTTGCTAAGAGACTAGACCTCAAGGGTTCGCTCCTCCCGGCAAAAGGTAACTATGTGAGGCGATGACTGATAATGGACTTGATTGTGGTAGTTATTTCACAATGTCCACATATGTCAAATCATCACATTGTACACTTTAAGTATATACAATTTTATTTGTTAATTATAATTCAATAGAGCCGAAAAAAAAAAAAAGAAGCTTGACGTTGGTCTCCTGGGCTAAAATCAAGGTGCAAGCGGGTCTCGGTTCAGTTCTGGAGGCTCTGCAGGAGAATTCCTTCCCCTGCCCTTTCTGTTTCTGGGGGCTGCCCACATTGCTTAGCTCATGGCCCCTTCCTCTACCTTCAAAGCTAGCATCATCATCTCTCTCTGCCCCTCTCTCATTCCATATCACCTCTCCAACTTACTCTCTTTTTCTGGCTCCCTCTTTCACTTTTAAGGACCCTTCTGATTACACTGGGCCCACCTGGATAATTCAAGGTAATCTCTCCACCTTGGGGTCAACCAATTCATAAGCTTAATTCCCTCTGCAACCTTAAGTCTTTCTTGCCAGGTAGCATGACACATTCACAGGTTAGAGCATGAACATTTTTACAGGCCATTATTCTACCTATCACCACACACAATTTTGCAGAGAGTGACCTTTATTGTTTTTCAATATAACTTCCACTCCACCCTGGCCTGCTGAAGGCTTCTTCTATCAAAAGCAGCAGGCCTGAGAGCCTGGGAAGAGAATGTCAAGGTGGTCCTTAGAGCAACACTTAGCACACAGACATCCTAGTTCAAGGCTGGCCTGATGTGCTGGGGGTGTTAGGGGTGAGTAGGAGAGACCATTCCAGTGCTTCCTTGATGACTTCTATGAGCAAGGAGGGTGATATCTGGGCCACCCAGGAAGGAGCCCTCTTAGCAAGCTTCCATCTTCTCTTGCTGCTCTGATAACGAGTCAGGCTAGGCTGGGGAAGAGACACAGAGAAAGATTGTTGTAAGAATTGTGGGCCGGGCACAGTAGCTCACGCCTGTAATCCCAGCACTTTGGGAGGCCAAGGCAGGCGGATCACGAGGTCAGGAGATCAAGACAATCCTGGCTAATACGGTGAAACCCTGTCTGTACTAAAAATACAAAAAATTAGCCTAGTGTGGTGGCAGGCTCCTGTAGTCCCAGATACTCTGGAGGCTGAGGCAGGAGAATGGCGTGAATTCTGGAGGCGGAGCTTGCAGTGAGCCAAGATCGCACCATTGCACTCCAGCCTGGGCAACAGAGCGTGACTCCGTCTCAAAAAAAAAAAAAAAAAAAAAAAAGAATTGTGTTAGGGTGGAGGGTCAGGGAGACAAGGAGGATGTTAAAAGATGAGGCAGGGAGGTTGGAATTAAAGTGGCTCAGAAATTGATGAAACATCAGAGCCCAAGTAGAAGCCACTAGTGGAGATTCCCAGGGGCCAGCAATGGCTGAGGGATGTTTAAGGACAGAGATTAAACATGTCCAGTGTCCAATTTTAAGTTGATGAGTAGTACGTCAGTCACACACAGCCATGTGGAAGGACAGAGTCCAGCTGAGCAGTGGGATAAAGGAACCACCAGGGGTGCACCGTGTGAGAAATTCAGCAAGGGTTCAATTTAGAACTGGAGGAACAGGGAAAGCATAGCCCCTGCCCCTCCATAAGCTCCTTAGAGGATCAGGATGAATGATGTTTTTTTCCACTATACTTGGGATGGGGGTGAGGGGTCTGGAGACTTTTACTTATTTTATTTAATTAATTTATTTATTTATTTTGGAGACAGAGGAGTTTCGCCCTGTTACCCAGGCTGGAGTGCAGTGGTGCAATCGTGGCTCACTGCAACCTCCGCCTCCCAGGTTCCAGCAATTCTCCTGCTTCAGCCTCCCAAGTGGCTGGGATTACAGATGTGCGCCACCAGACCTGGCTAATTTTTGTATTTTTAGTAGAGATGGGGTTTCACCGTCTTGACCAGGCTGGTCTCGAACTCCTGACCTCAAGTGATTGGCCCGTCTCGGCCTCCCAAGGTGCTGGGATTACAAGGTGTGAGCCACAGCACCTGGCCTTTACTTAATTTTTTAGTGTAAAATTTACAGACAATGTGCGCAAAGGTTAAGTGGCCATTTGCTGATTTTTGACAACTGCAGACATCTGTGTAACCCAAGTCCCTATCAAGGTATAAAAGGTTACCATCACCCCAGAAAGCTCCTTCAGGCCACTTTTCAGTCAAATCCTCCTCTGCCCTAATTTTAAAGCTATCTTAACTAAACTTTTTGTTTTGAGATCGTTGTAACTTCATATGTAGTTATAAGAAATAATTCAGAAGGATCCTATGTGCCTTTTATATCCCTTCAATGGCAGCATCTTTTAAAACTGTTAACAATTAATTAATACGACAATTACAGCCAGGATACTGACGTCGGCACAGTGATGATTCAAAGGCTGTGTCTTGACTAGCATCTCTCCTGCTGCCTCTCATAGCCATACCCAGCCCCGTCCTGCCCTTGCTTTATCCTTAACCCTGGCAACCACTAAGCTGTTCTCCATTTCTATAATTGTGTCATTTCAAGAATGTTCTAGAAAGGGATTGATTTGTACAGCAAGTAAACTTTTTGGGATGGCTTTTTTTTTTTTTTTCACTCAGCATGATTATCTGGAGATTAACCCAGGTTGCTGCACAGATAGTTCTTATTTTGCCAAGTAGTATTCCGTGATATGAATGCACTCCAGTGTGTTTAACCATTCACTGTGGAAGGAAGTCTAAGTTGTTTCCCATGTCGGTTGTTGCAAATGGACCGACTATGAAACTGCGTGTACAGGTGTTTGTGTGAACATACATCTTCATCTCTCTGAGATAATTGCCCCAAAGTGCACTGCTGGGTCATGTGGGATTTGCATATTTATATTTTAAGAAGCCACTGAAGTGTGTTCTAGAGTGTCTGTGCCATTTTGTATTCCTACCAGCAATGTGTGGGCCATCCAGGTTGCCAGCTTCTTCAGCTCCAAGCCTGGGATATATGAGGCAAAAAGAAAACCCCAAGAACCCTCCACTGTGTTGTTCCTTGTGATGCAAGGCAGGTGAGCCCACAAATTGGGGCTTAGCTTGGGAGGGTTCTTGGCTTTGCACAGGAAAGAATTCAAAATAATTCAAGGGTGAGCCAGTGGTGAGAGAAAGCAAGTTTATTGAAGAGGCAGTGCACAGCAGAGGTGCTGCTCCTTGCAGTGCAGAGGTAACCCATAGGCACTCTGTACCCAGAGTAGCCAGAGTGTATGGGCTGTTGGCAGCCGTATTTATATCTATTTTTAATTACATGCTAATTAATGGGAGGATTATTTCAATCTTTCTGGATAAGGGAGTTTCTAGAACCATATAAGGTAACTTTCAGGTCATTGCCATGGTGCCTTGCCATGGCATTTGTAAACTGTCATGGTGCTGGTGGGAGTGTGTTTATGTTAACGAGCAGTGAGGGCAGCTAGAGGTGACTTTTGTAGCCGTTGGCTGGTTTCTGCCAGTTTTCTCCCTGCACCCTGTTTCCACCAGATCCTGCTCCCATTAACAGGGTCACAACCCAGGTCATAGCCGGTGCTTGGAAAACAAGTCCCACTGATCTCCTACCTCACTTGGTTTCAGGGTTCCCAGCTATTCTGCCTTCTTCTCTTCACATTTTAGAGTTTTAAAATTTTTGTCATGTATGTGTGATGTTCTGGGAATTTAGTTGTACATCATGAAAGGAATAGGAGAAAGTATGTCTACTTCAACTTTTCGAAGCAGAAATCCTCACTTCTTTTTAAATAGGACTTTATGGGGTATAATTTACGTACAGAAACATGTCTACATTTTAAGTGTGCACTGGTTACAGTTTTTTTTTTTTTTTTTTTTTTTT
>NW_012105997.1:2196306-2205021 GCF_000951045.1 Mandrillus leucophaeus | reverse complement strand
TTTTGAGACGGAGTCTCACTCTGTCGCCCAGGCTGGAGTGCAATGGTGCCATCTCCACTCACTGCAAGCTCCGCCTCACGGGTTCACGCCATTCTGCTGCCTCAGCCTCCCGCGTAGCTGGGACTACAGGCGCCCACCACCGCGCCCGGCTAATGTTTTGTATTTTTAGTATAGACGGGGTTTCACCGTGTTAGCCAGGACGGTCTCGATCTCCTGACCTCGTGATCCGCCCATCTCGGCCTCCCAAAGTGCTGGGATTGCAGGCGTGAGCCACCTTGCCCGGCCTTAAGTGTGCACTGGTTATAGTTTTATGCATATGTACCCATTATGCTCTCCACCCAGCTCAAGATATCAGACATCTCTGATCCACCTCCTAGAAAATTTCCCTGTGCTCTTTCTTATCAAGTCACTGCCTTCCTCCCTACCTTTCAGGAAACTACAATTCTGGCTTTTCCTACCATAGCTTAGGTTTACCTATTTTTGAAATTCATACAAATAGAATCATATAATAAGTACCGTTTTGTGCCTTGCTTCTTTTTGGCAACATATTTTTGAGATTCACCCACGTTATTCCATGTATTAAAAGATCATTACTTTTTACTTCTAAGTAGCACTTCATTATGTAAATATACCACAATTAATTTGTCCTCTTCAAGATTTGAATCTTAAAGGGCAATTTTATGTCAGTAAGCTGAGGAGTTGGAGCTGAAATTTGGATTGGTAAATCCAGTGACACATGGGTCATAAAGGTAAAGGTTGGAAAGAAAAATCATGGCTGTTTTTAATACTTTGAGACAGGTTAATACGAAATGTACAGTCTACCTTCTTCAAACAGTCATTTTAGGAAAATCTGATTAGGCTCTCATCTCCTATGGCTATCTGTACCTTTTGAAACTGGAATTAGTTGCTAGCTATGGGCCTCTGTGAAATCTGCTGAACTCATGCTGTCAGAATTCATTATATGATCACCACCATTTTCGCAGTAATATGCCTGATATCAACTGGTAAATAAAGAGAATGTGATGCAACTATCGACCAGAAAGGACTATTCACTTCACGTTTTGCTTTACAAAATTTAAAAAGCCACTTCATATTGCTTTGCTTTTAAAATGAAACAATGTAAAATAATGAAACGTTAACTCAATTATAGATTTGTATTTTATTTGCAGAGATTTTAATCTGCAATGTTCAATAACAGATATCTCTGCTGAAGAAGGGATAATATGCAATGGTCTTGGCCTGTGGAAATATACCCTTATGAGCCACAAAAGCAGTGATTGACTAAGAAAATTATTCACGGTGTGTTTATTACATGCGTGTTACTGGACAAATCACTCAGCACCTACAAAGAGGGCTATGGCAGAGACCCTGCCCAAAAAGAACTTTCAAACCAGTTGACAGAAAAGACAAATACAAGGAAAATGAAATAATACAAGATTTCTTAATAACCACACTCTATGTGAATAAAGCTACCTGCAAGTTTATAACTTCCTCACCGAAGATCTTGCCCGGGAGCCTGAGGGTGTGATGCAGGGGAGATATTCCTTTCATTTTGAAGTAAGTAAGACTCAAACGGAACAAGTGGCTTGCCCAGGTCACGTCAGGTGAATGTGTGGAAGAGCCAGGAACCTGGAAATGCACCCCCCTCCCCTTCCCATGGCAGCCTCACCTTCATGCTGAATCCCACTTATGGAGGGAGGGGTAACCTCTGTCCTGGCTTCCTCAGCACTGGCTCTGAATGGAGACATCAGTAGAGGATGTGCAGGTCTGTGATGAAGCAGATGCATTCTCAAGGGTTGGTTAAATTTGGTAAAGTAGATTCAAAGGGTACCCCCAGAAGATGGAATAGTGTGAGCTAAACCTTTGGAGTCAATGAGTACAAGGTTGAGAGGAAAGTAATGTTTGGATTTCCTAACCTGCAGGGCCAGGGTGGGAAAGAGGAGAGGATACACCCACAGAGGAGGGCTGAAATTAGAACTGGAAAATGACCAAGCTGAGATGACAATGTCTGGGACCAGAGTAGGAGCAGAGGAAACGACAAGCCAAGGGAAGAGTCTGATTGTATGTGCATGTGTGGCTTTTTCATGCACTCCTTTCTGCTTTTGTTTAGTTGGTTTTCAACGTTTTGATTGGAAGCTATATGTGATGTGATGGGTAAAAGGAACAGAGGTGCAGAGGCCTTTAGGGAAAGGTTATATGTTTGTCTGACTAGGAGCTGGGCTGTGTCTGCTGTCGCTGGAAGGTGTCAGGAGCTACTTTCTTTGGTTATACTGGCTCCTGGTCCCCCGTCATCTTTGGGACTTGCTAGAGATTTCTTCTTAAAGCAGGTCGAGAGGTGCCATTCTTTCCATTGCATTCCTGTTATGACACAGGAGTCTGTTGGGGAGATGGTCAGGTGTGGGGAAGGGAAGCATTCTCTGGTCCTCTGATTTGGTCTCCGTCCTCTAGTGGGCCTGTATCCCTGGGCTGTGACCTTCACATAGCTTCTTATTTCCCCCCTCCCCTGCCCACTTAGGCAGGAAGGGTACAGGGGCTGGAGTTGGGTATTTCTCTTGCCCAGGCAGGTTACACTGTGGCAAAATCCAAAGTGGTTAGTAAAATAGTTTTGCTTGGGGGCAGTCTTTTGCTAAGAACAGAAAACTCTGGGCATATTTCCAAATGGTTACTTCCTTCTTATCTCTGCCAAAAGTGGGATTTTTCTTTGATCTACACTATGAGAATCTAGTGGAGCTCCTGGGAGGAAAACTTATGCAAGTGTGGGTCTCCCAGGAGGTTCTGAGCTTGTCCAGCAGTTCCTCAGTCACAGTTTAGGTTTCCTTACTCCAGAGTGGGTTCCCACGGTGGCTTCTGCTCGGGTAAGCTGTGATTCTCTGTATCCACTCATCTGTCCCTCCAATTTAGGGGACAGCAGTTTGTCCTGGGAATCAGTTCTCTGACAGATTTAACAATAATTTGTTCATCTTTTTTCTTGTTGTGAGGCCAGGAGTGAAAACTTCCAATCTCCTTACGTCAGACCAGAAACCACAGTTTTCAATAATTATACTGAAAAAAGATTTCAACACATATAATTAGATATGTCCGCTAAACCCTTCACCCAGTGATTATCAACTTCTTCTCAAGCTTGCTTCCTCTATACTCCTTCCCACTTTTTCCAGATCCCAAGACTGCATTCCAGAATTGTATCATGTCATAAGTGTGTATTTCAGTATGCATCTCTAAAAGATAAAGAATGTTGAAAAATAAAACTATAATACCAGTTTTTCATAGTTTACAAAACACCACTAGCTCCCTGATATTAAAAAATATCCAGTCACTGAAATTCTCCTTCTTACCTCACATATTTCTTAGTTTCTTTGAATTAGTATCCAAACTAAGTTGAGCCTCTTTTTGAAACTGTAACATTTATTTTTGCTTACCTCTACTATTCTCCCTCTTTCCCTGACTTTAAACCAATATTAACAATACCATAAACATATGTATATACAGAGGTGCAGAGGCCTTTTGGGGAAGGTTATATGTTTGTCTGGCTAGGAGTTGGGCTGTGTCTGCTGTCCCTGGAAGGTGTCAGGAGATACTTTCTTTGGGTGTCCTGGCTCATATACGTATATGGTATTGTTAATATCCATACAGCATATATGTGTATATATGTGTGTGTGTATGCATAGACAGTACATTCATGTGACAGAAATGTGGTCATTGGTTTGCAAAAGTGGAAATAGACTATACGTTGATATGGTTTGGCTCTGTGTCCCCACCCAAATCTCATCTCAAATTGAAATCCCCATGTGTGAGGGAGGGACCCGGTGGAGGTGATTGGATCACGGGGGTGGTTTCCCCCATGCCGTTCTCATGATAGTGAGGGAGTTCTCACCACAGCTATTGGTTTTAGAAGTGTTTGGCAGTTCCCCTTTTGTGCTCTCTCTCCTGCTGCGTTGTGAAGAAGGTGCCTGTTTCCCCTTTGCCTTTCCCCATGATTGTAAGTTTCCTGAGGCCTCCCCAGCCATGTGGAACTGTGAGTCAATTAAACTTCCTTTCTTTATAATTACCTAGTCTCAGGTAGTATTTTGACAGCCACATGAACATGGACAAATACACATGTGTTTAAAAAAGACCATGGTTTCTGCAAAGGAAAAACAAAGGAGAGCTTTATTTTCTTAAAAAAGAAAAAGACTCTGAAGACTGGGAGACACAACTTCCAGTGTAAATGGAAAGGACTCTGGAAAACAAAGTGTGGGTCTGGTTTAAGTAGGAAAAGTTTTCGTGCCAGCCTCAACTGAGTCTGTTCATGTAAATGAATAATTTAAACTCATTCAGTCTCAGTTGGTTGAAAACAACTGAGTCCAGATTGGGTAGTTCCCAATTGCAAGACCAGTAGTCTCTGCTGGATGTCCCTTTTTGGAGGCTGATGGGAGAACATTTCTGGACACCCAAGTCTCAGTTCTGGTTACAGTAACCATCTTAGCTCAGAGGCTCAAACAGGGTTCCTCTGGAGCTGCCCTCTCTGGCAACAAAGGAGGTGTGACTGCCCTGTTCTCACTCATCGTGGCCATTGGATTAGCTTCATTACACACACGCATTGCTTTGCGTCTTAGCTTCCTCCCTTCACAGCACATCCTGCGAATCCCTTCCTGTCAGCTGCTGGACATGAGCTCAATTTTTTTAAAGAGCTGCATAATGTTCCAAGGTAGGTATGTGCCAGAACATATTCAACCACTCATTTGTTAGCATTAGGATAAACACTGCAGTAATATCTCTTTACATAATCCTTACGTACAGGTGGTGTAATTTTTAAAGCATAGCTTCCCAGGAAAGGGATTACTAAGTATCAATGTAGGTGATATATTTTAATAGCTTTATTGACATATAATTGAGATGCAATAAACTGCACATATTTAAAGTACACATATGTATATATACTCATGAAACCAACAAGGCTACACATTTGATTTCTTTTGGGATGAGCTTTGGTAGTTTTTGTTTCTTTCAAGAAATTTGTCAATTTCACCTGCTCTGTTGCATTTACTGGCATAAGGTTTTTATGTTTTTTAATGTGTATAAAATCTAAAATCTGTTGTGGTGTCATCTATTTTAATTCAGATATTGGTTATTTGTATCTACTCTTTTTTTCTCATCAGCCTGGCTAAAGGTTTATCAATTTTATTCATTTTCGCAAAGAACCAGCTTTTGGGTTCATTGATTTTTCTCTTTAGAGTTACTGTTTTGTATTTCACAGGTTTCCATTCTGATCTTTATTATTTCTTTTCTTCTGCACACTTTGAGTTTGAGCTGCTCCACTTTTAAAATTTTCTTAAAGTGGAAGCTGAAGTCATAGATTTGTAATTCTTTTTATTTTCTAAGATATAAATTTATTACTATAAATTTCCCTTTAAGTATTGCATTAGTTGCATCCCACAAATTTTATTATGCTATATTTTCAGGCATATTAGCACGGTTTTTGTCTGTTAAAAATACCTTCTAATTTCTCTTTTGGTTTCTTCTTTAACCCATGGGTTATTTTAAAGTATGTTATTTAGTTTCAAATATTTGAAGATGTTCTTGATGTCTTTCTTTTATAGATTTCTAATTTAATCCCATTACTGTCAGATAACATAATTATATATATTGAATCCCCTTAAATGTATTAAGACATATTTTATAGCTCAGAATTTGGTTAATTTTGGTAAGTAGTCTGTGTGTACTTGATAAGAATGTATATTTTGCTAATGTTGGGTGGAGTGTTCTAAAATTGTGAATTGTGCCAGTTTGATCGATAGCAGACTCAACCACATGATGCCTATAAGAAATCAATTTTAAATACAAATATACAAGTAGGTTGAAAGTAATAGGATGGTGAAGGATATATTTACACTGATCAAAAAGGAAGCTGAAAAGAAAGCTATATTAATACAAAAATACCTTTCAAATTTCCTGTCTGTTTGTTCTGGCAATTACTGAAAAGGAGTGCTGACATTTCTGACAACAACTATGGATCTGTATATTTCTCCATGCAGCTCTATCGGGTTTTGCTTCATATATTTTGAAGCTCTCTTATTAGGTGCACCAAGTGTTTAGCATTGTTATATATTCTTGATGAATTGACCTCTTTTTTGTTGTGAAATGACCCTCTTTGTCTCTTTGCTCGGAATCTACTTTGTCTGAAGA
Organism: Mandrillus leucophaeus; assembly: GCF_000951045.1. Classification (NCBI taxonomy): domain Eukaryota; kingdom Metazoa; phylum Chordata; class Mammalia; order Primates; family Cercopithecidae; genus Mandrillus; species Mandrillus leucophaeus. The sequence goes on along the minus strand of NW_012105997.1, from coordinate 2,198,859 downwards.
TAAGGAAAATTGGGGCCATTATTTCTTCAAATATTTTTTCTGTCTCCTCCACTTTCTGTGCTTCCTTGGGGACTCTCATTATTCGTATATTAGGTCATTTGATATTTCCCTACAGTTCACTGATCCTCCATTAATTTTTTTCAGTTTTTCTCTCAGTGTTTTAGTTCGGATAGTTTTGATAGCTGTGTCTGCAACTGCTTTTCTTCTGTGGTGTCTGGCCTGCCATTAATGCCATGCAGTTCTCATCACAAGCCAGACAGCATGGCCCCGTCAACAAAATGGGAAACTGTGAGAGATGAGGAGTCTCAGACAAGTCAGAGCTCGCAGCAACAGGGATGTGGAGGAGCTGAGCCGTGGCTGGGCAGGCTGAGATGATCCATTTACATTGGATCAGTCTGGCAGGCTGAGATGTGTCACGTGCAGAGTGCCGAGAGGTGCAACAAGCACACAGACTGGTACACAGATGACAGTCAGGTTAGGGAGAAGGGACAAAAAGTGAGATCACAGCAAGGCCTGGGACTCTCCCAACCTGTGGGACTCCTGTATTGTGCTGGCCAAGTCTTTAGCAGGTTATTCATTCTAAGCTATCTCCCTGTCTAGATTGATCCACGAGGGCAGGAACCAAGGTTTGTTCTGTCCATGCCAAGTACTTAGTACAGAGAAGCTGCTCAGGATATATTTTTATTTATTTTTATTTTTTAATTTTTTGAGACTGAGTCTCACTCTGTTGCCCAGGCTGGCATGCAGTAGTGTGATCTTGGCTCACTGCAACCTTTGCCTCCTGCGTTCAAGTGATTCTCCTGCCTCAGCATCCTAAGTAGCCGGGACTGCAGGTGAGTGCCACCATGCCCAGCTAATTTTTGTGTTTTTAGTAGAGACAGGGTTTTGTCATGTTGGCCAGGCTGGTCTCAAACTCTTGGGTCTCAAGTGATCCATCCGCCTTGGTCTCCCAAAGTGCTGGGATTACAGGCGTGGGTGGCTGCGCCCAGCTCAGGATATATTTTTAAATAATGAAAGAAGCAGGTCCATGGACTCTCAAAGCCTTAAGAGCTTGGTTTAGGGAAAAAGACCCATGACACAGGCTTTTGGAGTTTGGGATTTTGTGACTTGGAAGCAAGGAGACAAAAGGATGTGATGCCATCCCATCAGCTCTCACCTCTAAAAATTTCCCTTCACCCTAGTTTTCTGGCGATTTTTTTTTGTTTTACAGAGTGAGAAGGGCATGAATATGGGGTAGTTATAATTATGCCCATAATGCATAATAGCTATCAGACTGATCCAATGTAAACGGGTTATGTTTATAATTGTAGTGAACTGTAATTTTAAGTAAAATGAAAATTGGGATTTACAACACATCTCAAAATATCTAATTACCAGAAAGCAATTTTGTATACAAATGCTCGAATCTATTATTCAACACAAACACATTTTTGAAGTATAACTACTAGTCAATCACAATTGCTCTGACATTACAATACAAGTCTCTTGCAAAGACTATTCAAAGCACTTCAACAGTGTTGGAAGCTTCCAGTATTAAGTGGTTAGAAATAGGAAGGCTGGCAAATGAGGCCATTAACAAGTGTGAAGGCCTCGAAACTGTCAAGGTCATCAAAATCCTGGGAAGTCTGAGAAACTGCCACAGCCAAGAGGAGCCTGAGGAGACGTGAGGACTAAATGTGATATGGGGTCTTTGATGGGGTCCTGGAACAGAAAAAGGACATTAGGTAAGAAATAACGCAGTCTGAATACAAAATATGGACTCCAGATAATAATAATAATATATCAGTATTGATTTACCAACTGGAACAAATGTACCATAAAGTGTGAAATGTTAACAACAGGGGAAACTGGATGTGAGCTCTATGGGAACTCTGTCCAATTCTCCCAATTTTTCCGTCATTCTGAAACTGTTATTTCTTAAAAATCTAACTTAAAAAAGAGATTTGCAATGGAAATGGAAGCTTGGAAACCATGTATAGCTGCATCAAAGTGGTTTTAGTTTGCCAGTTTTATTATTTAGTTACCTTTGTTGCTTAAATTGTGTTTTCTTTGGAGCATCACATTCATAGAAGTATTAGTATGTGCACTGTTATCATTGTGATACATGTACCTGTGGTATATATCAACTAAATGAAATAATATTTATACATATAAGCATATTTGGTTATACTGTTGTGTACATATATATTTGCATTGAACATTCATGGCTTTGCTGTAATTTCAGTGCATTTTTACGTAGGATATATGTATACATGAATCTTCTACAATATCATGTTCATGGTTAAGTAATATTCCACCTTGGCATGTATTGTAATTCAATGTTTAGGGCTTTCTCAAAGTTTCATATTTTTTCTTATTATAAAGAATGATTTGATGAATGTCACTGTAGATTTATGCTTATTAATGTTTTAGCCCTAGAATCAATGTTGCTGGTGTGAAAGCCTTTTGTGTTTTTTGATTCATATTCCTAAATTGCCTATCAAAATTTTCTTATTAATGCCCCAACCAAAAGATTATTGGAATGCTTATTTTTCCAATGACTTGCTAATATTT
>NW_012105997.1:2191634-2194471 GCF_000951045.1 Mandrillus leucophaeus | reverse complement strand
GAATCATCCCCAGCATGAGACATAGAGGCTTGCACATAGTAGGTGCTTAATAAACACTCATTGAATTGTGTGGCTCTACCTGCTGAAAATAAATAACACATTGTAATTACTCCAGAGTTCAGATCCTGAAAATATTTTTTATTACAAGAAAAAAATAGTCTTTTGAATTAATTCACTGTTACAACGGCAAAATATCTACAGCACTGGGAATGGTATCAGTACATCAGAGAGTCATAGCACTTAAAGACTGAAGTACTTTCATTTCCCTTAAACATCGTCATAATGAAAAGAGTGCATCGTGTTTTAAAGTCATGGAGGCCTTTTAGCATCACAGGTAGTTCCATTCTGTTTGTTGGGAATTTTAAGCCATGCGAAGAAAAATGAAATGCCACTAAAAAGAATATCATGATTGACAAAACGACGAGAAGGGGAAACATTCCTTTCTTCAAAAGTGCTTGTAACATGAAAAGAATGTCACAAAAAGAAGGTTGTTAACAGCAGATAGTTCAACAGTTACGTTATTATACCCAACTGCCAAAGTTGTAGAAAAAAGCCAGCAAATGAAGCAGTTGAGATGAACAGAGCCTATTTAGAAGAGGAAGAAATATATTGTATTTCTGAATGCAACAGCTGCATGTAAGTGTAACAAGATCCTAGCTCAAATTATAGCTTTGAATCCAGCTCCCCCTTTGCAGCATCTAATCTGCTCTTGTGAGCCCTGGCACGGGCTGTTAGTAGATGCATCAAGGATGTTTTTCCCAGCATGGTGATGTGGCAGCTGTTTGATGAGCAGCTGCATCATGTGGATTTTGGGTCAGCGTGCATGGGAACACAGTCTCTTTGGTGGCTAACTGTGGGGGAAGTTAATGTCAGGCTGTACCAGCCTGCTGGTTTTCCCTGGCAAAACCCTCTGAGATGACCCCATTCTGTACAGCTGGGAAGCCGCGGCTTTGTTTTTGAAAGATATAAACAATCTGCTCCTTCTTGAGCAGGGCTTAGTAAGGAAGGACTTTCAGTCAATAATACATGCAACCTGAAGAACTAGCACCTTAGTGTTGGAACATGTCCTTGGCGTTCATCCTCTGATCCTGGGCAAAAAACGCCCTAGGGGAGACCCCCTGGAGCCCTATCTCTCCTCTGAAGAGGACACTTACAAGACTTAGCAATGGATGAGGTCCCAGCACACAGACACATTACACTCCCCAAAGCAATAATTAAAAACTCATTGAGCGTTTAGATCCCGCCTGCTTAATTGTCCTCTTTCCTCTGTTCCTTGTTTTCCTCTTTTAGTGGGTGACGGGAGGACATGAGAGAGTCAGTTATCAGTATTAAGATGCAGGCAAGTACTGTGGAAATAAAGCTATGTGCTAGATGGTTTCGCTTGACCAGCTTCCCCATCCTGGAGAGTCCAGCTACCACCCCCCGTTTCATTGTAATCTCATCCAGTACTTCTGCTTGAGGCAAAACTGGACTCACTCCCTTAGTCCCAGGGGTGGGCATATAACTCAAGCTGGAAAACCCATGTCCTCTGAGCCACAGTGATTGGCTGGCAGTCAGGTCCCCGTGACTAGATTCGGTCAATGCGAGCTTTCCCGGAGATGTCTGCTGGGACCACTTGGAAGGGCCATTTCTCTTGAAAGGGACTCTGAAGGGGACACGTAGGCTTGTTCAGAGACATCTTGCTACTGGCGTGAAAGGGGAATTTGAAATGAGTCAAGCAGGGCATAGTCAAGTCAAACAGGGAAAGGTAAGCGCCCCATGGCATTTTATACCCTGAATCCCAAAGCGGATTTAGCCCTTGAACTTTCCAGTTACAGGATCCAATAAATTCTCTTTCAGCTTCTGTGAGATTGAAGTGGGCTTCTGTGCCTGCCGCCGAACTCACCTTGTTTAAAGATTTGCTTCGTAGTTTGTGCTCCCTACTAGGATATGAGCTCCAGGCAATCAGGGACTTTGTCTGCCTTGTTCATTATTTTTCCTGTTTTTCTCAATTCCCAGACATTTCATTATTTTATTTTTTTGAGACAGGGCCTTGCTCCATTGCCCACCCTGGAGCCTATCACAGCTCACTGCAGCCTCCAACTGCTAGGCTTAAGTGATCCTCCTGCCTCGGCCTCCTGAAGTGCTAGGATTATAGGTGGGAGCCACCATGCTCAGCTGTTTATTTTTTATTTGCTCCCTTCAACTACAGCCTACATTCCATGAAGCCGGGACTTTGTTTTTCAGGGCTTATTCCATTAGCTCCGTAAAAAGTTGCTGAATGAACATGTTAATCACAAGGTACAACTTTCATTCATTGAAGCAACCATTAAACTTTTATTAAGCACAGATTCTGCTTTCAAGGAGCCTCCAGTAGGTGAATAAATTGCAAAATGAATGAAGACAGAATTAAGGAAGATCAGAGGAATGCAATCTCTTAGGAGTGGAGGACAAGGGATTTTAGGGGACTCTTGGTGGAGGGCAGGGTTGGCACTTCAGGCCCGAGGGGATCAAATGTCTTCAATCAATGAGACAACTGCACTTGTACTGTGTGCAAGGAGTGGAGGGGGAAACAGAGAGGTTGGAAAAGAATCAAAGATTACTGGAATGATGGAATGGGATATATTTGAAGAGAAATTAACATTTTATTGAAATTAATAAATATTTAAACAATATAATCTGAAAGGTCCTTATTTGGAAAATGTTGATGAAGAGGTCACCAAAATATTATTTTATGCCTTTCTTTATAACATAATTTTAGCTCTGTGGGGAAAACAGTCAAATTGATGGATGAAGTCATTGGCATAAATATGGCAAAGGCAGATACACCCAGACCTAAGACCAACGAAATCTGACAG
>NW_012105997.1:2188968-2190628 GCF_000951045.1 Mandrillus leucophaeus | reverse complement strand
AAAGCCTTTTGTGTTTTTTGATTCATATTCCTAAATTGCCTATCAAAATTTTCTTATTAATGCCCCAACCAAAAGATTATTGGAATGCTTATTTTTCCAATGACTTGCTAATATTTGATATTAATATTAAATTGATAATTTTGTGAGCAAGAAAATATATATGTACTAAATCACTCATTTCACTTTGCTTAGTACTTTAGCTATATGTACACATGTATGTGCATTCCCATTCTCAAACATGAAACAAAGACACGTGGCTTCAACGCAGAACATTTAAGCTTATTTTTTGTTACTTGAGCGCATGGTCTTAAATGTTCGTTTCACATGCAGAATGCCTCCCGATTCAGTGTAACGTCATTTTATAGGCACAGTGGGTCCACGAGAAAACCAGGATGTGCCAGGAGAAAGATGACTTTTGAACTTTTCTAGCCATCTTCAAATCAATCATGTCACATTTATGATGATTTATTGTCACATCGAAATAAGTTTCTCTTGTTTAGAAACAATAAATAATAAAAAGGATAGTGGTGCTGCTGATGCAATGGAAAGAACAGTGTCATTTTCACACCTTATTTGCAGTTTTTAAAATTTAAACCAAATGATTACACCACTGAAGACATCGACATCTCATCTAAATATTCAAAATCCACTCACTGGTATCATCTGAGTGGTCTTTGCTATCTATCAGATTGGATGGACAGAGTTTGCCATCGCAGGCTGCTGCTGAGCCTCATAACTCAGCCCTCAGTGAAGGGTGAGGCATCAGCAGAGCCGTCGGGATGCTGCCCTGAGTCTGTGACATGGATCATGGAGGCTGAGCAGAAAGGTGGAGAATGGACTCAGAAATATAATATTTCAGCTTAAAGCTTAATGATAGTAATACCATTTCCTAAACCCTAGTGTGTGTCAGGCCACGCATCAAGTGCTTTAAATGTGAATTCTGTCATTTCATCTTCCCAAGAACCCGGTGAGACTGGCAGATCTTATTACTGCATCCGTTGGACAGATGTGGAAAACAGTACTCAGGTGGTTTGAGTATCCTGTTTGAGGCCCCATATCTCTGGGGTGACAAAGCTGGGACTCTTAGTTAGAAGAGACTGTTTGCTAGTTGAGCGAAATCCCTAGACCCAGAATCCTTAAAATGCTAGGCAGATTTACCAACTTGTCTATACTCTGTGGTAGAATGAGGTATTCTTTTTTAGCCGAGATCTTTATTGTGAGAACTCTCAACTTTCCAAAAGTTAAAAAAAAATACAATGGGCATCCATATGTTCTTCCCCCAAACTTGACATTTGTTAATGTCTTGATTCTTAGTGTGATGTTATTCCTAAATTCCTCAACAGGCACCTCCTCAGAATAAGGACATTGAATCGAGGGTATTCTGGTCCCAATTTTTTTGAGGGAGAAATGGAACCTAAGATGAGCATGGGGAATCCCACTGCTTTTGGAAAAATTTCAATCTCTTGACCTGGCACTTCAGGCTCTCCCATGAGCTGCCCCCATTAATGATGTCCCATCCCCATCCCTGTTTGCTGCACCCCTGCAACTCACCAGGCCTTTAAAACACAGGCAACTCTATGCTGTGAAGCCTCCACTCACCTATTCTGTTCTTCAACAAAATAAAGTCAATCTAAATCTGCTCATACTTTTTTTTTTTTTT
>NW_012105997.1:2175959-2186259 GCF_000951045.1 Mandrillus leucophaeus | reverse complement strand
GTTCATCCTCTGATCCTGGGCAAAAAACGCCCTAGGGGAGACCCCCTGGAGCCCTATCTCTCCTCTGAAGAGGACACTTACAAGACTTAGCAATGGATGAGGTCCCAGCACACAGACACATTACACTCCCCAAAGCAATAATTAAAAACTCATTGAGCGTTTAGATCCCGCCTGCTTAATTGTCCTCTTTCCTCTGTTCCTTGTTTTCCTCTTTTAGTGGGTGACGGGAGGACATGAGAGAGTCAGTTATCAGTATTAAGATGCAGGCAAGTACTGTGGAAATAAAGCTATGTGCTAGATGGTTTCGCTTGACCAGCTTCCCCATCCTGGAGAGTCCAGCTACCACCCCCCGTTTCATTGTAATCTCATCCAGTACTTCTGCTTGAGGCAAAACTGGACTCACTCCCTTAGTCCCAGGGGTGGGCATATAACTCAAGCTGGAAAACCCATGTCCTCTGAGCCACAGTGATTGGCTGGCAGTCAGGTCCCCGTGACTAGATTCGGTCAATGCGAGCTTTCCCGGAGATGTCTGCTGGGACCACTTGGAAGGGCCATTTCTCTTGAAAGGGACTCTGAAGGGGACACGTAGGCTTGTTCAGAGACATCTTGCTACTGGCGTGAAAGGGGAATTTGAAATGAGTCAAGCAGGGCATAGTCAAGTCAAACAGGGAAAGGTAAGCGCCCCATGGCATTTTATACCCTGAATCCCAAAGCGGATTTAGCCCTTGAACTTTCCAGTTACAGGATCCAATAAATTCTCTTTCAGCTTCTGTGAGATTGAAGTGGGCTTCTGTGCCTGCCGCCGAACTCACCTTGTTTAAAGATTTGCTTCGTAGTTTGTGCTCCCTACTAGGATATGAGCTCCAGGCAATCAGGGACTTTGTCTGCCTTGTTCATTATTTTTCCTGTTTTTCTCAATTCCCAGACATTTCATTATTTTATTTTTTTGAGACAGGGCCTTGCTCCATTGCCCACCCTGGAGCCTATCACAGCTCACTGCAGCCTCCAACTGCTAGGCTTAAGTGATCCTCCTGCCTCGGCCTCCTGAAGTGCTAGGATTATAGGTGGGAGCCACCATGCTCAGCTGTTTATTTTTTATTTGCTCCCTTCAACTACAGCCTACATTCCATGAAGCCGGGACTTTGTTTTTCAGGGCTTATTCCATTAGCTCCGTAAAAAGTTGCTGAATGAACATGTTAATCACAAGGTACAACTTTCATTCATTGAAGCAACCATTAAACTTTTATTAAGCACAGATTCTGCTTTCAAGGAGCCTCCAGTAGGTGAATAAATTGCAAAATGAATGAAGACAGAATTAAGGAAGATCAGAGGAATGCAATCTCTTAGGAGTGGAGGACAAGGGATTTTAGGGGACTCTTGGTGGAGGGCAGGGTTGGCACTTCAGGCCCGAGGGGATCAAATGTCTTCAATCAATGAGACAACTGCACTTGTACTGTGTGCAAGGAGTGGAGGGGGAAACAGAGAGGTTGGAAAAGAATCAAAGATTACTGGAATGATGGAATGGGATATATTTGAAGAGAAATTAACATTTTATTGAAATTAATAAATATTTAAACAATATAATCTGAAAGGTCCTTATTTGGAAAATGTTGATGAAGAGGTCACCAAAATATTATTTTATGCCTTTCTTTATAACATAATTTTAGCTCTGTGGGGAAAACAGTCAAATTGATGGATGAAGTCATTGGCATAAATATGGCAAAGGCAGATACACCCAGACCTAAGACCAACGAAATCTGACAGGCTCCAGGGGAATTTTGGAACCAAATCTCTCTCTCTAAAAAGCCATGAAAAACATAATCTACAAATGATATATGGGAAAACCTCATTAATTTACATATTTCTGTTCTTAATTTGTAGCCACTTGAATTTTATCTGGGTAACGAAAAATTTGCAAAGCAAATTAAGAATGTGAATGAGATTAGAGAGGGAATGTTTAAGCTGCTCAAGAGAACAAAGTGTTTTCATGCATTCATTTACATAAAAACGGATAGGCAAATTAAAATATCTTCTCATTATTAAAGCCACTTATTGTACATATTTATTGCCTGATAAAATAAGTTTAGTTGAAAACAAGTAAATTTTATTTTTCTTGAGATAGTGACTCTGGTGTAAATTGGTGAAGTTTTTCTCATCATTCAGTATTTAGGATCAATTTTCAAATTTCCCTGATATTTCCTCTTTAATGTTTTTATTATTTTTTGAACCATTTTGTATCAGGGTACTTTTGTTTTTGTTTTTAGTTCAGTTTTATTAATCAGTTAATAGACACTTGGATTATTCACAGCTTTTGGCTATTATGAACAAAGTAGGTCTGAATATTCAAGTAAATGATTTTGCATGGGCATATAATTTCATTTCTCTTGGTAAATAAATACTTAAAAGTGAATGATTGGGTCATATGTTAGATGTAGATTTAACTTGTGAAAAGCTATCAAACCCTTTTTCAATGTGTGCCATTTTGCATTCCTACCAGCAATGCACAAGAATTCCATTTACCCCATGTCCTCACAAACATTTTGTAATTTCAGGCTTTTAAAATTTTAGTTATTTCTGTAGGTATGTAGTCATATTTCATAATAGTTTTAATTTGAAGTTTCATAATAACTAATGATGTTGGTCATCTTTTTATGTACTAATTTGTCATTCAGCTATTTTTGTGGTGAAGTGTTCAAATCTTTTGTCCATTTTAAAATTTGGATTGTCTATCTTCTTATCATTGTATTGTAAAAATTATTTATATAATCTGATATATATTTTGGAATTTTTTTCCAATCTGTGTCTTGCCTTTTCATTTTCTTAAAAGTATTATCTGAGGAGTAAACATTTTATATTTCAATAAATACCATTTTTTAATAGGTCACAATTTCTTAAATAGAACTATTTAAGAAACCAAAGGCCATTAAGAATTGTTTAAAGTGTTTTATAAGTTAAGGTACATTCACATCTATTTTTTGTTCACTTTTGTTATCTGGTATAAGAACTTTTTTTTACATATTGCTATCCAGTATTTTAGCACAATATATTGAAAAGATTATCTTCCCCACAGTTGAATAGGCTTGCCAAATGTTATGTGTCTCTTTCTGAACTCTATTCTGTTTCACTGACCTATGTGTCTGTCTGTCTTCTGACAACACCACACTGTCTAAATTACTATAGCTTTATAACAAGTGTTGATGTCAGTTATTGTAAGCCCTCCAACTTTGTTCTTTATAAACATTGTTTTATATATTTTAAGAATTCATGTGTCCATTTCTTTAAAAAAAAAAGCCTGCTTGAATTTTAGTTGGTATTGCATTGTATCTGCAGATCAATTTGAGGACAATTGGCATCTTAGCAATATTGAGTCTCTTGGTCCATGAGCATGGTATGTCTCTCCATTTGTTAGATCTCCTTTAATTTCTGTCAGCCCTGTGTTACAGTTTTCAGTGTATGGATTCCTTATATATTTTGCTATATATATTCATGAGCATTTTATACAATTATACTGTTGTAAATGATGTTTTATTATAATTTTAAATTTCTAACTGTTCAATGCTAACATAAAGAAACATAGTCAATTTTGTATATTGACCTGCAATTTGATATCTCATTAATTCTGATAGTTTTTTGTAGATTTGTCAGGATATTCTACAAAGAAAATCACATTTCTGTGAACAGACAGTTTTATTTTTTCCTTCTTCAACCTGTAAGACAATTGCTTGCTTGCTCATTTGTTGTTTATTTTTTGCCTTATTGAACTGGCTAACACAACAGTAAATACATATGATTAGAGTAGACACCCTTGCTTTATTGCTGCTCTTACAGGAAAAATATCAGTTTGAAGTTTGATGTTAGCTATGTCCTTTATCAGATTGAGAAAGTTTTCTTTCATTTCTGGTTTAATAATAATTTTTTAAAATCATAAGTTGATGTTAAATTTTGTCAAGTTTTTTTCTATATCTGTTGAAATTATCATATGGTTTTTCTTTTTAGTCTGTTAATGTGAAAATTTCAATAATATTTAAATGTTAGGCTAATTTTGCAATCTTAAGATAAACTCAACTTGGCCATGATACATTATTCTTTTAATATGTTGGCAGGTTCCATTTGACAATATTTTGTTAAGGGTGTGTGTGCGTGTGTGTGTGTGTGTGTGTGTGTGTCTATTTTTATGAGGAACTATGGTTCACAGTTTTGTTTTCCTTGGAACATTAGTCTCATTTGGATGTGAGAAGAATGCTAGCCTCATAAAGCTACTTAGAGAGTCTTTTTACTTACATTATTTTCTGGAACAGTTTGTGGAGAACTTGTTACTTCTTCCTTAAATGCTTTGTAAAATTCACCAGTGATCCAGGTCTGGAGATGTGTGTTTGTGTGTGTGTGTGTGTGTGTGTGTGCGCGTGTGTGTGTGTGTATGCATTCTTTTAAGCCGAAATTTGATCTCTTTAATAAAATAGGGCTATTCAGATAATCTAATTTTTCTTATGGGAGTTTTAGTGACTTATGTTTCTCAAGGAATTTTCTATTCCATCTAAGTTGCTAAGTTTGTTGATTTAAAGTTGTTCATAATATTCCCGTATTATGGTTTTAATGTCTGTAAGATCCGTAGTGATGTTCTCTCTTCCATGCCTCATATTGGTAATTTATGTCTTCTGGATTTTTTTCCCCCATGCTCACTCTGGCTAGAGGATTATCGATGTTATTGATCTTTTTCAACAACTAACTAACTTATTGTATCTCTTTTCTTTTTCTATGTTATTGGTTTCTGCTCTTATCTTTATTGTTTCTTTCCTGCTATTTACTTTGAGTTAATTTCATTTTTTCTAGTGTTTTAAGTTGGAATATTAGGCAATTGCTCTGAAGTCTTTTCTCTTTTCTAATATTTTGGGTGGTATGCATTATAATTGTCACTTAGATCAAGTTGCTTGATAGTGTTTTCCAAGTTTTCCATTTTCTACTATTTTTTAATCTACTTGTTCTATCAATTATTGAAAGCCATTGTGTTCTCCAGTTATAAATGTATATTTTCCTATTTCTTCTTTTGGTTCTACTATTTTTATTTCTAGTATTTTCAATCTTTGTTATTAGGCTCATACACATTTAGAATTATTATGTCTCCTTGATGAATTAACTCCTTTAACATAATGAGATGTCACTAAAACAAGCCTGAAAAGGGTCCAACTGATTTCATGTAACTTAACTGCATCCCCAAATAAAATCCAAAAATAACAGGAATACAATAAAATTCAGCACCCTACAATGTAAAATTCATAAAGTCTGACATCCAAGCAAAAATTACTATGCATGCAAACAAGCAAGAAAATGCAATTCATAACCAGAAAAATAATCAATGAATAGTAAAAGACACTGAAATTACAAAGATGATTGAATTACCAAACAGATGTTAAGACATCTATTATAAACATCCTCCATTCATTCAAGAAGGTAGAGGAAACCATGCACATAATGAGAAAAAAGGAAAACATGTAAAGTCTCAAATCAAACTTAAGAGATAAAAAACAATTTATAAAATAAAAAGTACATGGAACAAGATTGTCAGCAAATTTGGTACTGAAGAAAACATTAGTAAGCAAACTTGAAGGTAAAGTCAGAAACTTAACTTCCACATCCATAATTGATCTATTTAATTGTTCAGTTTTAGTATACATGTATTGTGGTATCACCATACCTCTTGTTTATCTGTTTCCATGGTAGACCCTTTATCAACTGGAGTACAATGATTATGCACAACTGTTTTTGTCTTTAGTCTTATAGAATCCATTCATGTCCAGAGTTATTTAGGTCAGCACATTTTCTCTCCAATCTCTTCAATGAGGTTGTGTCATATATTTTTAAAAAGTTAGATTCTCTTGTCATATTCTGCATTATATCCTGAGGTCCCCGTCTCCTAAGTTACATTTTAAAAATTCTATGCATCACTGTTCACTTGTTGTGCTGTAAAGTTCTATGGATTTTGACAAAAGCGCAGTAATGACTAATGCCTCACAGTATCATACAGAATTGTTTCATTGCCCTAAAAAAATCTCCTGTGCTTTATCCGTTTAATCCTTCCCCCCTACCCACTAAGTCCCTGGCTATCACTGCTCTTTCTATTATTGCTGCAGTTTTGTGTTTTCCAGAATGCCATGTAATTGGCACCATACACTACATAGCCTTTCCAGACTGACTTCTTTCACTAAGCAAAATGTATTTTAAGATTTATCCAAGTCTTTTTGTGGCTTGTTAACTAATTTCTTTTTATTTCTCTGTAGTGTTTTTAAAAGGTATTCATTAGTTTCTGGGGACTGGAACAGAGAAATGTATATTTGTCTGGAAAACAACAAAGAATATCTTCTTATCTTTTAAAAAAGCTTTCAGTTCTATCCATCTAATTGCCCTGGCCAGAAAACCCAGAGCCCTCCCAGCACATTCTTCAACCTTCCTCACAGTCAATTCATCACTTATTCCTGTGGAGTCGCCTCAACATATATCCTGGATGCACTGATTTTCCTCCATTGCTACTCCCAGCATCCCATCCAATTAAACATTATCTCAGCTATGCTGCCTTAATAGATTTCTAACCATTCCTTCCTCTTTCCCTCCAGTTAGTACTTCAAGCAGCAGTCGGTGACATAAATTGGTTGACATCATACCCTTGCCTAAGATTCTCCCAAGTCTTTCTAATGGCTTGGAATAAAATTCAGAAAATCTAAGATAGTTTTGGGCTGTCTCAAGATGGAGATCCTAGCCACACCTGTAGCTCAGTTGCCATATGTTTTCCTCTTGATTACTAGGTCCTGCTGTCCTGATCTTTTAGCTCTTAAAGCAAGCTCCTTCTCACATCAGAGCCCTTCCACGTACAATTCCCCTTGTAAGAATACTCTTTCCCTAGCTGTTTGTATGGCTAACTCCTCATCTTTCAAGTTTCCATTTTGTAGTTACCACCCCAGGGGAGTCTTCCTCATTCAGCAGATCTGAAGATACATTCCTCTAGTTATTTTTGCTTTTATACTTACTACAAGTTTTAACTATACACATTTTTTGTTTGTCCTTCTCAGTGTCTTGTAAGAGTCATTAAGGCAAGACCATGTGATTTTTGTTTACCACAGTACCCCAGAATCTAGAACTGTAGTTCGCACATTGATGTGCTCAAGAAATATGTACAGAATGAATGGATGGACCAGTTGTAGTGATAAAATAAAAAGCTCAGGCCAATCTGGCTCTGAGTTCTTGCTCTTATTCTTAGTGACCTTGGGCAAATTATGTAACATCTCTGACTCACAGTTTCTCTTTTTAAAATTAAAACTTAATATCTGTGTATATTTATGGGATACATGTGATATTTTGCTACATGCATAGAATGTCTAATGATCAAGTCAGAGTATTTGGGGTATCCATCAACTCAAGCATTTATCATTTCTATGTGTTGGGAACATTTCAAGTCATCTCTTCTTACTATTCTGAAATATACAATACATTGTTGTTTACCATAGTCACCCCACACTGTTATCGAACATTAGAACTTATTCCTTTTATATAACTGTACTTTGGTACCCATTTACCAATGTCTCATCATCCTCCCTGCCACACACCCTTCCCAGCCTCTGGTATCTGTTATTCCACTTTCTACCTCCATGAGATCACAACTTCTTCGCTCCCATATATAAGGGAGGACATGCGATATTTGTCTTTTTGTGCCTGATTTATTTCACTTAACTAAATGACCTCCAGTTCCATCCATGTTGCTGTAAACTACATTATTTCATTCTTTTTATGGTGAATAGTATTTCATTGTGTATATAAACCACATTTTCTTCATCCATTTATCCATTGATGGACACAGGTTGATTCCATGCCTTTGCTATTGTAAATAGTGCTGCAATAAACATGGGAGTGCAGTTATCCCTTTAATATATTGATTTATTTTCCTTTGGATAAATACTTAGAAATGGCATTGCTGGATTACATGGTAGCTCTATTTTTAGTTTTTTTGAGAAATCTCTTTACTGTTTTCCATGGTAGCTATACAAATTTACATTCCCACCAAAAGTATAATCAATATAATTTTCTGCATCCTCACCAGAATTTATTATTTCTTGTCTTTTTAATAATTGCCACTCTAACTGGGGTGAGATGGTATCTCATTGTGGTTTTGAGTTGCATTTCCCTGATGATTAGTTATGTTGAGCATTTTTTCATATATGTGTTGACATTTTGTATATCCTATTTTGGGACATGCATAAAAAGTTCTTTGCCCACTTTTTAATGGGATTATTCATTTTTGGCTTTGTTTTGTTTTGCTTATTATCGAGTTGAGTTCCTTGTGTGTTCTGAGTACTAGTCCCTTGTCAGATAAATAATTTGCAAATATTTTCTCCCATCCAACCATTTGTCTCTTCACTATGTTGTTTTCTTTGCTGAGCAAAAGCTTTTTAGGTTAATGCAGTCCCATTTCTCTATTTTTGTTTTTGTTGCCTGTGTTTTTAAGGTTTTAGCCATAAAATCTTTGCCTAGACCAATGCCCTAAAGTGTTTCACATTTTATCCTAGCAGTTTTATATGTTTGGGTCATATGTTTAAGTCTTTAATTCATTTTGAGTTGAATTTTGCATATGTTGAGAGATAGGAGTCCAGTTTCATTCTTTTGCATATGGATTAAGTTTTCCCAGCACCATTTATTGAAGACTGTGTACTTTCCCTACTGAGTGCTCTCAGTGTCTTTGAAGAAAATCAGTTGACTGTAAATATGCAGATTTATTTTGGATTCCTTTGGTCTGTTTTTATACTAATACCATGCTGTTTTGAATATTACAATCTTGTAATGTATTTGAATTCACATAGTGTGCTGTTCCTAGCTTTATTCTTTTCGCTAAGTATTGCTTTGGCTATTTGGGCTATTTTTGGTTCCACACAAATTTTAGTATTTTTTTTTCTATTTTTGCGAAAAATGACATTGGTACTTTGATAGGGATTGCATTGAATCTGTAGATTGCTTTGGGCAGTATGGTCATTTTAACAATAATAATTCTTCTGATACATGAGCATGGGATGTCTTTCTATTTGTGGCCTCTTCAATTTCCTTCATCAGTGCTTTGTAGTTTACTTTGTATAGGTCTTTCACCTCTTTGGTTACATTTATTGCTGGGTATTTTATTTTATTTTTCTGTGCTATTGGAAATTAATTGCCTTCTTGATTTCTTTCTCAGCTAGTTTATTCTTGATATACAGAAAAACTATTAATTTTTGTATGTTGATTTTGTATCCTGCAACATTCTCTATTTATGTGATTTAAAAGTTTTTTGGTGGAGTCTTTTATTTTTCTTAGATATATGATTATGTCATCTGCAAATATGGACAATTTGGCTTCCTCTTTTCCAAATTAAATGCCTTTTATTTCTTTCTCTTGCCTGATTATTCTGGCTGGAACTTTCAGTACTATATTAATAAGGGGTGATGAAATTCAGTATCCTTGTCTTGTTCCAGTTCTTAGAGGAAAAGTTTTAGACTTTTCCACACTCAGTATAATGTTAGCTGTGGCTTTTTCATATATGGCCTTTATTATGTTATGGTATGTTTCTTCTGTGCCTACTTTGTTAAGAGCTTTTATCATGAAGGCATGCTAAATTTTACCAAGTGCTTTTTCTGCGTCTATTGAGGTGATCTAATAGTTTTTGTCCTTCATTTTGTTGATGTGTTGTATTGTGTTTATTGATTTGTGTATCTTGAGCCATCTTTGCATCCCTGGGATAAATCCCACTTTATCATGGCACATTATCTTTTTGATGTGTTGTTAGATTTACTTTGCTAGTATTTTGTTAAGGATTTTAGCATTAATGTTCACTAGGAATATTGACCTGTAGTGTTCTTTTGTTGTGTCCTTGTCTGGTTTTGGGATTAGGATAGTGCTGTCTCATAGAATGAGTTAGGGGAAATTCCCTCCTCTTCAATTTTTTGCAATAGTTTGAGAATAATTGATGTTAGTTTTTATTCGTAAGTTTTATAGGATTCAGCTGTGAAGAATTTTCCTTGTCGGGAGACATTTTATTACTAATTCAATCTCATTTTTTTTAGCATTGGTCTGTTTTTTATCCCTTCCTGGTTCAGCCTTGGTAGGTTGTATGTATCCATGAATTTATTTATTTCCTCTAGGTTTTCCATTTTGTTAGTTCATAGTTGCTCATAATGGTCTTTGATGATATTTTATATTTTTGTGGCATCAGTTGTAATGTCTCCTTTGTATTTCTGGTTTTGTTATTAGGGTCTTCTCTTCTTTTCTTGATAACTCTAGCTAACATTTT